>NC_056739.1:1912503998-1913103998 GCF_019279795.1 Protopterus annectens
CAGAGTGGAATCTCTAAATTATAGGGATGATGTAATGAAAACATAATGCAGAAATATCTTGCTATGGGCTACATTCTTTTACTCGATGAAACGTGGTGCATTCTCATCAGAAATTGATTATAATGGAACTTGGAAGCCTGACACTTTCTAATAAGCATGTAGGCCTACTGGACAAGATTATCAATACAGGGTTATATCTCTGAAACAATTTGGCATTTTCTAGTAAAATAGTTTAGGCAGCGATCTGTATGTTTAGTTATAAACTGTATTTTTTATTCTAGGAGCAGAAGTAACAGAATAATGCACATTGAATTTTAGAGTACCAAGTCACAGTCTGTGCTACCACATTGTATTTTTTTTTCTACAGTAACATTTTTAAATGTTCAGAACATCACCGAACAAATAAATAGTGGTTTTCATTCTTATGTTTTAAAAGAAAAGTATATGTGAAATTTTCTCAATTATGCATGAGCTCACTGTAGTAAAAATAGTCATGCTTATTAAGTACTGAATCTAAAGAGGGGAAATATTTTCATCAAGGAGTGGTCCTCAATGGGGAATAGAGATGGTACAGCTGATTGAAAATCAACCATTCAAAAATCGCCGGCTTTCTGTCATACAGATAGAGGTAGAGCGTGGATTGAGATATATGCCCTTTCCCCACTGTCATGTGATCTTGGAGCTGGAATATATACTTAGCAGGGAGTGTGGATGGTACAGCTGTACTACAACTTGTAACATAAACAGCTGGTACCTTTCAAACAGCCGATTTTTCACCAGCTGGACCAGCTCCACTCCCCGTCGAGGAAAACACTATACAATGAAAATATATGCACCCATTTTACACATAGTATGATCTCCAAAAGCCAGTCACATTTTCTGCACTTCTCATATCTGACTGAGAAGAAGAAACAGATAATGGCCAAAGTGATGTGTATCAGGTTGTTGCATTTGACAGATAAAGTACTCTCCCAACAAGTAATGTGAGGGACCATTCAACAATGATTATGAAATTGCCATGTTCTTTCATGCACAGGGTGCCTTCCCCAAACCAATAGTCATCCTGTTTACTTCTCTAAAGTTTGTGGGGGAAGTTAAAAATAATGAACGTGCACATATATTTAAATGCATTACTCTCAGACAAATATGCACTGGCTTCCAAACGATGTTGAAGATTGTCTCACTGGGATCACATAAGTGCCCTTTGGTTTTGCAAATAACCTGCTCCTCTAAACCTATTCCTAATTTCTATGCACTTTTCTGATGTGTGATTGGGAAGGAAATGAAAAAAGAAGGTCTCAGTAAAGTATTTCAGCACATTGCTCATACATACATGCACTGTCCCTTGTTAAGTCAAATCAATGAACATTCAAAAATGGTCAAGTGACTGCCCTACTCTTTCAAATGTACCCTTCCTCCAACTCCAGAAGATAACCACCATATGTGTATATCTCTTTGCCAGTCAATTGTAATGAAGGAGAAAAAACCAAAGGGCAAAATACGTCAAATGTGTCACTCTTAAAAATCACTACACTGTCCTCAATCAACCAAGCCATATCACATATATGCTTTGAGCTTTTTACTCCCCTTCAGGCAAATAGCTGCTTCTGATGATTTCCTCTGATGTGTGACCACCAAACCAATAGAAGGAATAATGGCTGCAGCAATGTACTCCAGCTTACTGTTTCTGAAATTCAAGCCAACCCTGGCTGAATCATTTCAAACCACAGAAATTAACAAAAATAAATGGTCCATGATGCAGGAAGTGCCTAATGTTCCCAATGCTTATATATATATATATATATATATATATATATATATATATATAGAGAGAGAGAGAGAGAGAGAGAGTTGTTCTCCTGCTAATAAAATGAAAAAGATACAAGCAAGAAAAAACAGTGTAAAAGATTCCGGAACATCTGACGCTCTTCCCATCAGTAATGAAATGTCTAGAGATTGCTATATAAGAACAACTCAGGTGCTTAGCTTATACAGAAACAAGACAATGGCTGGCTGTCATGTTCTGTTGTTGTGTTAGAAAGAAGAAAGTGAGAAATTATTCTAACAAATAACATCTCATTTCAGCTTTGGGTTCCATTTCACATTGATTTAATACAAAACTGTGGTGTAAGTAGCTGGTTTGTACAATAACTGTTATAGCCATATGATCATCTCACAATTTCCCTGAATAAGAGACATGTATTTCACAATTTTAAAATTGTTCTCGTATGACATAAAAAGATGCATTAAAACTAAATTATGTCACGACCTGTAATTATTTTCTTTTGTCCTTAATGCAGAAATAATTCAGGACCCAGTTTTAATAGATTAAGGCCTACATTATGCCTAAGAAATATTGGCAATAATGCCATAAGAAAGAGATTTGATGATTCATAAGGCATATGCCATATTAACATGGTTGGATGAAAAACGTGCCACAGTGGTCTTTTTAACTGCTGGTGTAGTCAAGGATCTGTCAAATAGTCTGAAAAGGTTGCAAGTGTACCATTTTGGATTTGACCAAATAATCAGCCTTGAAGGAGCAATCATTCCTGAATGTTACATTGTATAAGAAGTGCTGCAGGGTAGGTGAGGTCAGTGTAAGGCCTTGACTAGGTCAGCCATCTTTTGTGTTGAGTGAATTCCACCACTTCAAGTATTATGATAGCACACTGTACAGGTAAGTTAACTTATTTTATTTATTTATTTGCACTGTGTTGACCAGGTAAGTCAGACTAGGCCTATGAGACCCAGGGTGCCATGTATACTAACTAGGGAAAATTTGCCCAGTAACAGGGAACTTTCCCTATTCTTTGGAGGAGATGAAGTGAAGCAGTCTTTGGAATGAAAGGTGATGCTGGAGGGCTGCTACTACAGTTCCAGGAATTCCAAGATGGAAAAGAGTGCAGCTGCAATGGGCAGTGGAGCAGAAGAAAACTTGCTGAGGGAAGGAAGGAAAAAAAGACAAAATAATTGTTACAGAGTTAGAAACTGGAGGATTAGAGGCACAATTGTTAGTAGATTTGATGAACCAAATAGATCCAAAGTAAGGAGAGGAAACATGATGGGATGATATGGTGGAGAAAATAATACAGGAGGAAAAATCTGAGAGATTTAAAATAGAAGCAACAGCTGGAGAAGGGAAATCACTGGAGGCATTCTTGGCTGGTAGACTAGTCAGTTTTAAGTGTTTATGTCTGCAACAGAGTTCTTTGTTACAAAATGAAAGAGTTATGCAGATGTGGCAGAGCAAGGGAGGAAAGAAGGACCCGAGAGGAGACAATGATTTGTAGTTTCTCAGCAGTCACAGAGAAGACAACCAGTAGGAAGAATTCAAACTAAAAATCATATCAGTGTGAAAAGGCACGACATAATGGGTAGTATTATTTTGTCACTAGGATTGAAATTAAGTACATAACATTCATTTATTTGGGAGATGAATATTTTGTGAAGTAACATTAAAAGGCTTTTACTTGCTGCAAAATGTTATGACTGAGATTGAAAAATGAAATGAAGTAGCATCATAAGAAGACTGTTTTCAGAGATGGAGATGACAACTAAAAAAAGTAATGCATTTGCACTTTAGGAGTCCATATATGGATGAGCGTGAGTTAACTGTGTTTTTTGGTTTTGTTTTTTTTCTTTTGCTATGCAGAAACTACATAAAGGTTACAAAACATGTGATGAAAGAAGTGTGTGGACTGACAATGAAGAGGTAGTTAGAGAAGAAATAACAGTACAAAGTCAGGGTATTTATTTAAAGGAAGGGAACAGATTTGTGATTTTTGAAATTAAAGATGAAGAAGAAGGAGAAACAGGTATAGGATAAGAACAAGACAGAGAAAAAAATCAATTAATAGGAGACTAAGAAGGAAAAAAATAACATCTTGAAGTAAAACACTAACAAAAAAAAAAAAAAGATGATATAGGGGATCTACTTTAAAACATCGAAAACTCATAACATCTAATTTCAAAACAGCGAGACCATAAGATCGAAAATTAAAAACATCTAAAGCTAATAACATTGAAGCTCACAACATTGAAAACTACAAAGCAAATATAAATAGCATCCCCTCCACCTATAACAACACCAAATGAAAAAACACACTTTTTATTATGTTTCTGCTGGGGGACAAGCCCCCCTGCACCCCCCCCACACCCCCCGTAAATTAAATATACCAACTCCAAGATCGCACTACATTGGGAAAATTTTAATTTCCTAACCCCTGTATTGAAATCACCATAAAGAATATACACATAATGTCTAAATCACTTACCTGTATGACATTAAAACATGTACAGAATGGCATAATAAATACTATATGCAGATTAACAGAATAAACTATAATATTCACATGTTTGATGATATACTACTCCATTTTATACATTTTTGATGTTGTGAGATTCGATGTTATGAGTTTTAGATGTTTTGAATTTTTGATCTTATGGTCTCACTGTTTTGAAATTACATGTTATGAGTTTTCGATGTTTTGAATTGAAACCAATATAGGAATTTCAGTATTAAATGTAAAAAGCATTACAAATGATATATCAGGTTTTGTGGTGATGAAATTGTATAAAAAATGAAATTGGACTTTTTTCTTGCTGGACACCAAACATAAAGAAGAAAAAGGGAAAAGAATACAGGCAGTATGGGGGGAGGGATTATTTGGTCAATACGAAATGAGGCATATTCTGGAATAGGAATTCTTCTAAATAATGAAGAAATTAGAATTCTAGATATAATAATAACTACTATTTTTTAGATTGCAATAGAATAAACAACTTTGGGAAAAATTTAAAAATAAATACAGATTGGAACTATTTAAATGCATAAATAAGAATATGATATTATACTGGAAATATGCTAAAGTAAAGAAATTTGGTATCGATAAATCAGATGAATTACTGTTTGTGAAATATAGATGTTGTGAAAAAAGATGTGAAATTTTGCTATATAACAAGAAAATGGAAGAGGATGCTGTACTAGTTGAAATAGGAAAATGGTTATGGATGAAAGGGTGGGGTTATAGACACTATATATAATAGAAAAACATGAACAAAATAGAATTGTTTAGTTAAGTTCTTTTATGTTAAAAACATTCAAATAATTTTAAATATTAATGTAAAAGTAGAAGACTGAAAGTAATCAATTTAAATGTTTATGGTACAAAATGAATGTAAGTGTTAATAAAGCACCCCATACTTTTTTGATAAGTTCAGCTGGTTCTTTTACATCCACTTGAGCTACTTTCAGTTCAGGCTGATGGGACCTCGGTTTAAGTCTCATCCAAAAGATAACATGTTCAGGAGTGCAGCACCATCCTTATGCTGCTTTGAAGTGCCAGTACTGGAAAAGTAATCCAGCCACCTGGTGTAAGAAAAAAATGACAGCTTTCTGCACCAAAGGTGAGTGTGCTCCCTACTGAGATACTGAAACTGCATCATACATTTAGTTAAATTCTTTAAGAATGTAACTAAATCACTTCGTATTGTACAGTCAGTGAACACTGTGATAAAGTCATCCACTTAAATATCAAAGCCTACACAGCCCACTGGCTAGCTTACATTTTGACAGGCAGAACTCACAATGTAAGGGTTGGTGGCATACTTCTCTGAAAGACTTGTCACCAGAGGTGTCCAACAAGGTTCTGTATTGGGTCTTCTACTCATTGAATCATACTTGCCAAATGCCCACAGTGATGTCAAGGGTCTGTGACAGGCAAGTCAGACTGCAAATTCTGCTCTTTCTCACCTATTTTACAAGAAGGCCTAGTCCATGCTAGTACCCAGTGTCATGACCCTGGACTGCAGCTCAATGAAAAAAATGTACAATTATACTATTTGAAAAAGAGCAACATCATTGCTCGTACCACATAAATTATACCTTGTCTTCTTATAATATTATTACAGACCTAGATGGATTAAAGGACAAGAAGCTTTCTCTTGCCAGCTATATGCCAACTGTTGTATGGGAATATTTCTATCTAACCCAACATATCTCCACAGCTATATCCCCTTCATCCAATAGTTATTGTTCTTCTAAATTCCATCATTATCAGGTCCTTACTAGAATATACTGCTAAGTCCGATATGCACCTACTCACACATACACCATTGTTCTGACTTTTCTTGCTATATTTTCAAGCTAGTTAATGCACTTCCTGTATCTGTCTGGCTGCAGATCTCTGTGTCATCTGCAAAGTGTCCTGCCTTTCCATTAAGTTTCTGTCTTTTATACAGTTGCTAAAAATGACAAGTTTCAGAAAAAAATGATCACTTTCAAAAATTTGTAATCCATATACTCTCACTGCTAAACAGAGCACTATCATGACATATTTCTGTCTTAAATCTTGATTTTAAGCAGCAAATGTGAGATCAAATCTCTTGATGCTAAATTGTAGAATAGTGCAAGACACCTTTTGTTGTTTTAAAATATTAAAATACTTTCTCTGTGTGCCCCTAAATTAATTTTTTAATAATACAAATTTCCATCTACTTTTAAGAACATTTCCATATTGTTACTGAATTGTAATAATTTGACTTTTCCTTATAGATTAGTTCCTCCTGTGCTACTGTATTGTTATTGCACAATTGCATTATAAGAGATGCATATGGGATCATTGCAAAATGAATTTTGAAAGTTCTACGGCCAAAACTGCAAAATGAAGATTTCCCCCAGATTTACTAAACTTCCATGCAGGACTAGCTTAGTCCTGCATGGAAGTGCCCGTTTATGAGCAGGACTGCAGTGCACCATGCATATTAATAAGGCATGTTGCCAGTGCTCCTAGGCTTACATGGAGCGTGTAAGAGTGCAGGGGGTGTGTCTGAGAGCAGAGCTCTCAGAATAAACATGCCTCTGCAATGTAGAACAGCAGAAAGGTGTAAAAAATGAGCAAAACCACTCATCGGTCTCCACATATCCCACCAACAGTCCCCCATGTGTACAACAGCAACAGTACATATAAATAAAATGAAGAAACCCTTTATTTATTTTTTTAATCTGATTAAAGCTAGCCGTAGGTGCACGGGTGTGCCCATCGCTTAGCTGTGGTTAAAGTAGCTTAAAAGGCTGAAGAGGATAACAAGGAAGATATATGTAAATGAAGTTGCATAGCAATAATGTAGTGGGCAGAGCATTCACCTTCCAAGCAGGCATTCCTGGTTCGAGTCCAACTGCAGCACATTCCATTTTCCATGGCAAAGCATGTTATGACCAATATTTTTGTTGCAAAACCCACTATATAACATATATTTATGAATTGGAATACTGCAGGAAATGCACATGTGAAGTGTCAGTGTCATAATGAATAAGGCACTGGTAAGCAGGTATAAGCACAAGTAAGCAGTATTAAGCATATTTAAGCACTAATTAGTGGGTTTAAGTGTGTTTGTGCGGGGGTAAGCAATGCCTACACTGGCTAAGCAATTCTGAAGATAACTCTCTGTAAGCAGATGTAATGCTAGGTTAGCAGTGCTTACCATCATGCAAACCTGCTTACAAGTGCTCAAAAGTGCCTTAATCACTCTGTATCCAATGGCCCTTGTTCTGCCCATCAACAAAATAAACAGCCATGCGGATCTCAAACCCAGGACCCAATACACCATAATCCCAATAGTTACCCACCAAACCATTACAGAAGTACAGAAGAATGAGGTATAATGAATAATAACACAATGCCAAAAAGGCATTATAATGAAAGTGTAATGTAGGCAATGCTAAGCATTGCACAGGCCAGCTTAGGATGTGTGAGCAATGTGTAGACCAGCTAACTCTTTGTGGCCAGTGGTATACCCCTTTAAACATTGCCAACCTTAGGTAAGCAGGTTTGCCCATAGCTTAGCCTTTTCAAAACCGGCCAATCACAGAAAAGTGCAGGAAATTGGCCCTACTTAAATCCAAGAGGCGGGAATACAGCTCATAACTGGTTGTAGCTTTCCCTTGCAGGCACTATGGCAGTAAAGGGAGAAGGAATGCACTTCTGGTCCCAGCGCTGGGGCATCCAGGAGTCCAAGGTCATGGCAGGACTCCTAGTTAAAGACCATGCACAGAGACTGCTGCAGGGCCAGTACCAGGGCTCCCAATATAAGGCAAAGGCCTGGGACCATCTCACCCGCGACTTCACCAGTACCACTGGCATACCCAGAACTGGTGAGCAAGTCAGACAGCACTATGCTGACCTGAAGCGGTGGAAGGGGGACCTCTTGGAGGAGTGGCTCCAAGAGGCTAGAGCATCAAGGGATGTTCCAGCTGTGTGTAAGTATCACCCCAGTATGTGTGTATTAAGTGCCAGCTCAGGTATATCATGGATAGGTATGGCTAAATATTCCTATGTCCCCCACAGCTGAAACAGAGCAGGCCGCGAACCATGAGGCCCACATCTGCCACCTGGCATGGTTGCAACATGAGGCAGGTCAGTAATACTCATGCTTTTACTGTCATAGGAAATAAAAATAGTAGTAGTAAATTAATTGCTAGTATAAAACCTGTATTGTTCAAGGCAAGTACTGCATACACTAATGAATATGTCAGGAAGAGTCTCATATTGTTTGTATGGCAATAAAAGTGTAATATCCTGACAAAACAGGTCTAACTGCTGGACTGCATGTGTATATTCTGGTATCATATGGTAATGTAGATTTGCAATCATGTAATAGTACTGTATTAAGCACTGCAACCTACACCATGCACCATAAATTGAATGTGTAGGAATGCCTGTATATGACAGGTGTAATCCCCAGAGGCCATTTAGTACAACTGAGAGACACATAGTAAACAAGGAAAATGCAGACAATGAAAAACAAATAGCACATGCAACTGAGATGTGAAATGGTGTATTTTTAGCACACACAGCCACGGTTTGCATCCTGCCAGTGGTAGTAGTCTGCATACAGAATCATACCCCACAACTGTAAAGCTATGTCAAGAATGTCTATTAAAGTAACCCATATTTAATGCCTATCAACCTGTTCCCCTGGAAAATCAATGGGATGATCCCAGGCATATAGGCAGCAAACAGGAAATACAACTGATTGACACACATCTATGACAACAAACCAGGCACACTAGCAACTCCCCAATACCTTATGTGACTAAGAAGCCACATATGTCCAATTTACACCCCAACTTGTCAAGCTGTGGTCAGAGTATGTACAGTAACAGAGTGAGATGTATGTGCATAATAGTAATGTGGAATCTGGTACTGTGTGTGGGAACATGCAGGTAGTGCTAATAAACATTCCTCCCACAGGTCTGTCAGATACCAACACTGTGCCCAGAAATACAAGAATGATATGCAGTTGCTCTGAATAATGAGGTATTATACATCACTGTCGCGCACACTGTCCAACGACATATAACTGCCTAGGAATTATGTATAAGAGTGTTGTTATACAAGGTCAGAATACGTAAGCACAGGGGATTAATATGACAGAAAGCAGATTGGATATACAGCAATACCAATATAGCTTACGCAACTGTGATGGACAGTGTTTAAGTTGTAGCAGATGCAGCCATGATCTGAATCCTGGGAGTGGAAGCAGACTGCATACAGATTCATACCCCACAACTGTACACATGAGGCCAGAATGTCCAGTATATGTGCCCATATCTGCTGTCTGTCCCCCTTTCCCCCTGGTAAGTCTGTGGGATGATCCCAGATGTGTAGCCAGCAAACAGGGAATACAAGTGATTGTCAACCATCATGAGAATACACCTGTCACTGTAGCAAACCCCAAAAATGTTAGGAGAGTAGTATTTCAAGTATGGCCTATCTACACTCCCATGTTGTCAAGCTGTGACCAGAGTGTGTACAGTAACAGAATGAGATGTATGTGCATAATACTAATGTGTAATCTGGAACTTTGTGTGGCAACAGTCAGGTAGTGCTAACAAACATTGCTCCCACAAGTACATTGGATACGAACACTGTGCTGAGAAATACAGACCAATATAACCTGTACTGGTACTGTCCATCCTGGTATCATGGGGTATTATGAGTGTTGCAATTTCTCTGAATAATAAAGTATCACTGGTCACTGTCACCCACACTGTGCTACATAATATAATTAGGAAAGCATGTATATGTGTGTGTCAGGTCAATAAAGGTGAAAGAGGGCAATATTCTAGATATGTCCAGGCACACCAGCATGTGGTTAACACATTGCCACAGTCTGTGCAGAAAGAGTTGCATAGCATAGTGCAAAACATCAACCCGGAATCCGGGCGTATGTGTACAAACAGTTAGTGTTAACAAACATTCCCTCCACGGGTATACCAGGTAAGAGGTGTATACTGCAGGTAAAACCAGTTCATGTGTAATGATGACAGCAGCCATATCACTGACCAAAATAAGGCTATAGGGCAGTGTAGTAAGACTTGTAATGTACAGATAACAGTACTGACTCAGAAAGTAATGTGGACTACAGGAATATACTACTTGTTAATTGACATCTTTCTCTCCCCCCCACCTTATCTCCAACAATAATCAACATACCCACCTCAACTGGTATGTACTGACTCTAATAATGTCCAACTTTTTGATAAATATTTTAATGGTTCCCATGCATGTGCCATATTGAATTATTCCAACATTGCTGGCATGGTGCCATCAATGTACTTGCATGCTGTTCTTATTACCACATCCTCTTCTTTCAGCTTTTCCCGGTTAGGGTCCCCACAGTGGATCACCTGTCTGCTCATGATTGGCAGTGGAGTTTTACAGTGTTGAGTTGCCAGCCTGGTGCCCAACCTTTGGGTGGAACTGCCTCAGGGGATGGGGCTCATCCCGCTCTGGGAGTGGGCACAGACAGGCACCTGTCACCCATCGCCAGGTCGGGGTCATGGTGCGTAGAGTAATCAACAAGCAGTTCGGTGATCTTCTATGCTAGCTCAAGGGCTGCATGCCACGATTAGAGAGTCAACCTGGCTCGGCGGCTCTGCCCTCAGCACAGCCACCTTTGGGGCTGTGAAGGTGCAGTGGTGACTGCCCATGGGTGGGGACCTCAGTCCCACTGTTACCACTAGGGGGCTTGTGGGCTTCGGATATCCAAACACCCCTCCCCATCAAGGTATTTATCCCCAACATGTGTCATATACTGCCCCTGTATGCATCTTGTGTCTCTTGTCTGTTAACCTACCCAACCTACCTCCCCAAATATACCTACTACTCCTCCCCAACATCCCACTCTCACCTAAAAAAAAAAAAGGCAATTTATTCCCACAAAAAATCTGGCGCCAAACAAAGCTGTCCAGTTCACACTGGACACATTTTATTTGGTCTAATTGGCATCACAACTTATTATTGTTGACCACACCCCTCTCCCAGGGGGTTAAGTGTCCAAATCTACCTTCAGATTCATTGTATATGCACAGCTGTTGCTGTAGAAGAAATGGACAGCCATGGACCTTCCCTAGACCATTCTTGCACATCCATAGCTATTTTCCCTACTGTCTTTCCCACTTTGTTTCTCTTTTTCACCACTTTCCTGTCAACCCTTTTTTCTTTTCTTATAAAAAAATTTGCGCAGGGGTAAGCGAAAGTAAGCACTTTTAAGAAGCAGTAAGTGGGTCTAAGCCTGTTTGCACAAGGGTAAGCAATGCCTAAACAGGTTAAGCAATTTAGAAGCTAACTGAGTATAAGAAACTGTAACTGGAAGTTAGCAGTGCTTCCCTCTGCGCAGAACATGCAAACCCACTCACAACTGCTTTAAAGTGCCTTAATCACTCTGTATCCAATGGCCTGTGTTCTTCCCAGCAACAAAATAAACAGCCTCTGCAAGGTCAAACCCAGGACCTTACACACCATACACAGTGATTTGCCATGAAGCCATGCCAGATATACATAAATCTGATGTTTTCAGAAACATATTATCCAGCCCAGTCATGCAACAGTATAGAGACTGCATACCAAAATCTAGATGTATGTGTGTGTGCAAATATATTAATATCTAAACAGATACAACATATCTATATATGCAAGTATATATCTATATCTGTCTATATATATATATATATATATATGTATATATATAAATATATACATATATAGAAATATATATGAACATACATACATGCAAATGCCTACATTGACATAAATGTCTACACCTATATGTCTACATATACACAGCAAGTTACATATATCTACGCATATATATATCTATGTAGGTATATATGGACATAGTTTTATATATATATATATATATATATATATATATATATATATATATATATATGTAAGCAGATATATATATATCTATATAGGTATATATGACCATACATCTGTAGATAGCAATGGTAGATTAACAAAAACAAATATGTCCACATGCACCATTAATGGGGCTGAGAGGCCTAAAACAATATACGTCTTGTATGAATAGGCATACCCCCTCCCCCCACTGCCAAACACATCCACCCTGCAATACACTACCAACTGTTGCAGATCCCATAACCAGGACCTGACATGACATGAGCACAAGATGTTAACAGTACAACATCCCACCTGTATGATGTCAGGCTGGTATTGGTAACATATCATGCAGTACAGTCTGGCTCCCACAGGAAATGTAAAACGTCGAAGCTATCAACATCTCCAGGATACATATACACAATCACATAAATGCAGATACAGATATACACACACAGATACATACATATATATATATATATATATATATATATATATATATATATATATATACATATGTATAGATATACATGTGACTACACATACACATGCAGAGATATGTACAGCAAGATACATATGTAGAAGGTGCACACAATATGGAACAGCCACTATGCCTACAGTTCACACCTGAACAAATGGATACTGCATGGGTCACCAATACAAATGATAATTGTTGCCTGCAACATATACCCACAGAGAGGTCATAGGAAAAAAACACCACACACTGGTTTGCAGAAATGGAAAACCTTTATTTGTGTACTATTACAGTTCTATATGTGATGTCATATAGCTGCTCAGACACTGACATCCATATAAACAGAGTAATGTAACAGTTATACTAATACTTTAGTCTGGAAAGGTTCACAAGTGTTGCTGTCCAGGCCAAGGCCTTCAAATTGTACAATAGTAAAGACAGACTGGGCCACAGAATACCAAACAATCAACAGTATGTAATGCACGTGTATGGTTCAGCAGCCTCTATCTACACTCTGTATGAAATCACTAGGTGGCAAAGACTTCAGCTGACCAAATGGGATGTAACTGTTACATAATAAGGCATAACTAACACCATCACAAGCACACTGACAAACAGAACAGTCTGTATGGCAGTAGGCAGTAGGCCTGCATTAACTCAATTTATGTGAGTAATGTAAATATAAGTGAAGTATACAGAACTGTACATCCAGATACCTTAAGGCAGCTCACCCCTGATACCCCCACATTTTGTAACAACCTAGGTCATTTATGGTGCATCCCCCCAGACTCAATAATACAGGGCCATATACCACTGTTACATACAGTGGCCTCTGAAGTGCATAAGGGCACACATGTATTGTGTAGGTGAAGCCCACACATATATGGCCCCAGCCTCACTGTATGTGTGGGGGATGCAGCAGCAGTGGACTGATGGCAACAATGGCAGTGTGATATACTCACAGCCTACTACAGAACTACAGAATAGCCCCTGACAGTATAGCATGTATATGTATATATCATATGTATATGATGTATAGTAGGTATATGATTAGACTATTGCTACTGTAATTGGGATTGTCTTCACAGACATCGTGTGTGTGGGAGGTCACATCTGCTTTCCACATGTGTGCCATTGGCTACTGACAGACATCCTAAGGACATCATAGTAAAGTATCTAGCAGGTAATGCCCCTGTGGACTGCAGCAGAGATATTGGCCAATATATGTGGGCATTCTGACACACTTTGTGCAGTCCAGAGGTATACACAGAACCCCTTAGTGCAAAACGTGTGTACCATGCCTGACAATATGGATGTTTACAGCCATGTAGATGGGTATAACACATAACGACTGGTATACTTATGCCACCATAGGTTATGCATTCACACACTCCTGTCTGGCCTGACACATAATAACCACTGGTACAGGGCTGCCATGGCCACGTACTACCCACTAGATATTGACATACATATGTACAGCATCCCACTGCTCTGTCTGACATACATGACTGTTAAGTAAGGCCCAGCAGCAGTACATCTGGCAAGTATCAGCACATGACATCTCTCTGGGTAAGTACACTAAGCTGATAGGCATGTAACAATGCACTGTGCAGGCTACAGGCAGACTGGTTCAACACTGGCCTACATCTCTTATGGGGGAATGCACATGTACCTGCATATATAGCAGGCTCTACAGGCATGTCACAGCACAGAGTAAGATACACCTGTCTGAAAGTGCATAAACACAATCAATGTGAACACAGCCACAGCAACATATGGCAAGCTAGCATAATATTACAGTATATAGATTATCTATTCAATACCATCCTCATATGTGCCACTCACAGACTAACCCTACATATACTGGGCTGCTACACAGTTTGGTCTGCTGGTTGTCTGTGATGTGGGACATGTGTGTGTATGGGCCTACAAACATGTAAGTCAATACGGTAACATACAGTGGAGCAGCATGTAACATCCATAGGATGGGACCTAGAACAAGGACATCTACCACAGTTTCTACACAGGCAAAAGTGCATATTAACAACACACACACTGTAAACATTCACCATATGTACACAGACCTCAGTACTGTACAAACAACCACAGAATGTCCAGGTTATGTCATCAAATATAACCCCTACTATTCATAACGTGTAGTAGTCTGATATCTTACTGGCTTGTTATCAGATATGAAGCATGTTTGTGTCACACACCTACCAGCACAGGGTATCAAACCCCTGACGACTATGTAGTGCTATCACATTTCTATTCAGTTATTATGCGCCACATAGATTTCATGCTGTGGAGCCCTCAGAATGTATATGTTATGGTGAGTAACATCTGCAACAGGGATATGGTAGCTATACAGTAGGTGCAGTACACGTACCTGTCCGCATGAACAGGTGCCAGTGTCAACACAGCCACATTCTCACAGGGACGCACACACATTGACACACTTGGCAGGGCCAGGAATACAACCCATCACTAGTGAGATTGCCAAAACACATTACTGTGCAGGTATCACATGCACCACAGGGGTCATACAGAGGTGATATGGGCAAAGGGTATGGGGAGGTGTCTGACCTCAGACAGCATGCTTCAGTATGCCAATGGGGGTTGTAGTGAGTGTAGATGTGATCATACGCATCATACAATACACACACAAACACACAGGATGCCGAGTACTGACATGCATGGGTGCATTTCTGCACGGGTGTGTGATGGTCGACTGTGCCAGACATCTATATAAGGCTAGGTGATGGGTATGCCTTGGCATCAGGCCACATGACAATGGCCAGCATTGTGGCTCAGGGCTGCAGTTTCTGCATTTGTCCACACAGGTGGGTATTGTATCCCCCATTCAGTCACCTGGGTGACTATTCTGTGTGGCCAATACTGTGTATAACTTGTCATGTATGTGTTCCTTTGTCCATGACATGGACGGTGTCTGGGTTGTGCACACCTCCCACATGCATGTACAGTGACATGTGGAACTGTATCTGGGGTGTCTGGCCCATGTTGTGTACACTGATTATCATCAGATGTGCCAGTTTTGGCCACCTATGGTGGGAACTGGTAATGGACAACAGGTTTACCCTGCACCTATGTTGATAGCATGCTAATGGCATTCCCTGGTGTATTGGCATCTGTCCATATAGAGCATGTTTTATGGCATGGTATGTCCTTTTTGGGTCACATGTGATAACACCACAGGTGTTGCAGGTGTCCAGTGGGAACATGGGGATGGTGCACTGTCTGCATGTACATGCTTATTGGACAGATGGAGAGGGTGCCATGCCCTCTGTAGCCCACTGCAATCACTATATAGTTACTATCAGTGTTCAATATGCAGTGAACTACCCACATATTGGCTGTTTCCTAGGCATGTGTGTGTGTGTGTGTGTGTGTGTGTGTGTGTGTGTGTGTGTGTGTGTGTGTGTGTGTGTGTGTGTGTGTGTGTGTGTGTGTGTGTGTGTATGAGACATGGGTTGAGAGTGTGCTCTGGGTAGTACTGGGTTTGCTAACTATGATTGCCTGGCCTTGATGTCATGTATGGGTATGGATTTGTACCCCAGCCTCTCGGCTATTTCACAACTGTTATCCTTGTACAAGTGGACATTGTGATATATACTAGGGCCACCATATAAGAAATTTGCGAACCCCCCTCCATATTGGGCCCAGGTATCACACACTCACACCCACCTCCACACAGGATACAAGCTACAAACACACACACACACACACACACACACACACACACACACACACACACACACACACACACACACACACACACACCTGTCATATCTGGGAGTAGAACCCATACCTAATTAGTTTATTACACTACACAGTTATAGTATGTGCCACAGAGATTACTGGAGTACTCCTTCCCCAAAGGTGTATATCACATTGGATGACATTAGCAGGATTGCAAAGTAGGACATTTGAAATGTAGTGAGTGTGGCTAGGCTAAAATGCATTGCTCCCTACACAGACAGTGACCCACAAACAAAACATCCACAACTGACATGTGTGGGTATAGAACCCCTAACAGAGGTCTATATCACACTACAGCACAGAGCTGTTATAGGACACACCACAGGGATTACTGAAGAACACCTTCCCCAAAGGTATATTTCACAATGAATGACATCAGCAGGATTGCCAAAGTAGGGCATTTGAAATGTACTGAGTGTGACTAGCCTAAAATGCATTGCTCCCTACACAGACATTGAAACACACACAAAACATCTGCAACCAACATGTGTGGGTATATAATCCCTAACAGAAGTCTATATCACACTACAGCAGTGTGCAGTTACAGGATGCACTATGGAGATTACTGGGCTACATTCTTCCCAGAGGTGTATTTCTAGGTGGATGGCATCAACAGCCTTGCCAACATTGAGCATTTGAATTGTAGGGAGTGTGACTACCCTAAAAAGCATTGCTCTCTACACAGAGTCAGACAGACACACGCACACTTGTCAAGTTTGGGAATAAAACAGCTGCCTAACTAATTTATCACAGTACAGCAGTACACAATTACAGGATGTGCTACAGAGATTACTGTGCTACAACCTTCCCAGAGGTCTATTTCTAGGTGGATGACATGAGCAGCCTTGCCAAAGTGAAGCATTTTAATTGTAGGGAGTGTGACTACCCTAAAAAAGTATTGCTCTCTACACAGACAAACACACTTGCCGTCTGGGATTAAAACAGCTACCTAACTAATTTATTACACTACAGCAGTACGCAATTATAAAACATGCTACAGAGACTACTGGGCTACAGCTTCCCAGAGGTGTTTTTCTAGGTGGATGACATCAGCAACCTTGCCAAAGATGAGCATTTGAATTGTAGGGAGTGTGACTACCCTAAAAAGCATTGCTCTCTACACAGACAGACAGACACACACAGACAATTGTCATGTCTGGGATTTGAACTCCTACCTTTCTATTTTATCATACTACAACAATACAAAGTTATGGGACATGCTACAGAGATTACTGGGCTACAACTCTCCCAAAGCTGTATTTCACAGTGGATGACCTCAGCAGGCTTGTCATAGTACAGCTATGGGGAGGGCAGTGTGTGTGCATGGGCCATAACCCATTAATATAGAGGTTGATATGCCACATGCAGGCACACACAGGGTAATATTTCACAGGTACATGTATACAGCTACTAGATGACTACTTCCTTGTACAGTCAGGATTGGGGGGGCACATCTGACTGCTATTACATTACTACGTAGGATGGGGGGGCACACCTGACACTTGTACACATTTGCTATGACTGTAATGGTATGTCAGGTACTCCATTTCATTCTGTATTCTTACCTATAATGCTGACTAGAGGCATACCAGTGTACTACAGACAGTAGCTTTGGTTGCCCTACATATTATTGTCTGACTTCCTACCCTTCAGAACTAACATCCCACTGCCTGCCCTGCTGTAGTCTGTCTGTGTAGGCCTGGGGAGAGGTTAACCATAGCCATTATTCAGGGGCCATAGCACATGCTCTGTTTGGGTTTTTCTACACCTGTCCTGCTGGCTGAGACTGTTGGTAGGTATGTGAACCACCCTGACTGGCATGTGTGGGTCATATGGACACACGTCACTCAGCACATTTCTTGAAGTGGGTTTTGTCACCCTGTGTAGTACTGGCTACTATGGTGACTCCAGTATGTGTTACAGATGTCATGGTGCCACTATGGGTGTCTACTGTCTGCTGCCATAACATTCAGCCACTCAATTCCCTTGCATGCTCACATCCATACCATAGATACAGGTAATGACACATTCTACTCCATTTGGCAATTGGTAGGTTGCTTGACTTACCTTGAGGGTGTGCCAGACTTGCGATGGTGCTGGAGGGCTGCCTATGTCAGATGCACATAGTACACTCCCTTACATGGTTGAGCACAGGTAGTGTCATGTTTGGCATCCCTTTTACTGCAAGTGCTAGTCAGAGAGAGGTGTCATTCTCTGGGTCCCTGCTGTGCCAGTGTATGTGCTATGCATTGCCTCTTTGCCACAGCCTTGGCATACTGGGCACACCTCAGTCTGCCTACTGGGGCAGGCTCAGGTTGTTCCTCCTCCAAGTCACTCTGTGCCTGTACAGGCCTTGGCATTGTTGGGGGGCTGTGTGGCCCTGCCCCATGCTGTTTCTGCTGCAGCTGTTTCCACAGGATCATATTGTGTAGCATGGTACATACCATAAATATTTGGGTACATGTAGCTGGTGAGTACTGCAAGGCTCCACTGGATGTGTCCAGACACTGGAACCATGACCTGAGGATCCCAAACACATGCTCTATTATATGTCTGGTCTGTGTATGTGCCTCATTATTGTGTTCTTATTCAGGTGTGTGTGCATTTCTGATGGGTGTCATCAGCCACGGCTCCAGTGTGTAACCAGCATCCCTCAATAGGTGACCATATGGGATGTCTCCAGTGGCAAATCTCTGGTACAGCTGTGTCAGGTGCCATATGTGGGAATCATCATAGCTTCCAGGGCAGCCAGCACATGCATTCATTATAATGCCCTGGGCATCACATACGACCTGGCAGTTGATGGAGGGGATGCCCCTGTGGTTGATGTAGGCCCTACCCTGATCACCGGGAGGTGCTTTGATGCATATGTGTGTGCAGTCTATAGCACCCCATACCTCAGGGTATTCTGCTATTTGGTGTAAGAGATGCATATTGCTGGCCAATACCTCATGGGTGTTGAGGAAATATATGTGCTCACTGGCATGTGCTGACATGGCATCCAGGAACTGGTGGAATACTCTGGATGCTGATGCCTGTGAGATCCCCATGATATCCCGAGTTGAGCTTTGGAAGGTACCTGTGGTTAGTATTCCTAGGCCTACACATACCTTGGTATCTGCTGGGATGGGTTTCCCTCAGTCAGTTTGGTGTGTCAAGTGTGGCCAGCACAGCTCAACAATTTGCTGTAGGAGGTCTCTGTCCACCCTATAGCACTCCATCTCCAGCTCATGTAGCCCCTGGTAGGTTACCCTGGGTCTGTACACTCTTCTCCATCTCCTCACTGTTGGTTGATCGGCAGCATTAACATCCTCACCACCCTCAGCCTCTTGCACATGTTGTTCTATGTTGCCTGCTGCAGCCCTTCTCATTTTGTAGGTTTGTTTATTAAAATTTCCCCACTTGTACACACCAGTGGTGTAGCGTGTGAGAAAAACCAAAGGGGAAGGTGTTTGCTTAGTTTATAGTAGTGTTCTGGGCTGGGCTGGTCTGCTGCCTGTGCAATTGGCTGATTCTGATGCATTTCACCTGCCAACTAAGATAGTTATCCTTGATTACGTCCCTACTGCTATTTTCCCTTCCCATTGCCTTCCTGTTTAAGCCTGTGTGCACACCGCACAAACAGAGCGCTGAAATGTGCATACTGCTGCTGTTTCCTGGTTTAACTTCTTTTTTCTTCCTGTAAAACCTGATGCACCGCATGCACACCTGCTTAGGCTTTGTAAAGAGTGCTAGGCAGGTTTAGATACACCCCCTAGCTTAGCTGTGCTAAGCTAGGAGCAATCCTGAGTGACAGGGCTCCAATCCACTTACAGTATGCCTGACACACACCCCCATTATGTCACCTAACTCCTAGGCTTGCACCAAGCTATTCCTACTCTTACACTGTTGGGACCTGACTCATATGCTGGGGAAAACTGGGATTCACTATCCTTTCCCTCATTTGCATAGGACTGCCTGCTAATGCATAGTTACATGTCTCACACTGAGCCTCCCCCCTTAGCAACCACTACTCACTGGCCATGTTGTCTTCTGCCTGCCATTGACTTGCATGGCAGAATACTGATTTTAGTTTGAATGCTTAATTTAAGTTCATTTTGTTATTTTCCCCCCGATCCCGTTTGCGCACTGCTGCCCTATGCTTAAACAGCCAAGATCGGCTAAAAAAAAATAAATGTTGATTTCTGTATTTTTTTATGTTTACAATACCAATGGCCTTATACTTGGCCATCGGCATGCTTACTACATGATATGCAGCCTTTATTTGGAGCTGTCACAGCTCCGTTTTGGATTTTGCAGAAATGTACTCGGTTACTAACCGAGTACATTTCTGCAGATAGCACTAGTCCTTCACGGACTGTTGCAAGCTTCCTGGATTGCAAAATCACCTAATTTGCATAGATTTCTCCTGCAAATGGGGTGATTTGCATACCAGAGCTTAGTCTGTGCAGGATTAGTTTAGGAGTGCTCGTGCACGCCCCTGCAAGCTGTTCCTGAATTTCACGGCAGATGTATTGCCTGCTTGAGCTCCTGCACTGATCTTGCACACTGTGCAAGCTTTTGAGAATCTGGGGGTTGATTCAGTAGGTATAATCTTAAGAAAAGTACGCTGAACACTTTTGGAAAGCATATTTGCAACTGCCTTAATGTAATAGGATACATTCAGTTTTATGATTCACAAATTCAAAGCATTCTTAACTTCCAGAATTTTGATGGAAAACAGAACATGTACATATATATCAATGAATTCATAAATGAAGTAGGAAAATGTAGACAGAAATTAATATTTTATCTCTAAAGTATTACACTTTTGTACTAGTCATTTTCTCATCTAGTTACAGTATTCAAGTTATTTTTCTTATATAACATGCCTCACCACAGACTTAAATGCATACAAAACAGTGCTGCCATTTTGTACAATTAAAAATAGTCTATTTTTTATGGAAAAAAAACAATTGCTAGATGCTTGGGAATCTGAAGGTATGAGAATGAACAATTACGTATTCATTATCTTGGAATGGTTTCACTGGAAACAGCTTAATAAAGATATAACCACGCAGAGATGCAGAAGTCTGGCAATGCTTACAGTA
Source organism: Protopterus annectens (assembly GCF_019279795.1). Lineage (NCBI taxonomy): Eukaryota > Metazoa > Chordata > Ceratodontiformes > Protopteridae > Protopterus > Protopterus annectens. The sequence continues at coordinate 1,912,525,532 of NC_056739.1, forward strand.
CAACTGTACAAAACTTCTTAAGAAAACAACACAGATGTTGTTTCTGTTTTACCATCAAAAAAGTTTAATCTGTTTCTACAACACATCTGTTAAAATAGTTTCCATAATTCAAATTTTCAAACATATGTTTTCATGATTTTTTTTAAGCTAGAGAAGTGTGAAATAACTTCCCCATCTGAACTAAACTTAACTTATTGATCTATACCTTCAAGAAGCAATTGAATAAGTAAATGGGTACCTGAATGTATTAACATGGGATCTGGAGCATCAGACTCCTAGATGGCAAATAGGACTTGAGTGTGATCACCAAACCTTTGAACTCATCAATGTTGCTTTGCAGATAGGAACAGGAAACATGTTTCTTCTTGCAAAGGTAAAACAACTCTCTCCATGTTTTCTACATGAAGTTGAAGTCTCCTTTATCTCTCTCAAACAATTGTAATCAAGTCTATGATTGATCTATTTTAATGGAAAGAAATTATATTTTATGTTAACCTCAGACTCAAGTTGCTGTGTTTGGAGAAAGAGAACTCGCAACCCTTTTCTGTGAAATAAGTATTCTGGAACTGTTGTTTAAAAAACTAATCTTGAAAGAACAACAATCCCAAATAAGAAATTAAATGTAAACTAAAAATAATGACAGGCTATTGTAAACGTAAAATATTCACTACAAAATGGCAATGGTATGACTTTTTTATTTTTACATACATTTTACTTGTTTTAATTAACAAAGGCAATAAAACATTATATCATTTGTACTTAATCTGTTTTAAGGATGCAATGGACTTTCATATTTTCTTCTTTAAAAACTAAATACCAAAATGTCACCTCTGGAGTTATGTGTTTATATGATGCAGTTGATATTTACATTTTACAACTCAACAGTGACATCATCCTTCATACATTTTCTGAACAAGTTCCCTTGATTTTATATGAGGTAACATATTAGAAATTATTTTTAATATTGAGAACAGGCTTTGTAGGGTGCTTAAAGACTTAATTATTTCAATACACATTTATTCCTCAAATATCTCATAGTCTTGTTCACTTTCTGAGCACGTCTTCTACAATTTCACTAACTGTTATATGTTTTGAATTAATCAGAATTAATACTGCATCCATCAGTTAATTACACCATTGTGGGGACTTTTTTTGTCATTCTTTGCCCGTGGTATGTGATGACAATCAGCAGCCTCCTGGTCAATTGATATTGAAATACATTTTAGATTTAAGATACAAATATTTTTAAGATAGGTGTATAAATAATTTGGAATTATACTTTGTAGCATTTTAAATATGATCAGTTAGCAAAATAAGTGTTCTTTTAAAAATAAGTCTAACTGAGGATTTTTAGAAAAAGTAAATTATATGATAACTAATTTTAAGTTATCTTAAGATTGCCTTTTTAAAATTAATTGTATATTACGTAAAGCACTGTTTTTTTTTAATTTGGTTATTATGGAAATGAAAACATTGCCTCTATAGCAGTATTTTTTTTTTTTATTAATGGTACCCCAACTCCAACCACAAAAATGAGAAAAAAAGTTTCTGGATTAATGAAAGGATATGACATTTCTTTGCTGGAATTGCTATCAACTGAACCTTTAGCATTCATTAAAATATTAATCATAATAAAGTACTCCCGTGAAGAGTGACTGGTTTTGTTTTGTTTTGAAAACTATTCTTGAATATGAGCTGTACAATGCAAAGTATCTTATGAAGAAATAATATGCAAATATATGGGAAAATAATAAATATCTGGGGCATTACTAATTTTTTTAATTGTTCTCTAAATGCCATTATGACACTGTTTTTGGCCAACTCAGTAATCTTGCATTCAGTCAAATGCATATTGATATTATTATTAATAAAGGGACATAATTAAATGTATTTATATCTTTTTTATATATGTTATGAAATTTGTTTTTAGAATTATATAATGCATCTTCTTTGACAGACTATAACTTATTAATTGAGCAGACTGTTTATTGTTTATATGTTTTGTTTAATATAGAATTATATCTCTTATCAATCTGTTTTATCCCTTTAGGGATTTGTAACAATATAATGTTATCTTCTTCAATGGTTACACCATTTTGCGAGTTGAAATTTGCTGGTGTTAATTGCTTTATAAACATATAATGTATGGATATATTGCTTCATCATTCTACACTTTAACTTTACCTTTTGCTGCATTAAAATCCTTTATAATTTCTATACATTTTTGTCCCAATTCTAAAGGTTTATTTTTACACTGGAATGAAATTTTATCATGCAAGTAACATTTATTGTTTGTTCTGTTTACCATTGTGGAAGAAAAACAGGTTTAATTTATTAAGACATTTATTGAAGTCCTTAACTTTTATTAAATAAAGGAAAATAAATCAAGAAAGAACTAACCTTATATTGTATTACATCTAAAAAGAATATAATCATGGTCAGAAATGGAACATGCTGTAATATTTAAAGATTAAATTTAGAAGTCAGATTAGAGGAAATATAAAATGAATCTAGTATTGTATGAATGCTATCAGCATAGCAATAATGAACACAAAATACAACTTCTTGGTGTTCCATAATATCTATTACATTTAAATTCTGTGATCAGCAGTTAAAGCTTAGCTGATTGTGGGTATCCTTTTGTCTTTTGAAACTAACATATCTTTCTGCTAAAATAAGATGAAAATACTCTGTAATGTTGTCTAAAATAACATTTAACTTTGGTGAGCTACTTTATTTTCCTTAAATTCATCATGGCTGATTGTGAATTTTAAAAATAATAAAATCACAATACCTTCATATCGTCTCTTTCTTCTTACAGATTGAACTCTCGGGAAATAATACTAACCACTGGAATTATGCCTCAAAAGAGGCCAGTCATCTCTTCTTTTTTGTCCAAAGCAAGTATAATTTTAGTTTATTCTATATTCCTTTCATCATCAAATATAGGAAATTTTATGCAACTACTTATATAGAATCAACAGGTCTCCTTACGTATAACATATGCTTCTGTGTATATACTGTATGGTTTGTAAATACACAGACACTTTTAAATATCTGCTGACATTTTTATATATAATGCCAGTTGTAGTCTTTCTTATATTAAAATGTGTGATGGTTTTCTCCCTGGTCCTCATATGAAAAGATGGTTTGGTAAACATAGTCAAGGAAACAAAAGCAAAATAAAATATAGAGAAGGCTATTTTGCAATGTTAGCTGCCATTCTCCTCATTGTCCTATATATATATATATATATATATATATATATATATATATATATATATATATATATATATACATGTATGTATACACATGCACATATGGGTGCACTTGTCTTAGTTAAGTTTGGCTTTAGTCAACATTTGTTTTGTCAGCACACTTTGGTGACAAAACAGATGGTCAACAGTTGTGTGCAGTTGACAATTTGATGTGTGAAATATTACATCTCACATGACACATGACATGACAAATATAAAACATGTTATAGCACATGGATGTTTCCAAAGTATTGCAAAACTCTTCCTTCCTTCCTTTCTTTCTTTCATTTATTCCTTATGAAGAAAAGGGAACAAAAACTCCATATCCAATGTTTTTTAATTCATCTTTATTTTCTGATAGGTGACCTTTCTGTAAGAAGACAACACTATGTTAGTCCATTTTTGAAATATTTGTATACTCACTGATTTTTAGAACACTGTTTAAATTATTAATCTTTAATTGTAATGTCAGGGAACTCATTAGACTGAAATATATAAAACATTCTAAGGAATGAAAGTTCTTCTTCTTTCAGCTTTTCCTGGTTAGGGTCACCACAGCGGATCATCTGTCCGCTCATGATTTGCAGTGGAGTTTTACTGTGTCGAGTTGCCAGTCCGGCACCCAACCTTCCACAGAAAGCACACACATGCACACACTCACACCTAGGGCCAATTTAGAGTGTCCAGTCCATCTACTGCATGTCTTTGGGATGTAGGAGGAAACAGGAGCATCCGGAGGAAACCCACGCGACCACAGCGAGGACATGCAGACTCCGCTCAGAAGGCACCCCAGCCAAGAATCGAACCAGAGAACCTCTTGCAGTGAGGCGACAATGCTAACCGCTGCACCACTGTGGCTGCCCATTCTAAGAAATGAAAGTTAAATATCATTAATATGTGATTTATACACAAGGGGAAATTAAATAAAAGGAAACTTACATAAGAGGATGCAGTCATCATAACTAATTAGAAAAAGAAAAATAATCAAATTCATATACAAAATAAGTAAACACAAAACAATAACAATTTTCAATAGGTATTGAAATATTCACTACAAAAATTAGGTGAATATTTCTAATTAAACTTACATTGAAAGCCTAAATATCTCACCTAATAAAGAGAAACAAAATAAGCAAGTGCAACTTTACGTGTAAAGATTTAGCTGTATGTTACACTCAAAGTATATTAAAACATAATAAAATATATGTAAAATTGAAAGCAAAATTTTGTCTCAAGCAAGCTAAAATGACTGGAGAAAGAAAAGGAAAAAATAAACATACAAAAAAGTAAACAAAGAAATGTTATGTGCAAAATTAGACAAATACCTGGTGTACTTTATTATTATCTACATTGTTGACATTTTATTCTCATCTTCCCACCTTCCCCACCCTCCTACCCTCTCCTATGTTTTATAAGTTCCCCATTTGCAGTAATTGTTGCACAATAAAAAATCAAACCACAAATACCTTTTTATTATTATTTAAAACTGTATGCCTTTACTCTCTAAACAAATGGAAAATGAGCTTACGGTTCAAAATATGATCTGACTAATTTTGTGTGTGTCTAAAGCTAAATGATATAATCTGCTCCAATCCTAGTTAAATGTTTTAAAGTAATAGTTTAAATAAAATATAATAAAATAAAATAAAATAGACTATTGTTATTTTATACAGAAATATAATCATTGTAAATGTAAATAAAAGTTGGGCATCAATTGTCTTCCACATTCCATTCTTTTTAATAAAAGTGCTTCCATTTTGAAAAAAAAAGTCAGGAATTATTCTGTAACTGTCATGATTTAAAATAACCATAAAGCCATTAAGGTACAATTATTAAAGCAATGTATACAATACTCATATTGTACATGACTGTCAGCAATATTACAGATATTATTATCATTCATAAGCACATTTCTCATTTTTATTCCACGTTTGTGTGAAAATATTTATATCACAATTATTTGCCATGTTATCAAGCCATACATTACTCTTATTTCTTGAACTGTGATGTTGGTCATCAAAGTTTTATTAGTGTTAGAGGATGAGTAATTTCTCTCATACATTGTCTCAGTTCCAAAAATCTTTTTTTTTTACTCAAATGATTTTTATTTTGATGAAATAACAATAATTTAATACATTCATAACATTCATTAACTATTTGCAGTATTTAAATTCAGCCTGACAAAAAGGATTCAGATAAAAACATTTGCAATTAAATAATAAGTTAATATATAAACTATGATAGTTAGGAAGAGTTTGGTTCCTAACTGCTAACAATAAATCCTCAACTTCCCTTAAGACAGTGGAAAAACTCTTTTTTTATTATGCAAATTAGATATAATCTGTCAGGTGACATTAAATGGTTTTTAAACATACATTGTCTGTGTAGTCAAGGTCAGGTATTTATTAAATCTTTTCCATCTAGGCATTGCATTTCCTGTCTGCATCAGATGTGTATTAAATACTACAAAGGTGTGCAATCTCATTGTAGTTCTTTGTTGTAAGCAGTACACAAATAACTTATTTTTCTAGAGTTCAGTTTCTTGAGTTTTAAAACATTAGTACCTCTGTATCAAACAGCATTTTAATACATGTTTCATCTATACAAGTTTTATGCATTTCTTCCTCTCAGTCTTTAACTTGATATGTGGCAGACTGATGACAGTATTTAAAAAAATATCTTTGGAAAAAATAATTTATGTCTCTAATTACTGCATTACAAACAACCAAAACATTGGATTTAGTTCATTCTGTTCCTTACCCCTTTTTAAAGAATTGTCCAACAAAGTCTTTAACTTTTACTCCATTTATGTATGGTAAGATTTGGGAATATGAATTATAAAAGTTGCCTTTCAGTAGATGTTTCACCTATTATGTACCTTTGAAGCCCTCAGATAATAGTTGTCATCATTCCGCATTTTCTCATCACAGTAACATGCTTTGATAGGAGCTAGTCTCCAACTCTCTCTCTCTCTCTCTCTCTCTCTCTCTCTCTCTGTGTTCATCATGCCACTCAGTTGTACAGGTACCATGTGAACACATTCACCATGCAGAAGCTGGACGAGGTGGATGATGATATCTGCAGGACCATGATAGTTGTGGAACACCTGTCTCCTGTTGATCGAAAGGTATGTGTGGCTTTTAGACTACTTACAGGGACCATTCTGTAGCCAACAGAGGATAGGTTTAAGATATACCAGGTATCTACCTCAGGAATATCCACCAGTATCTTGATGCCACACTACTTCATGTGATAGTTTCCTTGTACTACAGAGGAAAAATCAAACACCATGCAGGACTTTTATGGCATAGCCCATTTCTCTGATGTATGAGGAGGCATGACTGCACCAACATTGAAATAAAGGCCCCAGCTGGATAGTTGTGAAAAAGATGTATTAAGGGAAAAGGCTACTATTTGATCTACTATTAGGTGGTCTGTAATATACAAGGTATAATTCATAATGCATCTGCAGGTCTTGCAGGCAGTATATGACAAATTTATGGCACACGCATGACCTATATGAAAGGTTTGTGAGAGGCTATTTTACCCATAAGCATCTTATTGGTGATGCCAGATATGCCTTGGCACCATACTTAATGACAGCAATCAGAAACTCACTGATTATGTCACTCAGTGGTTACAGCTATGTCTTGTCACAAACCCAGATCATCAATGAACAACTATTTAGCCTGCTGAAGGCATGCTTCCACTGTCTTTTATGTGGTGGTGCCCTGCATTATGATCCTGGCACATATACAAAAATATACCCTGTATGTGCAATGTTACATAATAAAATATTGAGGAAATTGAAGTAGGGAGCATGCATTCAGGATGCATAAGTCTCATGATACCAAGCAGTGGATAATGAGCACAATGAGGATGCAGCAGAGGAGTCTTCAGCAGGGGAGGACCATGCCAAAGACAGGCGGCATGCTTTGTGGCTCTGGATAACTGGTAACAGCTGTCCCATAACAATGGGACAGATTAAAGGATATACAGAATGCCTGCAAACCTACAACCAGGTTGTGCTTAACCATGTATAAACTGGCCACACTGTGGACTAAGCAGATAGACAACCCAAGTCGTAAATTACATAGGAAAGGCACATGTATCATAGGAAAGGCACATGTATCATCATTTGCACACATTGGGGCACAGTGCACAGAATATTTCTGAAGAAAATGTGTACTTGATGTTCTAACTGAGATAAATTAATTTTGTGCTGTATGTATAAGTTGTAAATTGGGGTACAACCTGTGAGGCATGATTGCTTTTTGTCTGTTTGTGCACGCATGTGTGTGCACATGTTTGTGTATCTGTATTCGAGGTGTGTGTGTGTGTGTGTGTGTGTGTGTGTGTGTGTGTGTGTGTGTGTGTGTGTGTGTGCATCTGCTTGAACAGAGCTTCAGCAGATGTTGTGGGATGGCACTTTAGATGGGGGATTTGTATGGATGAGTCAATGGCATCCACAGAAGTTTTGGAATCCCATGCACACTCCCTCCCATGGGACCTCGTTCTCATTGGTGGGGCACAAACACTAACAAGCTCTTGCCTAGACGCATGCATGAAAACAAATGATGCCTGCACCAGACATGTCTATGGCACAAGCTCCACACCCTCTTGTATGTCCATGTCTGACTCTATTCACCTCCACACAAACAATAATGATGGGGTAGAAATGGTGGCACTACATGTAAAAGACCTAGGCCTCCCAGTCCCATACTGGTCCTCAAGACTTAAGGCAGAAGTTGCGCATCCATATCAGACATTCCTGCTATATGTCCTCTGAGCAAATGGGTAACTTAATAATACAAGTTACTGACAAACATGTCCATGATGTTACACCTGTGGAACATAGTCCATAAGGTCATCCTGCACACCCTGCAAAACTTGTACCACCTCTGCAAAGACTGAGATGCTGCTAGCCTATGCTTCTATAATGACCCTGCATATTATATATTGGGACTGATAGTTCAGTGGGAACTGATGCTCATAGTATAGCATTCTGATAAGCCTTGCCCTAGCCATGCCCAGTGGAGTCTGTGGCAACAGGTTAGGACTGTCCTCCCGGGGGAGATATCCCTTCCTTGCTAGATCTGTCAGCAATACCCTATCCTACAATGTTTACCTGTTTATTTGATGTAGATTCCACAGGCAGAGAGGCCTTGTCCACTCAAAGGATAGGTTATCGGAATTTTATATTCACAATATTCAGCACATATACTCTGATCCCTGACTGTGCCAAATTTTCACTGGCTTCATTGTCAGAGTCAGTCATCTCCAACATCAGGTAGTGGTATGTCCAAGGAGGAGTAGCTGAATACTATGGCACTTATGAAGACACCAAATAAAAATACCCATGCTAAGTAAGATCCATCACCTTTACTTTATACCCAATACAGAAATAATACATAATGCAGATAGTGTTAGATAGTATTAGAACACTTTATTCAGCTGCTTTTACAGTATTTGTGTTTCCTCCTCCTACTCTATTACTTAATCATGCTTTTTCTGCTACTTGTTCTCTAAAAAATGTTCATTTGCATCTTTTCTGCTTTATTTATTACTGCTTGTTTTTAACCTGAGTAAATTGTAAGTGCTATTCTAAGCCTCTTAGTTTTGGTTTTGAGATTTAGGCCTACCCCTTAGTGCTCCCTGGCCTATCTCCCGCATATTCTGGCAAATTTGGATGGACAATTTCCTATGATTTCTCCTGCCAGCCTGGTTGATATGGGCATCCTGAGACAGTGTAGCAATAGCCTCATGTACATGGACAACCATCTACTACTACCACCTAGGGTCACAATTTGTGAGAGATGCAATTAAATTAAGAACCTAGAGCCTATGCTCTCTCCCTCATAAGCTAGTATATCTGGCACTGAGAAGGTTGTCAACGCAATCACTACACCTCAGACACCCCCCACAACTACACAACACACAAGAACATATTCGGAGGTTCTCAACAAAAACAAACCCAAACAAAGGAGACCTCAGAGGTAAAAACACATGCGAACTCCACAACCCTCCACACTACATACCATGCATAGTCTACCCACCCGTGTCTTGCAATCACTAAGGCCTAACCATAAACCCAACATATTGGTCATAGGAGACTCCAATGTGAGACACACAGATGTGCCTCTCACAGACTGGATAAGGTGAAAGTCTAGGTTAGTTGTTTGTCAGGTGCCATAATCTGCCATATCACACATGCACTCAAGTCTCTCAACAACAGGTACTGTTATGACTCTGTCATAGTCCATGTTGGCATGAACGACTTGAGACGTACCTCCCTGGACTATATGAAGAGACACATGATTGAGCTCACTGAATATGTGTCTCAGGCAGGTGTATGTGCCTAGCCTTGAGCAGCATCTATCATCACCCAGAATGATGCCTCAATATAAACAGAAAATTTCCACCTTATGCACAGGAATGAAAACGGCAGTAACAATATATCTAAAAGTTGTTAACAGCAAACATATCAATGTCCATGAATGTCCATGACTATCACAAAATCCGTAGTTAAAATCAATGAAACTTCTTTATTGTAGCAAAAAAGTAAGCGCTTTCACCATAAGGCTTCTTCAGACTTTAAAACTTGTGTGAGTAATGAAGTTTAAATAGCAAAACCAGATAATTAGGAACATTGACGTCAATGCTACCTATTAAAAATTTAAAGTAAGAGGATACATTCACCTCCTAAGAATATACTTAAAACAGTATATACAAATAAACATATATATAACAAAATAAATTTAACACATAAAATAAAACCTAATAAAAAATCACTGTTTGGGTCTGGCTAATCTCCTTTTCCTAAGAATGGGTTGTAGGTTAACTTTATCATTTAAACCAGGTAATTGATCTGCCCTACAATGGATAATCCAGTGCAGTTCACATTCCTGGGTATAATTATCTATATCACCACCTCTGATATTGGACTCCATAACCTGCATAACACAAAAACCAAAAGTATGAGTAGCTCCTAAAGACTTGCAATGCTTAGCTAGGGTGTTGTGTTCTGAACCTATATGTATATGATAGGTGTGTTCCCTGATGCGTTCTCTTAACTGCCTATTGGTTTTCCCAATATAGAATGCTGGGCATGATAAGCACCTGGCAAGATATACCACATTGGCACTTAAACAATTAGTTCTAGTATAAAAAGAAAATTCTTGACCCGTAACTATATATAGCCTAATGTTATAGTATATATATATAGGTGTGTACTAGGCTAATGGCCCTGGAGCCTTTACAAGCCTAGCCCATAGACTTACCCTGGCATCCTGCACCCGAACTTCATTCCCAATGCCTCTGTCGAGTAGAGCCACTGGACTGATCCCTGGTGTGAATTTTCTATTTCCCATCCACTCATCAAGATTTCTGTTTAAGAGGGCCAGTGAGGTGCTCTGGTTGACATGTATGGGAAGTTTGTTCCATAGCATAGGCAGTCTCTGGGTTATGAACCTGTCCCTCCAGCATGTTCTGTTGATTGTGGTAATGAGGTTGAGGTCTCTGGAGCATGTGGTGGGGAGAGATTGGTATTTCTTTAGATGTAGCATTTCTAACAGAGCTGGGTCAGACATGGGTTTGTAAGTCAAGCAGAGATCACCTCTAAGTAGTTGATATCAGACAGAGAATAGTTGGAGTTTTTTGGGTCTGTCCATATTGGACAAGTATTTAAGGCCTAGGATCCTCTTTGTGAGGTACTTTTGCGGCCTCTCCAGTTGTTGTAGATGTCTAGTAAGGTATATGCCAAATGGGGCATTGTACTTGATGGTTGGCCTAATGAGGGAAGAGTAAAAGGAGACAATGACCTCTGTCTTCCTGAATGCAAAACCCTTAGTAATGAGATGTGCCACATAGAAGGACTTTCTGACCACAGTGGCAATGTGGTGGTAAAAAGAGAGAGTGCCGTCAACCTGTGTTTCCAGATCTCTTATAATGCCCTCTGTGTTCAGTGGACTACCATCGATGTGGTAATTCATGGGAACTGGGTTTTTCCCAAGGGGGATGATGACACATTTTTTTGCATTGAGCTTATGGCCATGGTTCTGACACCAGTTGTTGGTCTCAGTGAGGCCTTTCTGTAGGATGTCAACATCACTTGGGGAGTTAATAATAGCTCCCAACTTACAATTGCCTGCAAACTTTGTCAGCCAGAGTCCCTTTGTGTTGCCCTGGACTTCAGAGAAGTAGATACCAAACAGGAGAGGACCCACGACCGAACCCCGTGGGACGCCACTTGTGACTGGTCAGCAGTATGACTTAAAGTCAGCTACTTTCACACTCTGGGTTCTATCTGTAAGTCAGTTTGCAATCCACCTAGTGATATGGGGGTTGATGCCTAGCTTAGTGAGTTTTCTTTGATTCCTGAGTGGGGAATGATATCAAAGGCCTGGGCCAGATTAAGGTAGGCTGTATGAACCACCTTGACTTCATCCACAGCTCTGGTGACTGACTCAGAGAAGTCGACCAAGTTGAGCAGGCATGATCTACCCTTCATAAAACCAAACTGTGTGGGATCCAGAGTTTGTAGATTCCCTACATCCTTGTTTATTAGGTCCATGATTATGCGTTCCAGAGCTTTGCATATCAGACTCATTAGACTAATGGGGTGATAGTTCCAAGGGTCTGTAATCACTCCTCCTTTATGGAGAGGGATGACTGTGGCAGTTCACCAATCACTAGGGACAAAGCCAAAGGTGAGGCTGTGATTGAACAGGGCACACAGGTGATGTGCCAGTTCACTCTGTAGTTCATGTAGAACACAGCCAGGGATATTGTCAGGTACCATAGAAGCTGTATTCTTGGCCTTGGACACTACTGTTTTAACCTGTGCAGCAGTAATACTGGCTATCTGGCAATCTACTGGTATTGTGATTGGTTCTTTGGGGGGGAGGGGCAAAGTTGGCACTGACTCTGTTGGCCAGTATATTGTCAATATCTGTTGGCTCGGTACAGGAGGTACCATTGATCAGAGCAAATCTGGGTATTGCCATGGAGATTCTTTACATAACTATAGGGAGACCATACTTTTCTAATGCCCCTAGACATCTCGTACATACAAGACCGACACATACTACTAGCAGTGATGTTAGATTAACTTTAACTTATCCTAGTAATGTCATCATGATTTGTGGCATACTAAAGAAAAATTGTGCGATTTTATGTGTAGATGACAAGCTTAAACAGATTGCAAGTGATAAACCGCAATTAAGTTTTAGAAACAGCATATCGCTTAAGCGACAACTTTGCTATAAGAATACCAAGAAGGACTATGTACCATGATCCCAGCATTTAGGTACTTTTATATGCAGGAAATGCAAGGCCTGAAAGTGTGTCTATACAGAGTGCACTTTTACGCATCCTACACAAGATGTTGTAATAAAGACATCTTTTTATGCTGATTGTACAACTCAGAATCTTATATATTTTGCTTTTTGTGTAGAGTGTTTCATATTCTATATAGGTAAAATGAACAGGCTTTTTAAAGATAGAATTTTAGAGCATATGAATGGTATTAAGAATAAGAAACTAGGTAATGCATTAGCACAACATGTCTCCGATATGGTACAGAGTCATACATTTAAGTTCATGGCTCTAGAGTTACTTAATTCAAAGTGGTGACTGTGAAAGCACTTACCTTGTATTTTTGGCTGTTCTGTTTTATTTTTTTTATTAAATGTTTTGGTTTTATTTGAGCCCTGGTAATCGTTCTTTCTTTTTGATATAATTTTCAGTTTTAAAAAGTCCATGACCTTGTCTAGGGTTAATCATCAGTGTGATTCATTGATTTATTTTAGTTTGAGTATAGGAGAGTATTTGAACGTTATTTATTAATTTGTTTATTTATTGTCTCATAGCTAGGTGGCTGGGTGGGTGCAAGACCCTTTCAACTTCTACCTAGACAAACACAGAAAGAGTACAATGACAAGAAATGGAAATACAGTCTATAGAATGTACACAATGGAATTTATTTGAATGAGAGGGACGATCAAATATTACAACGAAGAGAGAAGAATAAAGAAAGCTGTGCACTGCAAGGAAACAGTGCCTATATACAATATTTGCAATTTTATATATCACACAGAATGCACTGCAGTGGATATTTCTGAAGAAAAATGCATTTGAAAAATATTAATTTAACGTGTTAATATATGGTAAAATAAACTTTTTAAATTTATTATTTTTAAAGCAAAGCTGCAATGCCTCAGGAAAACCTTCATTTTTTTCAGAGTAATCAACAAGTTTTAGAAGAGGCAAACCTCTCATCCATTCAGTATTAAGGATTAATCTTTCCTCAATATGCGTAAAAGTAAGCAGCAGTCCATGCATGTTAGCAGTCAGCAAATAATGGACTTCATTTATTAGCTAAAAACAAACTACTTGGGTATCATCAACTTGCAGCTGATAGCTTGAATCAAGAAATACTCATTGTTTACAGCATATATAAAATAAAGATTTTTTTTGTGCCTGCACATACTGACATACTTTATTTCCATTTCTTGTTATTGTACTCTTTCTGTGTTTGCCTAGGTAGAAGTTGAAAGGGTCTTGCACCCACCCAGCCACCTAGCTATGAGACAATAAATACTGGCTTTTCCCCAAGAGTTCCAGCCTATAAATACACTACCTCAAAGACTGCTCAAACTTGAAGAAAGTATATTCACAAACTGACTCATTGTATTTGAGTGTCATGCATTTGAATACACAGACCAGAAGGACTACCAAACTAAAGTAATAGGTGAAGTGCACTTCTCATTAAGTGATTGTGGGTGCTATATTATGAATAATTTTACAATCCTTGTATAAATTAAGGACTCTAAGCAATTGAATCCCTATAAAAGCTATTGTGTTATTCCTTCAGAATGCTCCTTCAGTCGGACTGAGAGCAAATTGCTCCAGTGTTGATGCTATTTAAAGTTTTCCTATACATCTGATAAAATGATTCTTCACATTCTTGGATCCTTGCGGCTTGTAGTTAGTTGCTGACTCTGGAAAGATTATTTTAACAGAACACGTCTAGATCACCTGCCATTGGACTTGTTATGCTACTTTAAATGTTAAAGTATATTCCAAACTTCTTGGCCTTCTCAAACACACACATGATGAGTAGAAGTGAGTAGAGCAGACAAGATGTGCTCACAGTGACACAAAGATGCAAAAATGTTTTTGTACATCTTTACATGATACAGTGATACTAGAAATCTGGTATATGGTATCAAGATCAGCAATTCAGTTTATGTGAAGGTTTGGCTTCACAATGTTGGTAAATATATTATATATTTATATATTACTTACAACAGTATCCATTTGCCAGCTGCATTAGCGTTTACATTAAAGTCATTGGGGAAATGTTAATATAATCAAACAAAGGGTCGTATTCATAGTCACTTGCACATAAGCAATAGGGTATTCCTGATGCTTACAAATGAGTGCAGCAAAGGCACAATTCATGGAAGCCATTTAGACTAATGTGCAAGCCTGAAATATAATGGGATGCAAATGAGATGTTTAAAAGCATAATATGCTAAAGAGGTGGTTTTGCATTTCATAGTCCAATACTCTTGCAGTATGCACATCTATTGTTTAATGTGGTGCTTAACATTGATATTGGAGTTGTAACCCATGACCTTGTTTGCCCAAGTATGCACAAGCACTTCCCTGACCCACAAATAAATTACCCCCCCCACAACAGCTTCAGTAACATCTCCTAGTATGCACAAGCAGCAAAATGAAACATTCACCCAAGTGACCCCTTCAGTAAGATCTCCATGTAAGCACAAGCCTTAAAATGAAACATTTTCCCATGTGACCCCCTGAAGTAATATGCCCAGGTATGCACAAGCACTAAAATGAAACATTTCCCCAAGTGATCCCTTCAGTAAAATGTCCAGGTATGGAAAAGCACTGAAATGAAACATTCAACCAAGGGACCCCTTCAGTAATATGTCCAGGTAGGCACAAGCACTAAAATGAAACATTTCCCCAAGTGATCCCTTCAGAAAAATGTCCAGATATGCACAGGCACTGGAATAAAACATCTCTTCAAGCAACTCCTTTAGTAAACTATTTAGGTAGGCATACAAGCTCTGAAAGGAAACATTTCCCTAAGCGACCCCTAGAGTAAAATTGTCCAGGTATGCAGAAGCACCAACTTAGCTCCCTCACATCTTCATATTCTGACTGAAAACTCATGCTTTCTAGTGTAACTTCAGTGGCAATTTGCACACTTTGTATGCATATTAGTTCATTATAGATTCACGTCTGTACTTCAGACTCATGCACATATGTGTAACCGCCCTTAACAGCATAGTAGCTGTCCCCCTGTTGCTTATGCAATAATCATGTTAAACATTTCTGATGGGGGGGTGGGGCATGTTCACAATTAGTCCTCTGCAATTCTGTTGTCATCCTGCCAGTCCTGGATTTGCATCCTTGTATTGCCACTCTTTGGGAAACACTGCTACAAAATGTGAAGCCCTGGACTATGAATACCACCCATAATATTAGTACATCATGCTTAAGTGAGGGTATTACTTAAACTGTAGGGCATTAGCACATAAATCTGACTTTTAAACTGAAACACCACTGTCAATTGATTAGTCGCTATGCTTCTAGGTTAGGGTTTTTACTGTGTAAAGGTACTCTCATTTAATAAGTGTTATAAGACTATTTAAACCTTAGCTCTGCATTATTCTAACCATAGTACATGGCAGCCTATAGACATACTAAGGGATTCATTTTAGCATGCCAAGTGAGAATTTGCCTTTATGGGTTTTAATTACTGCACTTCTGACTAATGGTAGCAGCAAGCATTACTTAGAGATATTTAGCTACAGCAGAAAACTTGATTTGGGCTTTGTGATTGGGTATTTGGTTTAGAATCAGTATGTAAGTAACCAAAAAGGACTTGATTAAAGGACTTTAATTATGGAGATGCTAAATGAATATGAACTTAAGGATTTACTACATCATAAGTTTCTCATAGCTTGCACTAAGTTTTGATTGTTGCCGCAGAGTATTAACACATTAATATTTAATATATACTGCACAACTATTTACAATTACTAGATCTATCTGCCATCATAGAAGGGAATAAATTAGACAAATTAGAGGGAAGCAGATTTAGCAGCAGAATAGCACTCTGCATTATAATCAATACTTAAAGAACTGGTTAGAAGATATTTCATCCAGAACTTATGACACCCTATCAGCAGATAAGGAACCCCTATCTGAGCTTGATGAAATCAGTCATTATAATGACACTCATTCATCATTTTTGAGTGGCACTAGATTACATTCAAAGGAAGGTGAAAATAAAATGTTAGGAAAGAGAAACAACAGAAACAGAGCAAAACAGGGTCAGGTTAAAAAATAAGATGGATAACAAAGGTACCAAAGACATCCACAAACACCATGAAGATAGTAAATCAGCAATTTCAGAGAAAGATGTAGCAGGATACAGGAATAAATGAAATGTATTAAGCGCTTTCGTCAAATATTAGGATTGACTTCTTCAGAATACCCGACAGTCAGCAAGACCATCCTTTTATACATACAACAATTAGGCCATTGATTGAAAACAATTAAATAATTGAACAATTAAGCATACAAATGTTTAAAGACATAGACTCCCTTGTTTTCTGAATTGTTTCTTTACCAGTAAATTAAAATAATATGTGCCATTACTTAGTACCACTGTAAAATATGTGTATATGTGGTAAATGTGTCTCCTAACACTAAATTACAAAAAATTCCAGCTTGTAGGTATAATACAAAACTATCAACTGTTTGTAGAGAAAATATGAACATCATATGTATAAATCTGTGCAACAAGCAATATATACAATAAAATATGTCCAATAAAACCCCAAAATGTCTTGGAACAAACAATAATTAATATCAGTGCTATAAAAACTTACATAGAAATGAAAAACAAGGTAATAGTGTACACCTCATTAAAATAAAAAGTCTGATTTAAGTTTTAAATAACTGGTGAGGGACACCATATCATTTAAACCTGGGCTAGTAGTGGCATTAACTCTGAGTTGCCACATGAGTTCTCTAAATTCAAGGAACCAGTCACTGGGTCCCCCTCTCTCATCCATTACTACCCTTTCCAAATTAAACTAATTTGGACCTAAAAAGCCCTAATAGTGATGAATTAAGTGCAGTTTTCAACATAAATATGTATATAAATACAAAAACTCATAAATATAAGAACTTAAAAATGTCTATAAATTATAAACAATTGCTCTCAAAAGCACATCCATAACTCAAGTTTTTCCAGTAATGTTGAATAGGTAACCTATTTCCTTTCAGTGTTCACATACCTTAGAGCATTTCAAAATAAATTTAGACTCTTGGGTGGGAATTAAAGTTATAATATTTTAGGATATAGACAGGATTCCTTGACGATCTCATGACCTGAACTCTGTTATCCTGAACTGATGAACTTTATTCTTTGAAGATAATGGGAGCTTAGTGATTTATTTTCTCAACCAAGCCAACACTAACTACAAAACCTTCCAGACCACCTATGTTGTGTCTCCTTCCATGCTACTCCAACAGTGGATAATAATTTGTATGTTTAAGTGAAAATAGCCCTTAAAACTCCACACTCTGATACCTGCCACTAGTAGGTATGTTATAGCATTAATAATTGTCTCTGGAAATAATCTGAGAAGCAGTAATACTACGTGGTCCATTTTTTGTACAGTACTGGCCCATATTTTTCACTGGAACACACTATATTTAGGGCTAACATAACAGTAAAACTGTCAGAATTCTGTTCTCACAAACATGGCTGTGATGAAATTATGTAATATGCGGCCACAGTCCTTTTATGCAAATTGAATATTTTTTTCATTTTTTTTATTTTAGCTGGTAAATACAAGCATCCGCTATGAAGTTATTTATTGATAGCTGTTACACAGTGCTGAAGTGGTTACATGGATGACTGACAGCTACTGGTTTTCAAGTTCAGCTCTCTCCTAGGATGACTCATGTGAGGACTCTAGATGTTGTTGGTATGTCCATATGAGGTTTTGTTGGATGTTTTGATGTCCTCTACATAGAAAAGACAATGTGTGTGTGAATTGGTCATCCTCCAAATTGCCAATAAGTCTGTGTCTAGTGTGCGTGTGCATGTGCATGTCCTGTGATAGTCTGGCATCCTGTACAGGATTAATTTTCTGCCTTGCACCTAAAGAATTCAGGAATATCTTCTGCCTTCTCTATGACCCTGAACTGGGTAAAGCAGTTATCAAAGAAAGAATGAATGAAGGTTTTTAACAAAGAACCCCTGTCAGAATTTTTGGTTTCCCTGCATATCTTCAAATGGGCTTTCTCAATACATTAAGGTTAAGCATTAACAACTTAAATGCATGAGACAGTGACCATGTATGAAGACTCATTTAAGTCTTTACTATGTGCAAAGATTTGTTTCAATCAAGACAGGGAGCTCAGTGAAGATACTTAGCTGACCTGCAGAATACTTCAAAGTAGGCAAAGTGTCAGACTACAACCCGCAAACAATTTTATTATGTTCAAGCCTATAGATTTGCAAATTTAAGAGTATGTTTGATAAACTCTCGGATATCTGATTACACTGACAGATCTGTACTTACCATCATTGCAAGAAAAAATATATAGCTGTAAGAGGGAAGTAAGTATTACAATATACCATGAGCATCAGGTTTACTTCACAACATTGAACGAGTAAAACATCAAACTGCACATCGAACGCATAATATCTAATGCTGACAAACTCGAAAGCTGAAAACGGAAACCCTGGACTCACAAAGTTGGCCTCCATAAACATACACACCCTGACGTCACTGAGAAATATGACGTGAATATATTACCTCCACTGTGGTGGCATCTCGGAGTTGGTATATTTAAGTAGGGGGGTGTGGGGGGACAAAGCCCCCCACATAAGAAACAGTTTGTAGTGTCTGTGTGTTTCGTGTTGTGTACTGGAAGACGATTGCAGTGGTAACGCATACCAAATCATGTAAATACTTCCTTTATTGTGCATAGTGTGTTAATTGTTGTGTGCCGCTATGCCGCTTTTGTGTTTGATACTTACTTTCCGTTGTGCACATTAGAGTACTTCACATACATGTTTGCAGGGTACTTGTATTTGGTGGCTGGGTTGTGTTTTGAAGATTAAAGAGGCATGGTTTTATTTGCTACCGTTAGGTTTAAGGTTGCACTGGTGAGCAGATGGCCAAGTGTCACTATTCGTAGATTCCGTTTTCGGGATTTTCAGCTTTCGAGGTTGCCAGCATTTATTTAGTGTTTGATGTTATGTAGTTTGATGTGTTACACATTTGACGTTGTGATATAAACCCATGGGCATCCAATTCCTTTGAACTTACAGTGACTTTTAATGAATTAAGATATATCTCATGCAGGTATAGCTTACTCCCCCTAAGTAAAAAGTGCAAA
Source organism: Protopterus annectens (assembly GCF_019279795.1). Lineage (NCBI taxonomy): Eukaryota > Metazoa > Chordata > Ceratodontiformes > Protopteridae > Protopterus > Protopterus annectens. Next base: position 1,912,545,250 of record NC_056739.1, read on the forward strand.
TAATTTGCCTCATTAGCAACTCAACAGTAGTAGTAGTGCAAACACATTTCCTTGGCAAAAGGAGTAATTAGGCTTTCAGATCATAAAGTAGATTTAGTAATAATAGTATTACAGATGTAGTTATAGTGGAGAAACTGAAATCATTAAACACTACTGAAAAGGAAAAGGTTTTCAGTACCAAATGAACACTCTGTGTAAGAGACCAACACATGGAAACAGCACTGGGCAAGCAAAACATTGCATAAGGTCAAAATCACTGCGGTAATATGCATTAATGGGCACTTACAGGCTGGAATACAGGACAGACCTAAGAATTACAACTTTTACTGCAGACAGAAGTCATCATAAGCTCAGCTGGGAACTTTCAAAACAAGATGACCCTGAGACATTTCACAATATGAAGTCTTCATTAGGAAGACCATATCATTCTTAAAGGAAAAATCAATATTTTCTTGAACTTGAGGCCACAAAATAAGAATTTACAGAATGCTTGAATGAAATGTATAATATTTCATACTGACAGCTTAAACAAGAGTTTACTTTTTGGATTAGAATCTCCATGCTGGTGGTTTTCATATCCATTCATTTATTCTTTTTCCTGCACCTGCTTTGCAACAGTTCTGTTACTAATTGATAAAAAGCTGATCAACTGTTTTGTAAGTCTTACCTCACTGAATCTTGTTTTATCAGATGGAGATGAACTACAAGCACCAAAATTGCTGGATGTCAAAAATAAAAATGTTTACCTTTTCCTGATATTGATATTGACTGACCTCAACTTTAGTATATATAAATGTGTGGGGACATGGAAGAGGTTACCATGTGGACTCTTCCCCGCAGAAATATTTTTTTGTCTTGAATTTTGCTTAACTTTAGAGGGGTGCACTTTGATGGCTTAATTTCAATTGTGAAATCTCACAATTCATCTCAGTTTGGACTTGTCAAGGGCAAGTCATTTTTACCCAACTCGGTATATATTTTTTTTTCCTTGGAAAGGTCCCCAAAGTAATAGATGAAGGCAAAATAGTACACACCCCATAACTCAATGTGACCAAAGTTTTTGACACAATTGACCATTCTGACATATAGAAAAGCTTAATAAAGTGGGAATAAACCCTATGTCACCCAGTGAATTGACATCTGGCACACTAACAGGATGCAGATAACTAAAACAAGGGACATTACCTGCACAAAGACACCACCACCAGTGGAGTCCCCCAGGTTCTGTGCTGGAACGTCTCTTGTTTGGCATCTACTTTTCTAAAATAAAAGCCAACACCGACGTTTCTTTGGCTGACTAGGTTTGCAGATGACTGCAAGCTAGGAGCAGTCATTGAATCCCCAAATGACTTAGCCATCCTGCGGGAAGGTTTGTCCAAAATAAATAACTAGTGAAAAATAATGGACTGAAACAAAATTACAAAAATGTATTATTGCACCAATTGTGAAGTCATCTACCCTAGGGAAATATCATATTGACAATACACCCCTAAGCATTGACCCGGTTGTTCTAGGCTTGGGAACTTATGTGGATAGTGACCTAACCTTTGACCAAAATGTGTCAGTTGTTGTAAGAAAGCCCTTCTAAGTATGGCACAGCTTATAAACAAAGGGATAGTGTCTAGATCTAGGAATGTCATTGTCCCCCTTTACTCAGTCCACATTAGGCCAGTCATTGAATATAATAGCCCCTTTGACATTTTTCTGTCCAGTCACATGCAACAACTGGAATGCACACATAGATGCCTTACTAAAAAGATACAATTATTACATGGACTGTCTCAAAGCTCTGTCACTACACTTGGTATTCTGCAGACTGCTAAGAAGCGACAGGTGCATGGCATACAAGGCATCCTCCAACTCATTACTGATGGATTTACTGCATGTCAAATGGCATCAGAAATACTTAGTCTAGGGATATAAACCTCTTCTTCAGCACCTACAGAATGGTTTGGAGGGACAGGTATATCTAGCAGAGGATACCACTGACATGGAACAGACTCCCCATCCATATAAAACAAAGTTTATCTCTGTCCATATTCAAGCGCAACTAAGGTCTATGGATAGGAAACAGACAATTTACCCCAGTTCTGCCCCTTGTATAACTAATGGACAGAAGGAGCTCCTAATGCTTTATCCAGGAATGGGTCCACTCAAACTATCTATGGTATGATTTAATTTATTCTTATCAGGGGTAATATTTAACTATTGATCATTGGATCCATAAGACCAGTCTATAACCAAATGGGATAGGTTATTTCAAGGACTAAAAGGGAAATTGTATAGGCTTAAAACAGTTGACAAGGGCAGCTATCCTAGTACTTACCTATGGACTTGAGATAATCAATGATTTTTGCATCAATATTTTACATATACCACATTGTTATACTTATGGTCATATGGAAGTCTGGTGTCTATCCTAGAAAGCAACATCACAAAAGCAGTATAGGAGAGTATGCCCCTCTATTACAGCACACACACACACACACACACACACACACCTCCAGTCCCCCTCTTGGCATATCTTTGTAATGTGTGAAGAAAGCAGAAACTCTGGCAATACCCCCATGCCAACCCAGAGAGAACATTCAGAATCCCAGCATAAGGCACACTAGCCTTTGTTCTAGGGAACCCCAAGCACTAGGAGACATAATGCTATCCACTGGATCATCTGCACCTGCAATACATTTACAGTATAAAAACAGTGGAAATAGAGATTAGGTGGTACACATTGCAGAAAACCAATGAAAAGCATAGGGTATTAAAAGAGTACCCAAGCCACTCCCCCCATTCTCTGACCTAACTTTAAGAGGTTTCAGATATGAATGTAAGCTGGCATTTAGGGAGGCACACTTTGTTTTGTATTATATGAAAAAATTAAGCTAGATACAGAAGTGTGGTGTTAAGTAAACCAACACCAATGGATTAAAATTCTTGATATTGATATAAAGAGGTATGTGTGAGCTCACCTATCTAAGAGCAGAATATTGGAACATGCTGGGATTTGCCCTGTAAACAAAAATTCCAAGTGGAGACTGGTGAACACTGATGAGGTTGGAAAACTGTGACAGAGGAAGGGAGGAGCATTTGAGTTGTAAGTCACTGCAGAGATAGTGCATTTTCTTTCCCATTATGCCCACTGCATGCCCTCACCAGCTGACTCTCTCAGCATGCAAATATAAAGATAGTGTTCCACTAATCAATCTTTTTGTTTGGATGCTCATATCCTTTTTTTCCTGGTCACAGTGCATATAAGCCTAAAATTTGACAAGGTAATTTTTGACCAGAAAGATAGGGCCCTTCTGGTAAAGAGATGTGAATGAGGCTTGCCCAGTCTGTGTTAGTCCTTGGGAGAATACAGCAATTAAACAAGCGGGGAAACATGAAGTCAGTGAAGGAAAACTATTAATAAGAAAAAAAAAGGACAAAATATCAAGGGAAGTCATTATATTAAAAAAATATTTTTGTGGTTTTAATTTGTTTTCATAAAAATATTTACTTATCGGTTCTCTCTCATTTTTTAAAAGATTAGAAAACTTCAATGAGTGCCCAGAGCAAACTGACTCCAATAAACCCAAGCCATTGGCAAAACTAAATAAATAAACAAACAAGACAGATAAATAAACAAATATTTTCCATAGGCAATTTTATCAGTATTATAGTAAAACGTACCTATGTACACTGATATGGAAACAAAATGTCATGACAAATATACTTTGAATTGGGAAACAAAGACAAGTGAAAAATTAATTGTTTAGCATTCACTGCACCAGTAAGGGCACAATATACTACTTATCCCACCCTGAAGCCCTACATGGCCCATTCACAAACTTTTCTAACCCCAACTACTAGACAAGACAAGTCCTACCCTTCATCTATTTATATCCCATTCCACATGTTAAGAATCTTCTTATAAAGTTGCTGTTCTTACACACTTAGTACACACCGAGTTGTAGCTGTTAAGTTTATAAAGCTCACCGTATTCAGAATTTCTCTGTATACCTCTCTTCTCCCACACTTCCTCACACCCTTCAGTGGTGACACACAAATTAATCCTGGCTCACCTTGCTCATCTATCTCAGTGTGTTCCATCACTGGATATCCCTCTATTGGAATGGAATAAAAATTAATATCTTGTTGGCTAGCATTAAAACAAATATGAATTTCAGAAGACGTGTTGCCTGAATATAAACTCAGCATTCTCAGTATCTCTAAGTCCTGCCTAAAGGAGTTCAGCTCATTATCTTCTAGATCAAGCAGGATGTCCAGGAGTTCAGGCATGGCAAAAAATAATACAGGGAGCTTTTCTGAGTATTTCGAAAAGGATTCAGGTTCTCCACCCTGCTACTAGTTTAACAATGTCTAACTAGTACTAGCTGAATACCTTACTAACACTGGCACTGATCGTGTTTTTTTAGATCTGCTCATGCTCTACCTTCCTTTGTCAAACAAATCAATATTTTCAGAACTACTACTTGTTGATTATTGCCAAGAAAACTGCAAAAACTCAAAATAAATGTAATTACATTCTTATAACTGCCATGTGACAATTTTTTTTGTTTGTACTGTAAAAAGTGTTCTTAAAGTTAGACAGGTTTTACTTTTCGTGATTGGATGCAAGTTCTACTTTTGAAACCATCTGGGCACCCTTAAAGCAAACAAACTGCCCAGTCAAACTGGCTTACTCCTTTAATCTACTCTGTCTTGCCACTCTGGGTGAAGCAGTAATACAGAATATGCCGTCCGCATTGACTCTTCATCACCTACATTAAAGTCTAATATGCTTAAAGCATGGATAAGGGTTAGCCAGTTATGCCAAGTGATCATTTTGTGTGAATGTGTTTACAAAATGCATAGAAAACTGTCTGTCTCCATAGCTAGTATATTTTATTCTGCCATGCTGTCTACAGCTCCTTATCTAAACTATTAATAATTAGCATTTTACAATGCTTCACTGTCACAGCCATCTAAAATTATGTGTTATATCTTTTCCTCTCAACATCCTCTTCTCTTGTAATTACCACAGTCTAACTACTGCTGTCAAAAAAAATCATCTATGCACCAGACTCAGCATTTGGAATGTTCTCATGATGTACATGCTGTATAATTATAATCCCTCCAATCTGTCATTTTCTGTTATTGACCTCTAATCACCAATCCCTGCCTTCTTACTACTTGCTTTACCACATATATTTGTCCTCCCCTCCCTAATGACTACCTCAGATAATGTACCTCTATCCCATTAACTACTCCTTTCCTGTACTATTCTAGTCAATTTCTGTATATTTCTCCATGCTATTCCAAACAATAGTGACCCAGTGCTAACAGTCCCTCTCCTACTGCTTACATACCTTACTGCACAAAATCAGTTATAAACCAAATCAAATTCCCCAATCTGCTGTTTCATGCTCTCCTCTCTCACATTACTAAATTACTCTCCACTTGTATTGTTCCCCTTATACTCATCTTCATTAGCAAATGTTGACATCATTAAAAGATATCCACTTCATCGTTATAAAACAGTTATAAAACTGATAATGAAGTCTCACAAGCTTACCATTAGGATATGTAATAAGGGCTATGAAATTTGGATTTTAGCTAATTTAAATGACAACCATAAGGCCTTCTCCAGCTAAATTAACAAGCTTAAACATTACATAAAATTCTGAAATGAAGACACCTCCTTCTCTGAACAAACTCTATTCTGAATTTACTGCATCCATTTTACTGTCTCCTCCATTCATCCTCACACCCTCTCCTGAGATCAGTATGGACCAAGTCCTTATGGCACTTTCCATAATTAAAAACACTACTTCCATGAGGCCCAACAATATCCCTAGATCTCTACTGAGAAGCATAAAGGCATGTCTAGCAAAGCCCCTCAGATCAAGTCTACATCCTGAGTCACTCCATCAGTTATGTCCCAGAGGTGTAGAGATTGTCAGTTGTGGTGTCCTTATAAAAAGATGGTCCTTTTACTAACCTTGGGAATTACAGTCCTACTAGTCTCACTAGTATTATTTACAAGGTTATGGAATTTCTTATTGCTGAAGTAATACATAGTAATATGGGTGACTTCATAGCCCTGGATACTTACCAGTTCAGCTTTTTATAAGGCACATCACACCTACATCACTTGATTGACTTCTCTGAAAGGGTTACTGTGACTATTGATGAAGGGCATACAAATTACACTGCTTATCAGTTCCTTCTCATGGCCTTTAATACTATCCCCCATGCTGAACCTGTTGACAAACTCTTCCATCCCAACTTTGATCCATACCTTTTTCACTGGATAAGTAACTGGTTGTCTGATGGACCCCATACAAATAAGGTTGGGGTATTTTCTCTAGACAGAAAAATATCAGCAGTGTCCCACAGGGCTTTGCCATGGGACCCCTCCTCTTTGATATATATTTCTATGACATAAAAATTTGTATGATTACAAACTCATAACCTATGAAGGGACGTTCCATTCTAATACAAAAAATCTGCAACAAGTTCTGGACCAGAAAACTATTTGGTGTATTAATCATGGGCTTTTACCCTAATGTCAAGAAGTGCAGCAGAGTTTCTTTGGTAAATCTAGCATCTCCATTGCATACTATATAGTTAACATTCACTTAAATTTGGCACACTCATTAGAAACTTGGGTATATATGTTGATAACGGGTGCTCCTTTGAATACCACATCACTGTGATTGTTAGAGAAGCCTTCAGCCTTGCACAAGTTATCCTTTGTGGTATCTTTTCAAGATCCATTGAAATTACAGTCCCACTTTATTCATCCCTTATTAGGTCCATCAATGAATATAATTGACCCTTCAATATGCACTTTGCGAAGCACCTAAACAGGATTGTGAGATCTCAATGATTCCTCACCAAAATTATCTCAGGTCTAAGTACCATTAGCTACTTTGACAGACAAAGCCCTGTTTATCTATTCAGTGTCATGCAGACTCCAGAGGTGTGAGCTCTGATCATTCTTCCCTGCTATGAACAATCCAGGACTCTCTGAACTCCTTCACATAAATATTACCAATGATAAAGCAAACACCCATTCTAGAGATCTAAAAATATGCTATCAGATCAACAATACCAAATGGTGTGACATATATCTAACTCAACGCATCCCCCATGTCTGGAATAGGTTGTCCTAACCTATAAAGCAGAGTAGTTGCCCAGCAACTTTTGAAACCAGTTTGAATGGCTGGATGGGTCATCACAAATTTTCTCATGGAATACCATGAGGAAGTCTACTTAATAGGAAAACTCGTTATCCTCAAACCAGTGCTGGGTGATGTTGCTGAGATCTCAACAGTCTCCTTTGGCCGTGGCCTTACTAAAAACCTATGAAGCTATTAATTGACTTACGCCATCACTTTTTTAGGTTCATAAAATAGGCCTAAAACCCAAGTAGAAAACAAAAATGGCTTCTTCCCTACACACACACACACACACACACACACACACACACACACACACACATATATATATATATATATATATATATATATATATATATATATATATATATATATATATATGGATTCACTTTAGAAGCTCAAAATACAGAAATATGGAAATTCAGTATTTTGCACCCATAAAGTAGAATCCGGAAAAGAAGGAAAACTCAGAAGCTCGAAATTCAAAACCTTGCATACAGGAGATTTTGAATTAGCATTTCTGGTGTTGCTGTGGTTATGGATTCAGATAAGTGTTTGTGTGTTAAGTGAGTTAGGGTTAGGGTGCGGGTAGGGTAAGTGTGCGGTAGTGTCGGACCTTAGGGTTAGGGATTGGGTTAAGGTTAGTGGATATGTAGTTGTGTGTAATGTGTAGTTTACGTTTTGTGTGTCGGTGTTATGGTGTTCGGTTTTCTGAGTTGTCGGTATTGTGTGTTTTCGGTCGTTTGGTCTCGGTCTTCTGCGTGTCGGTGAAGTGGCGTCTCGGTCAACTAAAGTAGACCCATATATATATATATATATATATATATATATATATATATATATATATATATATATATATATATATATATATATACATACATACACACAAGCGCATACATATCTCATGCATTGTTAGGGCACATTCATCCCACACTTGGCCATTCTTAACATCATTCCAGCACATGTGCAGTCTTTAAACAGTAATCTTTGTACAGTACCCCAGGACCTTTCAGAGATCCCAGGTTGTAGATGATGATTATTTTAGAGCCATTGTTGGTCACTATAGTACAGGGACTGACAGAATTAAACAGATTTTGAGCAAAAATTGGAAACCCATTTTCTTCATGGATATAAAGAGGTGGTTGGGTGATGGACCCAGGTTGGTTTATAAAAGGGCTATTAATCAAAAGCAGAGCCTTGAATAAAGTTACTGCTAATAATTGTTTTAAAAATTGAGGCATGAAAAAATGCGGCAGCTGTGCTCAGTGTTATCACATCTATAAGACTCTAAACATTGTGGTGTCCCCTTACCATAAATCAATAGCCATAGTGGCAATGTTAAGTTTGATTGTGCTACCAAAGGGGTGGTGTACTGTGCCTTATGCTTGTCCTGTCCTGCTTTATACATGGGTAAAACCCAGAATGCACTAAGGACGAGGATTTAGCAACATGTTTATTTGATTAAGAAACAGGATTTTAATAATGCATTATATACACCCTCTCTGAGTTGTACCAGTTTTAACAAGTATTGCCTTTTATTCTGTAAAAAGTTCATTCCATTGTGAGAAAGTCATTTTTGAAGGCCAGAGAATTATATAGGCACGTTTTGTTGGCCTCAGCTAATCACTCTGGAAAGAATGAAAATATATCTATTGCTTATTGCAGTTTAAAAAGGGGAAGATAAATATTTACTTTTATTCATTCTTCTTCTTCTTCTTTTGGCTTTTTCCCGGTTAGGGGTCGCCACAGCGACGGACCACTAGTTCACATTCCGCAATAGTGAGTTTTACGGTGTCGAGGTGGCCCCTGTGTGAGCCATACTCCAGGAAGGCACACACCACACACACCACCGGCCAATTAGGAGAGGTGTCCAATCCCCAATCCACCTGGGATGTGGGAGAGGGATGAGCACCGAGAGAAACCCGGAGGAGGAGACCACACGCCACTCCAGGAGGACGATGCAGAGGCACCCCAGTGAAGATCGAACTGGAGAACCGAAACTGGTGGGCGGCACGCTGCTGCCCACTGCACCACCCCACCCGCCCCATTTACTTTTATTCATTAATATTTATATTTGTTTGATAGGAACTAGATGACTCTGATCATGTGATGCTTTTAACCTTTTAAGGATAATTTTTTGTGATTTTAACTGTTCTTGTGAAGTAATGGTACTTAGGGGAATGAAAGCACAATGGAAGTTTATTAACATTTTTTTACTTAAATGCCAGCTTATTTTTCTCCTTGTCATTCATTTCTGATCCAGCTTTGTCATTTTATTTTATAAATTACCCTTTCTCACTCATTTATGTTCTCCTTCTTCAGTTCTCTTCTCCCCTTCTTTTGATGTTAAACTTTCTTCCCCTGATTCATCTGAAATACTAACATTATTCTGCCCTATATGTTGTTTCTCAACCTGAACCTTGTTCTTGCTCCATCAGAATCCATCCGCAAACGCTGACATTTATTTGCATTTATAAAACTTTTCTTCCCATTTTTTTGCATCATGTCATCTTCCCACATTCATTTTTTTCACATTTATCAATCAAGTGACCCTTACCCCCCCCCCCCCTCCAAATACAGTTTTTGGACTGACCCCAGTATTTTACAAAACTTTTAGCACTCTCTATATTAAATATACTTGTTGAATCTACATTTTTCTAAATAGTATTTTAAAATTACAAAACATTTCCTTCCCTAAAACCACAAATCTCTATTATCATATACTGCAACTATTTCTTGTACATTATTGTAAACACACTTTCAAATTTTCTTTAGCAAAGTCAGTATGATAACTGATAATATTTTTTCTTAGTCTTCCTGTTAAATGCCTTATAACATATTTATTTCAAGAACTTAAGTTTTTTATGTCGCCCAAAGCCATTTAAACAATTTTCCAGTCTTTTGATCTCATAAATAATGTCACAAAATGCCTGCTTATTAACCAAAATAAATACACTTACCTGCAGAGCTGATATGCCAATTATACCAACAAATTATCCAAAACATCTTATCTGTTCAAAGTTGTCTCTATTTTTACTTCGAATTTGACAGCATATCTCTTTTCTGATGAATCTTCTCTTCTGTATACTCACTGTTTTCCACTGTAAATGCTGCATATGATTTTTTTTCTCTTGTGTCTTCTGCATTTCCACACACTTTTTTTCCTCCACTCACTTTATCAGTTTCATCTTTCTGGATTCTATGCATAATGTCACTCTACAACACATCTTTACTACTTTTTGGTTTACTCTGTATTAAAGGGTCCTACTATAAACCAACTTGCAAACCTCCTAACTGGGAAATTGTAACAAGACATCCATCTCTTTCTTCAGCATTTTCTTTTTCCTCCCTTTGTCTTTTACCAAACAAGTTTTGCTGAAACACACACTCCAGACGCACAGCATCAACTCTCAACCCCTTTTCTCCATTAAACACCTTTCCTTTACATGCTTCCACCATACAACTTGTACTCCATCCTCCCAGCCTCACTGTACTAGGAATATGACTATTGTGTGCACAGACTTGTCAAGACAGCTACAAGTAGGGGTACTTTATTGATAATCATTACTTATATACATTATTTACATAATTGTTATTGTATACATTTACAAGTATTTACACTTTTATACAATACACAGTTTTGTGCTAATAAGCACTTCCCCCACCCTTGATTTCTAAAGTCAATAACATATCTTCTTTAGAATTTCTGCTAATATCCATGTTTCATTACATTTAATTTCATTGTCTCTCCATCCATAATGACCATAAAGTACAGAATATTATTCTGTCAATTTTTCACATATTTTGCCTTATCTTATCATAATATCCATATTTCAACATATCCATGTTTATATGTTCTATCTTTTCCAAAATGTTCAACATTTTATTTTTACATATTTCTTTCCATAACTTCTTTACTGTAATACATAAAAAATGTTCTGTTGTTTCAAGTTCCCCACAATGAATACATATTCTTTTTTGTTATCTTTTAAAGGGCATGTGGGCATGTTAGCCTTGACAGGTAGTTTACCACAAAAGAATCTTTGCATTCATTCATTTCTTTTTTTTTTTGCACCACATTAATCTCATTTTAATGGCTTCCTTCATTTTTGTCTCTAAATGCTTCCAAGGAAAGATAAAATAGTGTTCTTTCATGTTTAAGTAACCATTCTTTTCTATTTTTAGCAATATTCACTTTTAACTTCCATAAGAATATTTTGTTTTGATAGTCACTTATTTCTTCATTCATGTAATTTTTCATTATTTTCCCTAGCTCCATTTTTGCCAAAACACTTATATTTATCATACAAAATGTATTATATCAGATTCTTATTCACTTTTTTGTAACTTGTTAAGGCTTTATGCAGGTTCAATGATGCTGTATGAACTATTGGTTTAATTAACCCTGATTTTCTTTTTTCTTCTTCTGTTACATACAAAATTCCGCTTCTCACTGGATTCAGTCTGGATCCCCATATGAATGAAAATATTATACACATTATCTCTTTTTCATAATTAGGTGATATCATATATGGACTTGCTACATATGCTAACTTACTAGTAAAATCAAATGTCTTAGATAAACCTGTTTTCTTCTATGATAGCTTATATGTCTCTTATTTTTTGAATAATGTTATCCCAATGTTTTGTGATATATTCAGTTTTTCCAAATACTATTCCTAATATATTTATAGTCTCGCTATTAAATGGTATATTTCCTATATTTTCCGTGAATCCAAACACTTTACTTTTTTCTTTATTTTTACCTTAGCCAGTTGTCTAACTCTTTCATTAACTTTTTGATTGCCTCATCCATGTAAAAAATTCTTTGTTTTAGTGATTATTACTATGTCATCTAAATATGTTAAGTATTACTGGTAATTGTATTTCTTACGTTATCTTATATTCTACCATATTTATTGTTCTATTTATTTTGTTGACAATTACATTCATAACTAAAGCAAGTATGATACTACTCACTGGGCATCCTTGTTTTATTCCACATCCTATTTTGATTTCTTTAATTAGCCATCAATTTAAAATTATTCTTATGTTATTTATTTCATATACAGACTTAATTACTTTAACTTTTCAATCACTTATAAGTCCCTAATATAGCCCATAAAAGTTCATACTGTATTTTATCAAACACCTTACCTACCAGAATTTTAGCTTCTACCTTTTTATTCACAATATCATCTATTACTTCTTTTACTATCCATAATAATTTTTGACTTCCTTTCCCTTTTCTACCAAATATTGTTTGTTCAAGTGACATATCTACTTTGTTAGTCTTTTAGTTATTATTCTCATAACTATCTTATAATCTGTATTATTCAGTACTATTGGTCCCCAGTTTTTATGGCATCCTTATCTCCTTTTTTCCACATAAATTTCATAATTCCCATACATATCTGTTTACTTATTATACCTTTCCTTAAACATTCTTTTAATACCTCCACAAAAAGGATTTTTTGCCAGTTCTCCATATCATACTACATATGATATTCAGTACCATTGAATCCTGTAGCTGTATCCATATTAATATATTTTAGTATTTAAATTAGTTCTTTTATCATACTACATATGATATTCAGTACCATTGAATCCTGTAGCTGTATCCATATTAATATCTTTTAGTATTTAAATTAGTTCTTTTATCATATTACATATGATATTCAGTACCATTGAATCCTGTAGCTGTATCCATATTAATATCTTTTAGTATTTAAATTAGTTCTTTTATCATACTACATATAATATTCAGTACCATTGAATCCTGTAGCTGTATCCATATTAATATCTTTTAGTATTTAAATTAGTTCTTTTATCATATTACATATGATATTCAGTACCATTGAATCCTGTAGCTGTATCCATATTAATATCTTTTAGTATTTAAATTAGTTCTTTTATCATACTACATATGATATTCAGTACCATTGAATCCTGTAGCTGTATCCATATTAATATCTTTTTAGTATAATATTAATATCTTTTAGTATTTCATTTAGTTCTTTTACACTTACATTTTCCCAAATTCTCATTATCTTGCTCACTTAGGTTTTTATTTATACATTTCTGTTTTACTTTCGTCTCTCTCTCTCTCTTTTTTTTTTTTTTTTTTTTTACAAAATACTGTTCTATATACTTTTTATTCACATTACATATTCTGTCTTGTGTTATTTTTTCACATTACATATTCTGTCTTGTGTTATTTTTTTCCTTCATTGTTCTTTAATTCTCTTATTCTTTTATTCTCTTTTACAAGTTTATTCAAGTAGGGTGCTACTTCTTTTTTCCTTGTAAACAATATGTTTGTTTATACAAAATCTTTTAATATTTTCTTGGTTAATATCATAGGAAGTTACTAGGCTAATGGCCCTAGGGCCCTTACAAGCCTAGGCAAGTTCTACCCTTATTTCCTCAATCAGCAGCTATTGCCCCTGTCCAAGAGGGACCGAGGAGGAACCCTCAGGGTGAATTTATGGTTGCCCATCCAATCATCCAGATTCCATTTGAAGAGGGCCAATGAGGCACTCTGTTTGACATGAAGTGGGAGTCTGCTCCAAAGGTGTGATAACCTCAAGGAGACAAATCTGTCCCTCCAGCAGGTTCTATTAATGTCAAAAAAAGAAAAATCCATTGTATCCATCCAAGGTTCAGAAAACTCATACACCCATACTGCAAAATAATATTACCCTCTCCAGTAACCTAAAATCCCTTCGCTCTTCCAAAAAATTGCTAGTGCAAACTGGTGAAACCAAGAATTCAGCTGGTGAATCACTATTTTCCAACTCCTGCTGAACTCACTACTGACCCATCCTTATCCCAATTCAAAACATCCCTTAGGAAATACCTAAAAATGCAGTGTCCCTGTACAAACCCTGACTAACCCCCACTCAAACATAATTCATAAATGAGAACCTCACTACAAGAATAAAACTCTGACTCTCTAACTGTTTAAAATTCTGTATATCACCAGCCTACTGGAAAGATTTAAAGTTAACACTACACCATGTACGATAACCACCTTAATATATGAGTTTTCCTTTTTCAGATGAAATCTTTAATTATTTCTTTCTCAGCTACTTGCTTCCAACCTTTGCTGTGTGTATATGAGAAAAACATGTACCTGTGTGTACATATTGTTAAAGAAATCTCAGTTTCATGATAACTCACTGTATTTTACACTTGTTTTTGTACATTTGTAGCTTTTCTCCCCGGGCCTCCACTGAAAATGGACCTATATCCAGTCGGACTTTCCCGGTTAACAAATATAAAATAAATAAAACTCAGTATGCAACCTACACAGGGTCAAACACACCAAGCAGAAACTTTGCAGTGTGGAGGGTATGAAGTTCTCTCCTTGAAGTATGTTGTGCACCTAGTTCACTAACAAAATTCAAAATTTTAAACATGTACTACAAAATAATAAAATAGCAGGTAGTCCACAGTTGATTTAAAAATGGAATATCCTTTATTGAAACATATAAACAAGTGATCCTAGCTGAGTATAAAGAAAAGCATTAAGTACATTCATGGAGCAAGGGAGTGGTTAATTTATATATAATCAGGTTATTAGAGCACTCCCTTGACCCAAATAACCTGATTATATATAAATTAATGAATGTCTTTAGTCCTATTCATTATACTGAACTATGATCACTTGTGTGTTTCAATAAAGGCTATTCCATTTTAACTCCACTGTGGACTACCTATTTTATTATTTTGTAGTACATATTGTAAAGTTCAAATTTTATTCATGAACTAGGTGCATAACATATTTCAAGGAGTAAACCACACACTCCACACTGGAAAGTTTCTGCTTTGTTTGTTCTGTTGATGTCAGATACCAGGTTAAGGTCTTTAGAGTGAGTAACCCATGTACCATTTGACTTGCAGATATGCAACATTTCCAGTAAAGCAGGGTCAGAGATTGTCTTATGTGCAAGGCAGAGATCATCTTTGAGTAGTCTGTATGAAACAGAATAAAGTGGCAGTGATTTCAGATGATCCACATAGGACAGATGCTGAAGACCTTGAATTTTCCTTGTGAGGAACCTTTGTGGTCTTTCCAATTGCTGCAGGTGCTTGGAAAGGTACATACCAAAGGGGGAGTTGTACTCAATTAATGGAGTGATGAGGGAAGAGTACAGGGAGGTTGTAACTTTTTCTTTCTGGAGGAAATGCCCTTACCTATGAGATGAGCAATACAGAATACCCTTTTACCACTGTGGAGACATGGTGATTAAAGGTAAGGTTGAGATCAACCTCTGTGTCCAGGACTCCCACCAATGAGTGCATACTTAGGGTGTTGCTATTGATGTGGTAGTTAGCAGGAATATTGCTTTTACTAAAAGGGATGATAATACATTTTTTGCATTGAGTTTAAGGCCATGACTTTGGCATCAGTCATTTGTTTGTGTAAGACCCTCTTGTAGGATATTGACATTGTTTGTAGATTCTATGACCACTCCCGGTTTGCAGGCATCAGCAAACTGTCAGACAGAGACCTCTTGTTTTTGCTTGTACTGTGCAGAAAGAGATTCCAGACAGTAGAAATTCTAGGACTGATCCCTGTGGAACACTACTGGTTGCAGGTCTGCTGTTGGAAGTGGATTCCTCTATTTTGGCTATATGGGTTCTATCAGTGAGACAGTTAGTGACCTATCTAATTTATCTAGGGTTGATAACTAGTTGGGTGAGTTTGTCAATGATGTCTGAGTGGGGGTAGTGTGAAAAGCCTTGGCTAAGTCTAGGTAGGCTGTACGTTCATATTTCCCCTCATCTGGAGCCTTGGTGACTGTCTCAAAGAAGTCCACCAGGTTTAACAGGCATGATCGCCCTTTGACAAATCCAGACTAGGGTCAAGTGTTTGGAGGTTATCTATATCTTTGTTGATAAGGTCTATGATCATTCCCTCCATGGCTTTGCAGATAAGGCTAGTCTAACAGGTCTATAGTTCCTGGGGTCAGTGGAAGCACCACCTTTGTGCAAGGGAATAACAGGTGCCATTATTCATTCAGCTGGGATGAAGCCAGTACTTAGACTACAATTGAGTATCCAATGGTGTTGCTAATTCTTGTTGGAGCCCATGTAGGATGCAACCTAGCATGTTATCAGGTCCCATAGATGCTGTGTTTTTGACCATAGAGAGGGCATTTATGACCTGCTCTTTAGAGGGATACAAGGCAGCAGACAGGTGGTAGGGATGACATGGTATGTGTGGCAGGGGAAAGGGGAGTGAAGTTTTCACAGAACCTGTCACCAGGGGAGTGAAGTTTTCACAGAACCTGTCACCTAACAGGTTAGCTATGTCCACAGGCTTTGTTTATGTGGTATCATTAAATACCAGTTCAGCACAAATCTGGGCCTTTCCTTTTAGGTTATGGATGTAGCTAAAGAATGCCTTATGGTTGTCCTTAGTTGAGAAACTAATTTGGATTCATAGTTTGCTTTGGAGGACTTCACAAGAAGTCTTATTTGCTTGTTTAAGCTGAGAAGGGAGTATTTCCAGTTTAGGGCTCACTCCCTCTTACTCTTAGACAGCAATTTATTCCTCTTATTGTAAATCCTGCTAGTGTCAGTTGTCCACCAGACAGGTTTTCTCTTCCTTGCAGAGCTTGTTTTGATCCTATCAGGTACAGCTGAGTCAATGCAGTTACACAGGTGTTTGTACAAAGCATTTTTGTAGAACCTGGCATAGTTGTTGGTTCCATCTGAAGAGGGTGAGGTGCAGTGAAGCTATTTATACCATCCTGTAAGAGGATATAATCTGCTGGGGGGGGGGGGTGTCAGGTGTGATGCTTACTTTGAAAGACTGATTTGTGGTCAGATCTCACCAGGGAAGACCTCACAGTGGGAGTGCTACAGTGGTCCCTCATATTGGTAAACACCAGATCAAGGATGTTGGCACCCCTTGTGGGGATGTCAACCAGCTGGTACAGGGCATTGGAGTTAAAGTTGAGGAACCTTTGGGCAAGTGAGTTCGAGCACAAGTAATTTACGCAGTCAATGGCTGGGTCATTCAAGTCACCCAAAACCATGGTTTTTGATGTATCTTGATAGACTCAAGTAGATCCAAACAGGCAGAATGGGTGTCCTGATTCATGGAGAGGGTCCTGTAGATGGCAATGACTTGAATGGGTGAACTACCAACAGTTAATTGCACCTGAAGTATCGCCAGGGAATCATACTGTTTAACCAGTCTGGAGATGTATTTATCTTTAATGAATATTGATATACCACCTCCTTTAGTTTTCATGCCTTCAGTTTGTGGTCTTAATATGTGGAAGGAGGTGTAACCCAGTATGGCTGTGGTGCTTGTGGAAGGAGGTGTAACCCAGTATGGCTGTGGTGCTCTCCACAGCCTTGGACCTGGTCTCTGTGACTGCACAAATGCCTGCATCTTCCAAGGTGAGGACTGCTTCCACTGAGTACAGTTACATGTTAAAACTCCTAGCATTTAGCAGCATAACCTTGATGTTGTTTTTAGATGGAGTTTTTACATTAGGACTTTTGTCCTTGAGACACTGCCTAAAAAAGGCAATATTGGGGTGGCAAGAGCCTCAGCCAGTAGCCAAAATCTCAGGCATGACAGATGACGTGTATCGATCATGTCATCCTAGGCTGACAGATACTGGATACCCTTAGAATAACACCAGAAACTAAGCCAATTATTGAAGTCCATCATTTTTTGTTTGTATTGAGGCATCATCCTAGATTCATAGGTGTTTACTAGACTAACAACTACAAAAGCCTTCTTAAGCCTAGCCATGCATCCCAAATCTCTGACAAGTTCTGATACCCTTGGTAAGTGTAAGCATGGGCCTTGGAGATGAACCATTTACAGGTTACCTGTGCCCATTAAAGACATAGGTGCCAAACCAGGGATGAATTTCAGGTCTTCTGTCCAATTGTCCAAGTTGTACTTGAATTGGGTTAGGGAGGAACTCTGCTTCACATGGATAGGGAGCCTGTACCATGAGGTAGTCTTTGGGATACATACCTATCTCTCCAGCAGGTCCTATTTATATGGCAGACAATGTTTAAGCCTTTAAAATGGGTAATTCTGGTGCTGTTTGTTTTGTGGATATGCAGGAGGTCCATCAGAGTGGTTCTGACAATGCTCTGTATGCCAGGCATAGACCTCCCCTCAAAAGCCTTTATTAGACAGAATACAGGTATAGGGCCTTGAGGCAGTCTCCATAGGACATACTACTTATGCCCTGTATTCTTTTAGTGAGGAACATCTGTGGACATTCCAATTGTTGGATATGCCTGGTTAGGTACATGCCAAAGGGGGTATTGTACTCCATGATAGGTCTGATAAATGTCGAATACAGTCGAACAATGACTTCCTTGCACTTAAGATGCCATACCTTTGTTTATAAGTTGCACAACATAAAATGATTTCCTCACCACTGTAAACACATGATGATCAAAGGCTAGATTACTGTGTGTATCCCTAAGTCCCTGACTACTGGGTCAACTCTAAGGGGTGTGTTGTCAATATGATAGTTACCAGTGATGGATGACTTCCCAAAGGATACTATTATGCATTTCTTGGCATTTAGTTTTAGTCCATGGACTGACACCAGTTGTTTGTCTGTGTCAGTGTGAGATTCAATGACA
Source organism: Protopterus annectens (assembly GCF_019279795.1). NCBI lineage: Eukaryota > Metazoa > Chordata > Ceratodontiformes > Protopteridae > Protopterus > Protopterus annectens. The sequence continues at coordinate 1,912,564,053 of NC_056739.1, forward strand.
CCTCCTAATTTGCAATCATCTGCACATTTAGTCATCCAGAGATGAGTGACATTGGCCTTGACTTCTAAGAAGTAAATTCCAAAAAGGAGTGGTCCAAGGACTGATCCCTGAGGGACTCCACTTGTGACTGGCCTCTTTGTAGAGGTGGACTCACCAATTTTAACTTCCTGGGACCTGTCAGCCATTTGGCTATCCACAGGATGACATACGGGTTTGTACCTAACCTTTTGCCCAGGTGGGGTATTGTGTCAAATGCCTTGGCCAGGTCAAGGTAGGAAGTGTGAATGATTTTGCCCTCATACATTGATGTGGTGACCTTCTCAAAGAAGTCCACCAGGTTGTAGGCATGATCTGCCCTTGCCGAAGTCAAACTGAGTTGGGTCCAGTGTATGGAGGTTTACTATATCTCTATTGATCATCTCCATGGTAACTATTTCCATGGCTTTACATACAAGACTAGTGAGACTTATGGGTTTGTAGTTTCCAGAGTCGGTAGATGGCCCACCTTTGTGCAGAGGGATAACTGTTGCCTTTTTCCATTCATGAGGCACAACGCCCGATTGGAGGCTATATTTAAATAGTAATTCCAGAGGCCCTGATAGGTAATGTTTCATGCTATTTAGAAGACATCCTGGGATATTATCTGGGCCCATTAATGCAGTGCTCTTGGTCTTAGAGAGAGCATTAAGGACCTGTTCCCTAGTGGTATCAGGGGGAGTTATATTTGATATTTCCTGAGGAAAGATTGAGAGGGAGAAAGGAGTAAAGCTGGAACTGAATTTTATCAGCCAAGAGGTTTGCTATATCTTCTGGCTCAGTATAGGTGGCTCCATTTACAATGAGCTCTGCACACAATGGTGTACTGCCTTTGAGGTTGTGGACATAGTTAAAGAATTCTTTGTGGTTTCCCTTGGCTTGGGAGGCCAAACTTATCTCAAACGTGTCTTTGGTAGACTTTATCTGTCCTCTGAGTTGTTTAGTTTGATGAGACCGCTTTTATCCGGCTGTGTGCTGCACCTCCTAATTTTTGCCATGATTTTCTTCCTGCTGTTATACAGCCAATTGATTTTGTGATTCTATCAGGGTGGTTTATTTTTTGAGTGAGCTCTGTACTTCTTCCTGGTGGGTACAGCTGGTTCTATGCAGCTATTATCATGCTTATACAGGGTTTCTGTGAACAGTTCTGCATAGGCAGAAATGTTCTCAGGGTTTATGGGGGCTTGTAATTTGGCCAGGTTCTCACTTAACAGCAGGAGGATAGCCTTAGAGTAGTTCCTGAATATTCTATGGTGAAGATAAAATGCTGCTTAAGGCTAGGGACATGCCTTCCCAAGATACATAGTCCGAGAGCTCAGTCATGTCTCTCTTCATGTAGTCCAGAGAGGTACGTCTCAAGTCATTCATACCAACATGGATTATGGTAAAGTCACTGTTGTTGGGAGACTTTAATGCATATGTGATATGGCAGATCCTGGTACCTGACAGACAGCTGACTGTGACCTTTTCCTTATCCAGCCTGGTGATAGGGACATCTGTGTGTCTACAATGGAATCATATGACCAATATAATTAGTTTTGTGTTTTGCCTTAAGAGCTTGACAGGTGAGATACTGGTGCATGAGCTATTACGTGTTTTGTGTTCTACAGAGGAAGTATTTTGTATAGCATGCTTGTGTTTGTTTTGGGAAGTCTGTGGTGTTTAGGTATGTTTCTGGTCAGGACCTCTGCATATGTATGTATGTGTGATGTGGGGTTGGGTAGAGTAGGAGGTAATGTGTGCATGCTGACAACCTGCTCATTGCCATATGTACTGACAGGAGTGTGTGAGAACATGGATTCAAGGTTCTTAATATAGTTGTATCTCTCACATGTTGAGTTTGTGTGGACTTGGAGTAGATGGTTGTCAATGAGCATGAGGCAGTTGCTGTACTGCTTCAAGATGCCCAGGTCAACTAAGCTGGCTGGGGAAACTGTGGGCAGTTGTCCATCCATTATGTTAGGTAAATTTATATGGTCAGGAAAACAGGTTGCACTTAGCAATGGCTAGTGGGTGAGTGATGTGTTGATACCTCTGAGGTTAGGCCTAGGGTTCCACCTGACAGTAGAGTAGGGCCATGAAAAACTTGTGGAGGTCCACAAGCAAAGTGCCAAGGGAAAAATTAACAAGCAACACATTTGCATCTATAACCACCAACAATAGCCACTGCAACTTGGCAGTGCATGATGGTGTGCTACATGTAAACCAGCACAAATGCGGGGCTTAAACAGAACAAGAATTAACCCTTTTAACTCAAACTAGCCAATAAGCATGCTCTCGCTGAGATCTAGTTCAATCATCCTTGATTAGATGGGACCCAGACAGTACTCTCCTCCCACAAGAATGCAGAAGGGCCTTCTCCAACAAATATTGCTTGAATTTGAGGCTTAGAAGTTACAAAACAGACCCAGAAACAATAAACCTGGAACTGGGCTCTGCTACCACTGAAGTAGTACAGTATATAGTAAAATGTGGTAAAAAAACAGTTCAGACAACTCAGACAGACAGCAAGATGCAAATACAAATTAAAATTCAATATAAGAGAAAAAACAGGCACTTATAGTTAGTTGGAAGGAAATGATGCCTCAGATCTTTCAGTATCTCAGTGAAGAGTTGGTTTTAGTTCTCAAGTGATGCCAAACAATTTAGATTCAGCAATTCCGAATCTAGCCTATTCTATAAAATGTAGAAGTACTAGAAATTCGAAGTGCATGAAATCAATCACAACTGAAAAAATGTTTAAATAAAGAAGCAATTCAGTAGAATGCTGTCTCAAAGTGTAATGTAGGCTTTAAAAATACATTTTCAGCTGGTTTTAGTGTTCAAATGATACCAAAAAGTGTAGATTCAGCAGCCTGAATCTAGTCTATGCTATAAAATGCAGGAGTACTAGAAATTCAAAGTGCAGAAAATCAGTCACAACAGCAAAAAAATAGTTTAAATAAACTGGCAATTCAGCAGAATACTCCCACAAAGGGGTAGACCACAAATAGTCCTAGTGTGAAATAACTGGTCTAGAATGCAAGAGCTTAAATCAGAATCAAGTCACTTAGAACAACAGGCACAATAAGCCTTCACCAGCAATTCCTATCTTAGAAGGGTGTAGGTCACACTCTAATGACTTAAGAGTCTAGACCCCAAACCTTCCTAATGTAAAACAACTGGTTTGGAACCCAAGTGCTTATACTAGGACAAAGACACTTAGAACACCAGGCACAATAAGACATCATCCAATAATCCCCAGCTCTGAAGGGCAGAGGCTATCCTCTCTTCCAATAAGAGTATAGACCACAAACTTTCTTAATGTAAAATAACTGGCCTGAAGCCCAAGTCCTCAAACCAAAACTAAGAGGCTAGAATAACAATTACAATTTAATCAGGCTACTAGCAAGCTGTAATACAGTAACAAATGCAGAAGAATAAATGCAACTGAGCACTTTTAAGAATAAGCAGCAAAGGCAAAATAAAGTAATGAAGTAGGAAGATACACAAATACAGTAAAACAGCTGAATAAAGTGTACTTTTTAGTTAAGCAGAAAGGGAGGAAACAGAAGATAATTCAAGGTTAAGAAACTAAGAGTGGGTCTTCCCAAATGATCTCACTGTACTCAGAATGAGCTGTTGCAGTGGGACTGAGAGGAGTGTCAACTATCAAATTTATATTAGAGGCAGGCAACTGAAAAGCCCCCAAGTTTAAGACTATAACAACAGTTGGGTAGCTAGGTGGGAAAATTAAAATGGAGAGAGAGATCAGAACAGAAGTAAGGATTCCTGCAATATCAATCATCCTTGGAAATAAGTTTACTAATCGTGTGAAATATTCACAATACAAAAACTTTGCAAAACTTAGAAATATTTTGAAAAACTCAAAACAGCTTTTGCAAAATACTGCTAATACAACAACCTAAGAGTAGTATAGTAACAAGCAGATGAAGTCTTTAACAAGTTCAGGCTGAAAAACAGTGATAAATTCAAATATGCAGCACATAATTGTTAAACATCACTGAAATAGCTAGATCAAGTGCAAAAAATATATTCATATCAGCTTTGTATTTCTAGATGGTTTTAGAAGCAATCCAAGCCAGGCAACAAGGAAACTGATTTTCCTTTCTTTCTCAAAAAGATTCTCTTATCTCTTATTATTTCCTTAAAAACTTCTTGAGTTAATTGTTTATATCTTCATTTTTCTACTTTTCTTTTTTCATTTTGGCATTCCAAAAACATTTTTCTATTTTTCTTTAAAACTTATCCACTGACTTGTCCAATTTTTATAAAATATTCTCATACCTGTAGGGTCTTTCCATAAGTTGCTTATTTCTTTTCTATTGTCTTCATCTAAATCATTCTCATTAAGCCTTTTAACACCTTTGCTTATTTTTATGCAGCCTTCTTTCTCATATACCTCTACCCAAATAGCTATATAATCTGAAAAATCTGTCTTTTTTATCCATGTTTGCAATATTTTTAAATTATCTGATACTAAAAAATAGTCAACTTCCATTTTAATTTCTCTTCTTTTATAGGTCCAGTGTTTATCCCATATGTATAACTTTCCCTTTTTCATTATCTCATGTATCATTTTGATATCATTGCTATTTTTCTTACTCTTAAACTGCAATTAAAGTTTCCCACTGATATAGCCATATTAACACCTACATAATTTAGAATTTTTTAAACATTGCTTTCTTTCTTTCTTTGTAACATAAGCATGTAAAGCAATAATTCTATAAACCTTTGTTTTCCATCTTAAGTCTAGTACGGTTATTCTTTCTAATTTGATTATTGTAAAATCTAAGATTTTAATGTTTTCTTTACATATATACCTATTCCTGAACACGTGTCTTTTCCCATATTCCAAATAACTGCTCCACCCCATAGAACTTCTGTCTGTAATCTTTCTTCCTCAGTTAGAATTCTGGTATCTGATAATATGCATATGCATATGCATTGAAGTACACCATTCAAAATACCCATTTTTTTCATATTTTTCATACTATTTACATTTAAAGCTAAAATCTTCAGCTTTAAAATGATATTAGTGTTATTCCTTTCTCATCATTTACCATTTTTATTCTCTTTCACAATTACACTTTTAAATTTTATTTTCCCCTTTTTTGCCTATGGAATTTTTCTTTCCTCTCACTACTTTCCAATTTACATATTCTTCTTCACTAGTATTGAGCACCTCTTCCTCTCTGTTTTGCCTCCATTATTATACGTTGTCTTTTTTACTGTTTTTTCTTGTCACTTTTCTATATTTTTATAATATACTAAATCCTGTATCCCTTCTATAGCTACAATTTCTCAATTTTCTTCACAATCTATCCATGTATGTCCCGTTTTTCCTAATTTTTTACATTCTGTATCACATTGCTTTGCTTCATCCCCTGCTTTGCCACAAATAGAAAAAAATTGCTTTTCACATTCATTAATCAAGTGACCACTTTTTCCACAAAAAAGTATGTTTTAGATTGCCCTCTGTTCTTAACGCCTTGTTACCATTAAGACTAATTACAGTAGGAATATGCACAACATTAGAACACTGCATTTTCAAAATGATCTAGCATTCCCAACCCCAGTCTATAAACCTCTCTCATATTTTTGTTGTATCCAACACATCTTTGCATTTTTTTTAAATGTTCTTTCAGTTTATCTTTTTCAGCTTCCATTCTAAACTGCATTATAACTCTTTTTTTAGTCTTGCTATGAAATGCTTGTATTACACATTCAGTCCAAAGATTACAGCTTTTTTTCATATTTTTCTAGGAAATTTTCCATACACAATATATATCACAGTATTTTTTATTGATAAGAATAAAAGCTCTTGCCTGCTTGGGTGAAACACCCAGTGGCACAACTGTAGTATCCCATACTTCATATCTGCCCAGTCCTTTTTCTTTTTTACTGCTTACACTTATTACATATTTTTTCTTCTTTTCCTTCATCTCGTCGCTTCTGCTTTCTCCCACTTTCACTGTCAGTGCATACAATTTTCTTCTCATTTTCTCTGCAACCTCTTCTTGTATCCTTTCCATAATCTCACCCGATATGGCCAGTTTGCTCTCCAGCTCACTTTGATCAATCATTTCTTTTAACAACCCTATGGATTGGAGGGTTATAATGTCTTTTGAATCTAGAACTACTCCACCAACCTTATTTACTGCTCCTTTCTCCTCTGATATCAATGATTTCTCCATTTCCTCCCTTTTGTTTAGCTGCCTTTCTTGTAAAGGCTCAGCCATCTCAATAGTCGTCTTTTCTTTCTCCATTCTTACATTTTCTTTGGTCACACTTGCCATACTTTCTCCTGTTTCTTCAGGTCACCTACAAGCCTGGAAAGGAAACAGAAGTAGGATGCACTGCCAACAATAGCATTCCTGTACCCTACAAGTAGGTTTTTTTATTGGTATATACAGTACATATTATTTACATAGTTACATCTATTTACAAATTTTCATACATTATAAACTTCAACTTAAGCATCCCCCACTCTCTTATCCACAACCAAAACATTATTTTTTTTCAAAATCTTTGTCAAAGTCCATTTTCCATTGTATTTAATTTAATTTAGCCTCTTGTTCCATATATTCCATGCAGCATTACTCAGTCCATTTTCCTCACTTCTTGTTTACATGCGCCATAACAACCAAATTCTATTATGTCCATATGTATTTGTTCAAATTTTAACAAACTGTTCACACTATTATCTTTACATATTTCTTTCCACAAATTATCAACACTTTACTGAGCATGTGTTTTTGAAATAGGAGTCTCAAACTCTCCACATTTATTATTCTACTTGCTTTTTTTTTAATTTTTGTATGGCATATTTGCTTTAACCGGCAATTTTCTAATAGCCACTCTCCATAAAAAAATCATTACATTCTTTAATCTTTTTATAGTTATTATATATCACCATTATGGATTTATTTCTTATCTATTTCTAAATCTTTCCATGGATCAATACAATAAAATGCTTTCGTAATACTAAAGTACCATTCCTTTCTATTTTTCTCACATATATTCTTTATTTTCCATAACACAATCTTGCTTTGATATGCTTTTCATTTCTTCATTCTCAGTGTTTTTACTTTGTTTTTAGCTTCCATTCCTTCCAACAGTTCTTTGTACTTATAGTATTTCTATCAAGTTTTTAATTTTCCTTCATAATTCATTTTAATACCTTATATAAAATTAAAGATGCTGCATGTACTATTGGGCTTATTAAACCCAAACCTCCTTGCGCTTCTTTCGTATACAGAATCCCTCATTTGACTGGATTCAGTCTAAAGCCTCATATAAAAGAGAATATAATCATCATTCATTCCTTTTCATACTTAGTAGGAATCATATAGATGTTAGCAACATAAACAACTTTTCCTGTTGCCATGGTGTTCAACAAGTGTGCTTTTTTTCTATTATCCTTTACTTCTTTGAATACATTATGCCATTGTTGTTGTCTGAATTCATTCCTTCCAAATGTTATTCCTAATATATCTCCATATTTTTAATTGAACTCAACACCTATCATACCTTCAAAACCAAATATTTTGCTTTTCTCCTTATTTTTTTTAATTTATACTTACCTTTAATTTACTTTTTCCATCCATACTTTATTTTTTAACAATTAATACAATATCTGCATAATTATACATTCTTGGCAATTGTACTTCTTCATCATTTTGTATCCACCACTACTTGACATTTTATTAATTTCCCCTCACTTTTACATTCATAACCAATGAGAAAATTACACTACGAGCTGGGCAGCCCTGCTCTATTTCACATTCTATTTTTCTTTCTTCCCCAATCCATCATTTACATTTAGTTTCACATAGTTCCTTTCCTAAACAGGTTTTACTTGTAATATTTCTTTGCTTACATTTATGCCTGCAAAATTCCACATAATGATTTATATTGAATATTATCATAAGCTTTACTTATATCTCCTATCATAAACTTTGCTTCTGCATTTTTATTTATGATATCAATTATTTCTCTTATTATCCATCTCTTCACTTCCTTTTCCTTTGTTGTTATTCACATAAAAAAATTGTCTTATTTTTCCTTTTATTATTTTACTCAAATAAGATGCTACCTCTTCTTTCTTTCCTTGTAAACAATATTTCTGCTTATATAACAAGTTATTCATTTTAATTTGATTCATTTTATATATTTCTCTTTCATAAAAGGAATTTTCCTTCTCTAATAAGTCTATAAATGTTTCTTGACTTAGTATCTTATATTTCTCTCTTTTCTTCCTTATACATTCTAAAAAAAAAGCCACCAAACAGTCCAATTCTCATAAAACTCCCTCATAGTCATATGATTTTTCTATAATTTCACAAGTTCTTTTTTTCTCTTTTAAATCTATGCTCTTTATTCCTTTTCCTATTCTTATATATTCATTTTCCTGTACTTTAACCAATATTGCCACCTGATCTGAAAATCCAGCATCCTTCATTCCTTTTTTTTATAATTTTTAAACTATTTGATATTAAAATATAATTAATTTGTCCTAATTTCATTCCTTTTATAGCAGTGGCTATTCTCCCATACACTTAATTTTCCACTTCTTATCATTTCTTTAACCATTTTAGCATCACAATTGCTCGTTTTTCCTTAAATTACAATTAAAATTACCCACCACTATAATGTCCATATTCAAACATTCAAGAATATTCGTTTCTCTCTTTTTTTTTTTGTTACATATACATATATAAAACTATAATTCTATGCACATTTTTTTTCCAATCACACATCTAGTACCATAGTTCAGCCTAGATCCACTATGGTTACATCGAATCTTTTAATGCTTTCTTGACATATATACATATGCCTGAGCATGTCTCGTTCCCCATGTTCCAAACTACCACATCATTCCAAAGTTTTTGTTCGTGTTCTTTCTTCCTCTGTTAATAATCTGATGTATTCTAAAATAATGCATCTACTGCAGCAGACCATGTTCAATTTTAAAGCTATTTTCAGCTTTTAAGAACAGTTAGTATAATAAAATGTTTATCCCTTTCCGTTCTTATTCTCTCTAAGCATTATGTTTTTGAATTTTCCTTTCCTTTCTTTAAATCTTTTCCCTATCAAATTCTTCTTATTTCTTACTGTACACCAATCTGCTTCTTCCTCACTAGTCTCCTCAGTTTCTTTTTCCTTGTTATTTTGTTAACTTCATGTATAACCTCTTTATCAGTTTCATCTTTGTGTACATTTTCTTGTATAACACATTCTCTTTATCCTGTATAACTTTATTTTCATTTTCTTGCACATTCATTTCACATTCTAGCCACAAATAATCAGTATTGCCAGATTGTATGCACTTTAAATCACATGTTTTGCATTATGCCTTGTTTTACCACATAACATATTTTTTTCCACAAAAACATTTTTGGTTGACCCCTGTATTTCACAAACCCCCATTATCATAAACATTAATACTATGTACACATAACATTATCATTTTCCATTTTTAGTATTACTCCACATTCCCATACCACAGTCCATAGTCCTCTTTCATCATATATTTTTGTAGTGTCCATTACTTCTTTATATATAGTTAACAAATGTTCTTTCAGTTATTTTCCTTCCACTTCAGTTCTAAACTGGATCATTATTTTTTTTCTGTAAAAAGCTTGCACAACATATTCTGACCATGTATAAATATTTGTCTTTTGTTCACATGCACCCAACATTTTTCCACGGCCTGCCCAGTCAAATATCAAGTCACAAAAAGTCTCTTTATTAATTAAAATTAATGTTCTTACCTATTTTGCTTTGACGCCCAGAGGTGCTATGACAGACTCCCAAACCTTATACCTGTCTAAACATTCTTATTTAAGCTCACATGTACTGTATACTTTGTTTCTTTCATTTCTTCTTTGCTCCTTCTCCCACAGTTCATGCATAAGTTTTTGTCTCTTGAACTTTTTCTGGCACAGTCTTCTCCTTTTTCTTCTTCTATTTTCTCCATAATGTCACTCCATGAAACTGTTGCTTCACTTTCTGGTTCACTTTGGTTTACCATTTTCTCCAAATAACCATACTGCAACCCTCCCAATTAGAGGGATGTAATTATGCATTTCTCAAAGGTAACTGTCTCTCCTTCAAACAATATCCTCTGAATCCATCTCTGTTACAGCTGCAATCTCCTTTTCTTCCAATATCACTGTTTTTTCTGCACCCACAGCATCAGAAAAAACTTCTGGTAGCGATTCTACCATTTCAGATATATTGTCATTAACCTTCCCTTAATTTTCAGCCAAAGCTGAATCAGCCATATTTTCTTCCTGTTCCTCCTGGCTGCCTCTGCACCTGGACAGGAAACAGGAAGTCAAGATATGTAACACACAAATCCTTCCCTGACTACCAAGAGTAGGGGAAGTTCCCAGATGCCCTGCCCAAATTTCCCCAAGTAGTATAAATACTATCTCAGATCTCCCCTGAAAAAAGGCCAAAGGATAAATTAAATGATACCCTAGAAAAAATGTAAGCACCCCCAAACTCTGAGAATACTGCTGCTTATGTGGAATTGTTCATGTTAATGGCAGAATGGAGATGGCTGTACCTACCCAAAATAAGCAGAGGACAGAGTAAAAAAATCGAGCCCCCTGGTGGAATTCTATCATTAATAGGCTGTATAACAAAAGAAAAAAATAGCGAAAATTAGGAACCACAATTCCAAGCCAGCTAAAAATCCCCTCATCAATCTAATCAAGCAACTGATGGAGCTAATCAAGTCTGCCAGACAAATTTGAGGTGAAAATAGACTCAAGCCAAAGATAATCAAAAGTCATTCTTCACAAATGTCAACTTCCTCAAAGGTAATATACAACAATGTGCTGCACTCATTGTAAATGCAGTCACCTATAATGAGCTACAAGATACAGCAAATCTACTAGCTCCAAATGTATGTCTAATTTGTATCCCCTGCCATAGACACCCATCAAGAAATGCCCTCAGCCGTAACTTCTGCAACTAATCCCAGGGAACAGGTCCTCAATGCACTCTCAAATGCCAGGAAAACTGCACTGATGTTTGATGGTCTCAGATAACATCTATGGAGGATTTGTTTGCAACACATTTATTTGGTGCTCATAAAAATATGCCATGATGCCTCTCAAGGGTGATTTCTCCAAGTCTTTTGGGTTTGTAATACCATGACTGAAATAGACACCATTCCTAAGTCCATATACAATTAAAGTTTATGAGGTTAGTTTTGTTTCAGTCTTGATTTTAGCCAAAAGTGATCATGTCAGTACCTGCAACATGCCCAGAATTGACGACTCCTGTAATTTATACAGAGTTTCATGTATTGGTAGCATATCTAAATACAATTATAAATTCTTTTTTATTAGACTGGTTGCTTCTACTTCTATTGGAACTGTCAGGGTATCTTTTCAACATTGCTCTCATTTCTGCCTGAAAATCCTGGTATTTTATGACTTTGTGTTTCTGTGTATGTAAGACACTATAATCACTCGGGGGGGGGGGGGTTATCAACTGTACCAAAGCCAAATTTGTGGTAAAAAAACAACCTCTCAGGTGAAAAACAATCAAAAGGCATTCTTCACCTATGCCCACAGCTTCAAAGGCAATACACAACAATGTGCTGAACTAATTATAAACAGTGTCACCTATACTGCGCTATAAGATATAGCAAATCTACTGGTTTACCCTGCTGATAGCTGTCTTGGTGAGTGAATGTCTAAGTCATGTTCCTAGAGGAGTGGTGGCTGGGAGGATGGTGCATGAGTTTTACTATGGTGGAGGCGAGTGAATGAAAGGTGTTTAATGTAGAAAAGGAGTTTGGAGTGGATGATGGCTTCTCAGGGCTTCTGTGGATCACTAGTGATATCTGCATTGCTTACTGTACTTATTTCCTTGTTTCACTTGAAAGAAAGTTACTGTTTGTCGTTTTTGCATTTAAGTTACCTGTAACACATTGCACTTAAGTTACCTGGCACTTGCTCACTAAAGCAATTATATAAGGCAGCACTAAAAATTAAAAGCACTACACCCTCACTCCCCAGTGGCCCTTGTTTTCAATTATTAAGGAATTCCCAATATTATTCAAGCATGTCCAAAGGTCAGTTGTCAATCTCCTCTCCGGTCCAGCTGGTGAATCTGGGAATCTTGAGGCAATGTTACAACTGCCTCATGTACACAGACAACCCTCTCCTCCTCCTAACAAATTCCAACACATATGAGAGATGCAACCATATAGCCAAACTGGAGGCTAAGCTCTCTCAACTCAGTACTGGCATAACCAGTCAGGAGGAGAAGGAAACCACACTCACTACAATTCCAGTCTCACATAGACCTACCACGACAGCAAACCAAACACATAATCACACAAAAACATACTCGGAGGCTCTAAATAAAGATCTGCCTAAGCAGCAGAGACCTCCAAAGCAGACATCCAAGCAACCGCTACCCCAAAACAAAACACGTGCAACACATATCTCACAAAGCCAGTGTGCCGAACAGTCACAGCCCTTAAGACTAAACAACACACCTGATACACTTGTAATAGGTGACTATCGTCAGGCACACTGATGTCCCGCTCACCAGGCTGAACAAGGAGAGGGTCACGGTGAGCAGCCTGTCAGGCGCTAGGATCCGCCACATAACACAAGCCCTCAGGTCACTCCAAGGCAAGTACAAATATGACTCAGTCATTGTCCATGCTGGTGTGAATGACCTGAGACGTACCTCCCTGGACTACATGAAAAAAGACATAAAGGAGCTCTCTGAGCATGTAGCCCAGGCCGGTATGACCCTGAACTTGAGTAGCATCTTACCCTCACCAAGAATGATGCCACAATATGAAGACAAGATGATCAATTTCAACAACTGGCTTAAGTACTGGTGTCATTCAAAGGGGATCCAATGCCTGTCAGCTTGGGATGATATGCTCGACAAGCCACGATGCTTCGCTAGGGACGGCTTGCACCTGTCACCCCTGGGCTTTCGGATATTGGTAAAGGCTCTTGCTACCCCCATAGTGCCTTTTTTAGGCAAGGCTCAAAAGACAAACCCACCTCCATAGGTATCACAAGGGATAAGAAACTAAGAGTAATGCTACTCAACGCCAGAAGTCTAAACCTCAAGATGCACGCACTCAAAACTCTCCTTAGCATGGAGAACATCGATATCTGTGCAGTAACAGAAACCTGGTTCAGGGCTCCCAAGAGCACCCCACCACTACCAGGTTATACCTCATACCATGCTTTTCGGCCCCAAAACTTGGACCGAACCACAAAAGGAGGGGGAGTATCGATATTCATCAAAGTTACCCACACCTCCAGGTTGGTGGCAAAGCACGAAGCATCAGAGACTATCCATGTGCCACTAACAGTGGGTAAAACTGCCTTCCAGTTTATAGCCTGCTACAGACCACCCTCCCAAACCCAGGAACCCCACTCGGCCTTCCTGAGAATACTGGAAAATATGAAGGTCTCTCCAAACACCATTATATTGGGCGACTTCAACTACCCAAACATAGACTGGGAGCATTACTCTAGCTCCAACACCCTAGCCCAAGGGTTCCTAGAATTTATAAACTCAAATGCTATGGAACAACTTGTTACCACTCCCACAAGAGGAGAAAACATACTGGACCTGATCATCACCAACATGGGGACTCTATGCTCCAGACCAGAAGTGTATCCCTCACTGGTAAGATCAGACCATAAACTAATCTCACTGGATATTCACATCCCAACTCCATCCCCTGCCCAGAAAACCACAGTGAAAAACTTCTCTAAAGCAAATTTCACATTCCTCAAAACCAAGGTGGAATCCTTCAAAGCCCCCGGGCCTGTGGAAAATACGGCCCAGACCACAGAATCCTTTATAAATGCATTCTATGAACACCTTCAGGAATGCATGGATCATGCGATCCCAAATAAAACCAAGACCCAATCCTCCAAAGGCAGACATCTTGTCTGGTGGACCCCAGCCATAAACAAACTATACAATAGAAGGAGAAAGCTACTAAATGATAGAGCAAAATCACAAAAAGGGAAGGCGTCACTGATCAGTATTAGCAAAAAACTACGGGCATTCATTAAATTGTCTAAGGCCAGCTTCGAGAGAAAAATTGCACAGGACACTAACGATAATCACAAGGCTTTCTTTAGTTATGTTAGGAACCTGAGTGGTAATTCCCAGATATGCTCAGAAGTAGTCCAAAATGACAAAAAATACACTGAACCCACAGACATTGCCAACATCCTAGCTGACAGGTTCAGCACAAACCTCTCCCCCCCCCTCCCCACTAAAAGCGCAAATATCTATACCAGCAGAGTGCTGCCCCCCTGACATCTCAGATGCTCAGGTAAGAGCTGCCCTCTCCAAAGCAAAAAACACAGCATCAATGGGACCAGACGGTGTCTCGGGCTGCATCCTACATGAACTCCAAGAAGAACTAAACCCAAACATAAAACTACTGTTCAATCTCAGCCTTACTACAGGATATGTGCCCAAAGAGTGGCGTACAGCAACAGTGGTCCCTCTCCATAAAGGTGGTGCCTCAACAGATCCTGGAAACTATTGCCCCATAAGCCTGACTAGCTTGGTCTGCAAAGCTATGGAAAGGATCATCATGGACCTCATAAATAAAGATATTGGGAACCTACAGACACTGGATCCTACCCAGTTCGGCTTTGTTAACGGCAGATCCTACCTCTTAAACCTGGTTGATTTCTTTGAAACAGTCACCAAGGCCATTGACGAGGGGAAGGTGGTCCACACAGCCTACCTGGACCTCGCAAAAGCCTTCAATACAATACCTCACTCGGGCATTATAGATAAGCTCACCAGCTTAAATATAAACCCCTATGTCACTAGATGGATTGCAAACTGGCTCAAGGACAGAATCCACATGGTTAGAATTGCTGGAGCCATGTCAGACTCCAAACCAGTTACAAGTGGTGTCCCACAATGCTCAGTCCTGGGACCTCTCTTGTTCGGTATATATTTCTCGGAGGTACAGGCCAACACGGAAGGACTGTGGCTGACCAAGTTCGCAGATGACTGCAAACTGGGCACCATAATCGACTCTCCAGCCGACACAAGCATCCTCCAAAAGGGCCTCATAGAAACAGACAACTGGTGCCAGAGCCATGGCCTCAAGCTAAATGCAAAAAGTGTATAGTCATCCCCTTTGGTAAAAACAAAGTGCCCACAATTTGCCACATAGGTGGTAATCCATTAAGTACAGAAGAAGTAATTAGGGACCTGGGGACCCAAGTTGATAGCAATCTCTCATTTGACAACCACGTAGCCAAAGTGGTTAGAAAAACATTTTATATAGCCCACCTAATCATGAAGGGATTCACATCTAGATCAGGGGAGGTCATCGTGCCTCTTTACTCATCCCTCATCAGGCCCATAATTGAGTACAATGCCCCTTTTGGGATGTACCTTACCAGACACCTGCAGCAACTGGAAAGACCCCAAAAGTACCTCACCAAGAGGATCAAAGGGCTCAAACAGATGCCATATGCTGCCCGGTTAAAAAACTCCAGCTCTACTCAGTGGCATACCGCCTGTTCAGAGGTGATCTGTGCCTGACGTATAAAGCCATGTCCAACCCGGAATTAATGGACATGCTGCACCTCAGAAAATCCAAATCCCATCGAGCTGCGCGCTCGAGAGACTTGAACCTCAGCACTGAAATAAATAGGACATGCTGGAGGGACAGATTCATAACCCAGAGGCTCCCTTCACTCTGGAATAAAATCCCAGTCCAGGTTAGGCAGAGTCCCTCATTGACTCTCTTCAAGAGGAATCTTGATGAGTGGATGGGAGATCGTAGGTTTACCCCGGGTATCACTTCTGTGTCACTGTTAGACAGAGGCACAGTATACTAACCTTGAAAAAGGGCATAGCAAAATAAATTTAAAATGGGTGGTGAAAGCCAAACACATTCTGGCTAGGCTTATAAATTCCCTAGGGCAGATAGCCTAGTATGAACCTATGAACCTATGTAGAGTTAGAGTGTATGTTTCAGACTTCATAATAACATGAAACATGACCTATCAGAACCATTACAATTGCTATTTTACCATTGTCTTCAGACAGGCTTCATGCAAAGAGAATGGAGAACTGCAACTGCCAACTATATACACAAGGGAGAGCTATCTGTGGATCTTGGTGACTATAGTTCCATAACTTTGACTAGACTTAGTTGCAAAGTCATGGAAAGAATCATAGAAATGGCAAACAATGACACAGGAAATCTTTGGACACTGGATCCAACCCAGTTTGGTTAGATTAAGGGCAGGTTATGCTTACTCATCCTGGTGAACTTCAAAGGTCACTAAAGTAATGGACGAGGGCAAATGGTGTATACTGTCTACATTAACCTGGTCAAAGCATTTGACACAATAACACACCTGGGTAGTATAGATAAACTTACACAATTAGGAATAAACTCCCTTTGCACCCACTGGATAGTCAGATGACTGAAAGATAGGACCCAAAAGTTAGGAGTTTTACTTCTACAAAAAGGACAGTCACTAATGGAGTCCCTTAAGGTTCAGTTCTGAGTCGGTCCTTTTTGGCATTTACTTCTCTGAAGTCAGGGCCAAAAAGCAAGGGTCTCCGCAGATGATTGCAAACTAAGTGCAGTCATAGAATCTTCTAGACACAAATACCTACCAAGAATGCTTGATACAGACTAATAACTGGTTCTAGAACTGTGGTCTAAATCTCACATGGCACAAAAAAATGTGTAATAGTATCCTAGGCGGTTCCTTATTATGTGATTGAAACCTTAGGTTATCGACACCTAAAGGTCGATCACTAAATGTCAAAGTCTGAAAATTGCAAATGGCCCTTTCCACACAGGGAAAGGAGTCCTTTGGCCATTACACAGATTTTGTTCTTTTTCCACTGTAGACCGATCTCAGAGTTGGTATATTTAGTTGGGGGGTGGGGGAGGCAAAGCCCCCCACTTCATTTCAGTTTAAAACTTTTATTTTTTTAATTTGGCCACTAGCATTGTTTCCCTATGTGTAAATGGCCGTGTTCGATGTTAAGGGTTTGATATTTCATGATCGACCTTTAGGTGTTTAATAATTTAAGATTTCAATCACATAATATAGACTTTCCTAGCCAGCTATCACTGTAAACTACCACACTGATAATACACCTCTAAGAGTAGACCCAGTGGTCAGAGATTTAGGAATGCATAGAATTGCATGCAGAGAGTAACCTGGCCTTTGACCATCATGTATCTATGGCAGTAAGGAAATCATTCTATGTCACCAAGTTATAAGCAAGGGTATGTCATTTAGGTCCATTGATATCATTGTTCCTCAGTAGTCAGTGCTCATCAGACCCATTGAGTACAATGCCTGGCCTGTGAAGCACTCTCTGATTTCACTCTGATGGACCTGTTGCATAATTGCAAAACAAATATCAGAATTACCTGTTCTAGGGACCTAAACCTCATATGCAATATTAAACAGGACATGCTGTCAGGAGAGGTATTTATCTCAGAGACTTCTTCTCTGAAACAGGCTTTGTATCCATGTGAAGCAGAGGTCTTCTCTAAACCAATTCAAGCATAATTTGACCAGTGGATGGAGAATTGGAAATTTACCCATGGTCTGGCAGCTATGTCTCTGTTAAATAGAGGAAGTCTGTAAATGACTGACTACCTATGCCCAAGACTACACATACCCTTATGATAACCCAAGGGTATCAAAACATATCAGATACATTAGAGAAGCATGGCTATGCTTAAAAATGCTGCCAGGGTCATTAGCATAATAATCACCTATAATCTTATATGCTGGGCTAGATAATGCTTCACACTGGGTAAACTGGTATTGCATGGAGTCATACATTTCCTTAGAGTAAGTGTTTTGATAATGCTTACAAACACACATTCCACCCTCCCTACTTTCTTTCTAATACTCATTTCACCTTGGGTCCAAGCAACCAGAACTCCATATTCATCAAACTCTCTTACATAACCCTCTTGCCACTATGGTCTCCCATGTGTACTCCCAGAACATATGTACTCTTCTTGAGTCCTGCTCCCCACTCCTCCAGAAATTTATGTACTGATCCTTTTTTGCTAAAGTAGCTTCATAAGTATGTAACACCAGTCATTTAGTAACATCATCTTCTAGTCTTTATATCCATAACATCTACATAGTGTACCAGTTTCATCCACTATTGTTGCCCACTCATTCTCAAGTTTTAATCCCCCTTTTCCCATCCACTGAGAATATAGACTCTTACTAATGCAACTTGCTCTGACCAGTCACATATTATTTTATATCAAAACTAGCTACTCTTTATGCAGACCCCACTTCCTATAGTTCAACTCTCTTTGCTGTGTTGCCCATTTATACCTACTCACATTTATATACCCCCCGATAATAAAACCAATTCTGCTCCACAGTATGAAGTTATTGGTTTAGCATACTGAAGGATATCAACTCTTTATCTTGCCCACTTCTCTATCCCCTTTCTGCACCAGCCCTGTTGCATCTAAATGAACACTGATCTTATTACATAAAGGTGCTGCCATAGTATTTTGGTAGGTCCTTCTCTCCACACCCAATCCCCAATTTTGTGGATTCTCTCTCTTTCTCTCCCATTCCATAATCCAAGATTTTAATTTCCGACCCATACCATAAATGTACCCTTTTTGAAAGTAAATTACCATCCAGGGATTGATGGGACATCTGAGCTCAGTTAAATGCTTGGATGTACCTAGAGATGTCTGGTACACTCCCCATCCTATATAAAATCTTGGCACTCCAGCTTTCTCTGCAGCTATTCTTCATGTTGTTCCCCCTTGAATTAGAATCTTGTGCATCACTACCATCCTGTGGCTATCAGGCTTTATAGGAAGATTCCTTACTTCTGCTTTAACTTCCTACTATCTGTCTGGCTTCATGACACATGCAAATGGAGCCCTGACTGCAGGCCAGGTGACTGGAGTTCAGTTACTGGTCCTAGCACTGGATAAGCCATGCAATGAGGAGAGTAACAAAATTCATGGTCCACTTGCCTGTCTTGTGGGTGAGATTAGATGCGAGTAGTTGGTGTACACAATGGATGGTTGTGATTTCTCCAGTGGAGACTGGGGAAACTACAACCCTTTCTTCAGGATATGGTGCATGGTTGCTTGTGGAAGCAAGGGATACCACCATAGCAGGCCATTGTATACCCCCTCCCTCATATAAATCAAATATGCACAAGTGCCATACAACTTAAGTCAAATATCATTGAACCAACTCTGATATATTTTTATATAATGGTCCCTCTTAGCTGACACTTACTCTTAGAGATAAGGGAAAAAGTGGGTTGTCTTGATGGAGAGTAAAGATCATCAGGCAGCAGGGAAAGAAAAAAAAAAGTATAAAAAGTTTTCCACTATTTGAAAAAAAACTGGGAGTAGACAGACTAAGCACTTAGCCAAACAAAATAAAACACGCAAACATATACTGGAAACCTTGGCAAATACTTACCTACCATTTCTAATGTGCATATGTTTCTTTTCCTTCCACACTATTTGAACAACTTTCCCAAGAGTACATCCTTTTCTTTCGATCTATATTCTCATTTAAAAGAAATGGGCTTTATAATTTGCTTTTCCTTATTAAACTCACATTTTATTACTCACTACCCTTCCTTTGCTCAAGTGGTCTTCACTTCAGGAAAATAAAAAAATCAGCATTTAAGCAGGCAAATGAAGATAATGATTTAAACGACTCCCCTAAAGGAAACTACTTTATTCTCCATTTTAAACACAAACCTCTCACATTTTTGCCCTCTACTTATAGCAGAACCCTAGCCAACAAAGATAACTGGCCTGTAGAATAACAAAGCATAATTATCAAGAGGGTTTAAAGCAGGGAGCTGTAGTTCCTAAGGTACAGAGTTTGATTCCTTTTATTTGCTTATTGTGCGAACGTCAGAGCAGCCAGGAATTTGGGCTCAGCTACTCAAAGGTCCCCTGCACTGCAAGCTTAGTAACTATGTATGGATGTTTGATGAACTTTTTTTGCTCAATAATTTCAGACAAAGCCATACATAGAGGGGGGAAGGTCCAAAGTCTGGATATTTTTAAAATATTGCTCTTAGTCATTTAAAAAAGTTAATAGAAAAACAGGTTTTCATTAATGTGTATTTTCTGCACAGTAAGAAGTATGAAACTCAGTGTCTGGTGTTCTTGACAGTGTGATCCAAGTGATTTTCCTGAAAATCAAAAAAAAAAAAAATGTATGAGGGAGAAATCAGGGACATTTTGTACTTATTCTGGATAGCTGAGAGGTATAAGTCAGATATGCATTTTGCAGATAGTAAGCCCCTGTCCTGCTGGATCTCACCTACCTATTGGGGGGCATTTCACAATCAAGATATAATACAATGGGGTCTACTTCTCCCATCAAAATTACACTTTATCAAATGCTAGTTAACCAAATCCACTTTAGTGAAAGTGCGTTTACATGAAAACACACTTTCACGAATAACACTACACTGAAAAGTTGTTATAGATTCTGGTACAGTGAGGATAAGGGAATATTTCCTTTTCACCACTGTATTGTGATCTTGGAGTTAGTATATAGAAGTAGTGAGGGTATAGAGGTGGAGGGGGGGCTTGCCCCCTGCATAAATGTGTTTGTTGTATTTTTTCTTTTTTTTTGGGGGGGGGAGTGTTTTCTGAGTATATATATATATATATATATATATATATATATATATATATATATATATATATATATATATACATACACACACATACATATACATATACATACACACACACACACACACACATACATACATAAGGTGATGGCAAACTTCTTTTTTTTTGTGACATACTACACAACTTTTGTCTGGCACTTATTTTGAACCAAATGGCAATCTTTCCAGTTTAACCCTGGCGCGATGAATGTGAACCTTGACCCTCTCGATCAATCAAGTGTTAAAGGAAACATAGCCACATACTAATAGTAATTCAGACTATAGATAATTATTTTATTGTTTTGAAAAATAAACTGTCCCATCTGGGGTTGATTTAAGCAAACAGCAAATGTGCAGTTAAAGGAGAAACACATCCAAAAAAAAAAAAGGTTTATCAGCACATTTGCCTCTGTAGAAAAAATAAGTGGTTATTTTTTTTTTCTAATTTGTTCTACCCCAAAACTGCCTGAAAGGGAGCTGCCATGCTGCATTTTTTTGTTAACAGCCAATGTTTTCACCTCCCTGATGCCATTTTAGAGGGACAGAGAGAAAACACTGATGAGAGGACCATTTGCTGTGCTTCATTCTTTCTATAAGCTTACAACAGTACTGTGGATAATAACTTTTGACTGTCAGTATCAACCCATATTTTTCATTACTTAGTCTCCTTTAATTTTATATCATTGGCCATCTGGTGCAGCATTTAAGGAATATTTGTAAGACAGGCTTGAAAATGTCGTTTAGTTAATCACTCTTCAAATTAATAACTGTAGTTCAGTTTAGAAATGTGAGAAATCTAACCCTTATAATTAATACAAGTTACTTGGGCTGAGCTGGTATGTGTTGCATTCACTGTTTTAATACTGTAGGCAAAATTAGAGTATTTTATGATAATCTTTGCATTGTCTGAGCCAAACACTGTATATAGTAATAAATCATGTACATAATATACAGTGTAGAAAAATGCAAAATTAAATACTGACAGAAGATCAGGAGAGATTGATAACAATATGTTCTTTGATTAAAGGGAAATAACTTTTAGTATGAAAACAAACTAATGTGAGTGGAATTTTCTTATTCATTTGATTCTAAAAACTAACAAGTCTTGCTTTTGTTCAGACTTCTAACTGTAGCTCAGGCTACACTATTTATCTGAGGTGTGATATTGGTAATCTGTGACTGATCAGGCACATTTAAATGCCTATATTTAAAAGTCATTTTTTTTTATTGACTGTCTAGTTGGAATAAGTGACCTAACCCAATTATCATGCCACTCCATAGCCCTTATGATGTAGCAGATAATTAGAGAAACAGAAATAACTTCAGAAATAAAACAGTACTTTTTTCTATATGTGGTACAAGATCACTTTTTAGAAAGAAAAAGTTGACCTTTAAGAAGGTCTCACTCCCTCAACAAAGATGCACACTGCCTCTTGATTTGAGTAAGAGAAAACCATTTACTATGGAATCTGATGGGGTCTGACTGGTGAAGATAAACTACTGGGACAGCCCAGTGACAGTAGCATCTATGTTGAAGTGTGGGGGAGATCAGTGAATGGATAATGGATTTAGAGAAGCCATGGTAATACAGATACAAATGCTGAGCTGATTTGAGGAATTTGTATAAATTCATCTGAACCTGCATAATTGTAGTCAGACTGTGAATCGCAATTTCTTGCCCTTGGCTGGGGTAACGTATTAATATTTACATACAGACTCAAGCTGCAAGATTCAGATTACCCCTTTCTGTATGACTTCTTGTGAGCTGTATAGTAATAGAACCTTGCTATTCTGAGCTCATCCTTCACAAAGCTGGCACTGGTTTGTGGACCAGCCATGCTGAACTGCTTATGCTCATGCAGTCTGTAAAATACACGAATGCAATATAATTTGTGAACCTGCTGCTCAGAGCAGCAGCCTGTGAATCAATTGCATGCCATCACACCATGCAGGACTTGTTATAGTAGAGCACCCTCCAATAGACTTGTTGCGCCGCTTATTCACGGTCCTTTTTTTTGTCACAAAGTCCATTACAGATTTGTGCATGGGACACAACATGATTTAATGTCAGCCTGATTATCAACAGGATTTGCTACAACTTATCTGCAGTTATGTTAATACAGTATTAGGTGTATACCGTCTTTGATCACAGATATATGTAGACATCTTAGATGTAATCACAAAAATGGAATGGTTGCAGAAGGATTAGCATAGCACTACTTTTCCACTGCTCATGGACCAACCAAAACTATAAGCCCCCCTCCCCATTTTAATTTGGTATTGGCTATTCCTATTTGACCACTATCTGTTGCCCTACTAATTGTGACATGTGCTGTGGTATATTGGTATTGGAGATAAGGCTAAAGGATATAGCATTATAAAACTAGTTCTAACACCTATTAAGATCACAGAATACAGTGCAAAATAAACTCTTATGCAGGGTAGCAGTTTTATTGCTACTAATAATATTTGTGTATATCAAACATTATGTACATTGTCATTTAGTTTCACAAAAACACACCGGCATGCAGCTGACACAGCAGTCATCAGTGTGGGATAATTTCAAAACCAATAACCAGCTGGTTAACCCGAAAAAGGCTGATGACTGAACA
The DNA here is from genome assembly GCF_019279795.1 of Protopterus annectens. Taxonomy (NCBI): domain Eukaryota; kingdom Metazoa; phylum Chordata; order Ceratodontiformes; family Protopteridae; genus Protopterus; species Protopterus annectens. Next base: position 1,912,587,428 of record NC_056739.1, read on the forward strand.
AAGAAGAAAAAGAATAATATGCAAACCTGTGTCAATCTCTACATTTATTAAAAAAAAAAAACATTAAGTACTTTCATCTCTAAATGAATTAAACCTCATCAGGATAAATCTAAGCAACCACCTGAGCCCTGTAAAAAACATATTATATCACATGAACATCAATAACTAATCTTTAGTATATATAAAAAAAAAAATCTTATCAAATCATGAACCTACACTTTCAAAAAAACAAAACAAAAATTTTTTTTATAAAATACGTTTACAATCATACAAACCATGAATATAAAAATACACTTTATAATTTAGGCACACATCTTTAAAGTTCATAGTATTGTTTGTTTTTTATAGGTTAATATTTTTTAATAAACATAGAAGTTGACACAGATTTGTGTTTTATTGTTTTTCTTTTCGTAGCTGTGATAATTTAAACCATGATACAAGGAAACAAATCTTTTCATTTCAGTACCAACATATGTTAATGAACTAAAACTGATTTTTCATAACACACATTACATATCCAATTGCATATATTTTCATCAAGGAAATAACTCTAGGATGTCACATATTATGGAGGACATCACTATTCTGAACATGGTCATCTGTATTGTAACAAATTATCATAGGTTAGAAAATACCATACACATTTAAAATTCTAAAGAAACAAGCATTTATTTTCACTTGAGTGCAAACTCATCACACCAGTAAAAAACAAATCAATGCATTTTTCTCAAAATGTAAGAAAACTGACAATAGTTATACTGTGGGGGGCTGTACCCTCCACCCCCCTAATTTATACAGCCAAACTTGAGGTTGCATACCCTTTAAAAAGGGCAAAACACCACTAAGTGTAAAACATTATTTTTATGGATTATCAGCCGTGAGGATTTTATACCCTACAATTAAAAAGGAATCCAAGTAACAAAACTCATACTGTTATAATTATCCGTAGTGAACAATTCAGCTCATTGCAGGCTCAGTTCATTTGCTGATCACTGTACGACCTCAGACTACCTATGTTCTTTTTAAATATGCAGTAATGTGTTCCATTGTTCTTGTCTGTTAACACTTTTTCAAAATAGTTACGTACAGATACTGTTGAAGTAGGACAGATATTCTTGGGAAAATGGGAAGAACTCAGAGAGACTACCCTACTGGGGAACATTCGCCAAAATGTATTAATGCACAAAGAGAGCCTGAAATCAAATTTGCATCTTTACAGCAGCATTTTAAGCCCTTGTAAAGCACAGGTAACAAAAAATCTAAACATCTATCCCTTTGTTTACACTTCCTAAATGTGGCAGTTTATCAAGCATAAAAAGGCAAATTACCTGCAGTGCAGTTACAGGAATTTGTCATTTTACTTTCTCTTCACTAAATGTGACTTTGCTCTATGCTACATTTAGAGGGATTGGGAAAGTAATTCAAATGTAATTCAGTTATGTGTGTCTGTGTGTTTGTGTATGTGAGTGAGAGAGAAAAGCGGAGAGATCGTGTGGACGGTATTCATAATCATTACACTGATGCTTACCACAAATGAGTGCAGCACAGCTGCAATTCATAGAGGTGACATAGTGAGTACATATGACCACTACAGATGTACTGGGAGGAATGCTTGGACATTACATCCTTGTGGATATGCACATCCAGTCATGTGGACCTTCCAGAGGCAGACTGAGGACACACTGGGGATCTCACAGGCTTCTGCCTCAGGGATACTACAGCAGTTCCTGGATGCACTCTTCACATGTATGGACCAGTATATCTATTTCCTGGCATCACCCCAGGACTGAGTCAGGACTATGCATGCCTTTTATGAGGTACTCAGTGCGGCAAATTCCACCCATGTTGCAACTAGGGCCCCTTCTGGTCCACTAGTTGAGCAGCACTGCAATAGAAAGGGCAACCATACATACCATCCATTGCCAGGTAGTGTGTAATGCATGGGGGCACATCACCAGTGTCTCTGTCCCACATCATGGCAGTGCATGTGATTCCCATATCTTTCTCACTACCACCTCTTCCTGTATGGCAGGATGCCCAGTTGTCATCTTGTTAGTACGTTGTTTGTTTCCTTTTTTCTATTAAATAGAAGTTATTCATGGTAAATGTATTGCTGAATAGTAAATCACTTTTCCTTTATGCTGTCTTCCCCTCTTTTGTCTCTCTTTTTAGTCCATCTTTCAAATGATGGTGAATATATACTAGAGCCACGGCTCATGACAGCAGTGAGAAATTCAAATGGCACTCCAGAAGAGACCTATAACATACCATTGTCTCAGACATGTATTTTAATTGAGAGGGTCTTCAGCCTTCTGAAGAGCTGTTTCAGATTGCCTGTAGGAGTCTAGGGATGACCTTCAGGATGATCCATCCACTTTGTGCAGGATGGTCACTGCATGTTGCATTCTGTACAACATGATCATGCATCAGTCTGGTTTTGAAGTAACCTATTCTGACAATACAGCTCACAGTCCCATTTCATTTATGAGTAATGATGGCCAACTGGCAGCGGAGATAAGGTACCCCATGAGGCAGGCTCATGCAAGGCGTATGGTTGCGCAGGTAAAGAGGCATCATCTTAGTCCAGAACTATGGATACTGATATTCAGGTTAATGTTTGCTTTCTAGTTAAAAAAAAAAAAAGAACACTGGGTATAACTGATGCACGTAGTGATATCTGTGAGCTTTGCTGTGTGGTGCATGGTCTGTTGTTATTGTTAATCTGACATGCTCTGTCATATTAAGATATATATTGTTTTTATTTCAGAACAGCTACTCATTATTGTTTGTAAAAGTAATTCCTAAATGTACCCTTACTTGTGTTCAGTGATGCTGTAAGGAATAATATAAATAATGCTCATAATTGTTTCTGTTTTGCACAGTTAAATCTGCATTAGTGGTGTCCTTAAGTATGCATGTACTGAATGTCCTCAGATGGTATAATTATTAATAAGTATTAATCTAGTATTTAACAGAAGTTCGTACCTTGCATTTGATGGCAAACATTTTTTTTATTATGCATTTCTTTGATGTAATAAATTAAATAAATAAATCTATTTGTTGACTGGGTATGTCCGACTGGGCCAGAGGCCCTTTTTTAGTGGAGAACCGGGGAAAAAAGTTCCACAGTAATAAATAACAAACAAAAACATAGTAACAGCAAACATTAGTACACTAGAATTATTTCACAGTATCAAGAAACAGTACAAGGCAAGGTCCCGTTGACTAGAGGAGACCCAGGGAGAAAGCTCCACAGTAGTACAACACAACCAAGTAGCAGTAAATATAATACAATCAGTAAAACTGCACAATTACAGTAGCAGTAACAATCAAGTATCAGTACATATAATTCAGTCAGTAGAACTGTACAATTACAGTACAGAATGAGCAAACATACTAGATAGATAAAAGTATGTTTGATGAGGTGATGCCTAGTTTTTTTATTTTGTCATATAGAATAATTTGTGACTTCATCATTTGTTTAGTGGTAAGTGTAGAGTGGTAGCAGTGTTTGTTTGCTTGGCAGGATACTCATTTTAATCTGTAATTTTAATTAGTGTTTCTATGAAAACTTATGCATTACTACTTTGAAGTCATAGGTAACTTCCATCTCTAAGAATGGTAATGCATGGAGCATTTGTGTTAATGCCTACAGTCTAATGTTATGTTATACAGATTTCTTTCCACAATTTCCATGTGGTTTTAAGCAGTAGAATTACAAGGGTGAAATGCACAGTTGAAACGTAGCCTTGGCTCCCATTTGTTTTTTAAAAAAAACATCCCCCCTTGACTTAAACATTCACTTGTGTGTCTGAATGTCAGATTGCAAGTAACAGAATTGTCCCAGTAGATTCACACTAGTTCATGATCAAATGAGTCATACACGTCTTCTACAGATAGGTTAGGTGATTATACAAGTGATTTTGAAGAGGAGCTGCCATAAGAGCTGGATGGTGAGCTGGCTCGATTTTGTGACCTGCTTGATGCAGGTGATTGGTTCATAATAATCCTGCAGACACTGATCGGACAGTGCTGTATGAACATGATCAGGACCTCAAATGAGAGGTTCTGGTAGGTGTAGATGATCAGGACCTCAAATGAGAAGTTCTGGTAGGTGTAGATGATCAGGACCTCAAATGAGAAGGTCTGGTAGGTGTAGATCCTGCATGAAATCTCTTGGGCTTGTTCTCCGCAATAAATTACAGTACTTTCTTGTGAAGCATGTATAGTTTCATGTGAACTGCCCCCACTCATCCAGAAAGTACCCTATGCTTTCCACCAAGACTGACTCCTGTTTGAGCCTGGTAAATCTTAACTACTATATTAATGGAGGCAACCATGGATGGTTGGTGTGCCATCATACTATGAATGGAGGCAGTCACGGATGCCTGGTGTGCCTTCATACTATGATTGGAGTAAGCCACTGATGCTTAGTGTGCCATCATACTACTCATCAGTGTGATCATGGCATTATCTGTACTCTGGACATCTTCAACCATACCCTGGAGGATTCAGGACATTTCCTGTTTACATTCTGTGGCAGTGCTCTTAGCCTTAACAATGTCAAGGCACATTTGCTGCTGGGTAGCCAATGCTTTTCTTGTTGCCTAGGGTAACTTTAGAAAATGTCTGCACCTGGCTCCCCTTTGTAAAGGTATTATTGTAGATGCGGTTACCTCTGAATGTCTGCTGTCATCCTCAAAGTGCTTGTATGGGTTTGAAGATACTGGTGTTGCAGAGCATGGGTTTTTTCCCTATTCAAGCTGGAGTGTAATGTTAGCATTTGCTTGACTTTGTGATGCATGGTCATTTCTTGCAGAGTTACTAACATGCTGTGTGGTGTGACAGCCTGCTATTAAACTTGGAGACTGTATGCCACTTTCCTCAAGCTGCATTATAAAAGTAACCATGTTAGCATTGTCAGCAGCCAATCTGCTGTTGAATTCTTTCAAATTTATTGGTATAATGGAACTGTACATTTCCACTGCTGACCCTATATAAAAATGACTTGAAAACATTAATAAAGAAATAACCCACGCTATTGTATGTTTATTAAGGAGTTGGCTGGGGCACTTATAATGCACATTGCCCTCATTGTCATTTTGTTTTGATGTGGAGGGTTCACCTATTAATAGTGATGGTCATAGGGTTAATCTGACCATTCCTTGACAACATTTAGTTCTCTTCATGAGCAGGTGAGTATTGCGACTGAAAAACATTGGTCATAGCCAGTGTCCACACCACCTCTGATTATTCCAATGCCGTCATAGTCATCCCCACAGATGTTAAGGAGGACTTCCTCATCTGGTGCTAATGGAATAATTCTTGAAAGACCCCCCCCCGTACTGGTACGGTAAATTGAATTCTGCCTTGTCTTGCTTCTAAGCACATCCTACCATATAATTTGCCCTCTTTTTGCACTGTATCTATGGTTTCTGCCATCCACTGCATTAATGTCCAAGACAACTTGATTCCTGGCTTTGGTTCTCAGGTTTATTTAGGCCCTCCTTTTCCAAACAGATGTTTCCCATATGTGCCCGTGAAGATGCAATTTTTCTCATGGCTTAAGTTGTCCTTTCTCTGCCTTGATCCCTTGTTTTGCATTGTTATTGCACATAAAAAGGCCACAGTCACATAAAAAAAATGTTGATTTAATCATCATTCAAACTACACAACACTGACCATGCGTGCCTTCCATCCTCCTATAAAAATGTTATGTAACACAAACTCCATACCTGTATATACATGCAAAATTTCAGTCCAGCCAAGTAAAGTTGTGCTATAGTAATTGGATATGCTCAGATATGCTCCAGATTGAAGATATTCAGAAAAAAAACAACAAGTGGAGTCATATGTATTAATCTGCACAAACATACAGTGTAATCTCTGTCTAATATCATCTGGCACATTCTTTTGCCTAAAACCTTTGAATAGTTCATAAAAGAGTTTGTCATCACATACTTAGGTTTATGTATTTATACAGCTCCCTCAAAAAAATTATTCTGATACAATGAAGGAATAAATGGCATTCAGATATGTAATACTTCCATGGATACCAAAGACATGAAACAACAGTAGCAATAACTAATAACAAATAAAAATAATAATTGTGTACTGTTTTTATGACCTATATACAGGAAATGAGAATGTATTCCTTTAAGCAACATGTATGTGACACAGCAGTTTTGGTTAAACCAAACTTGCCAGTAATAATGGTACCTTGTCTAATGTCCCTGATGTTTTACCAGGTTTGTTTAAGGTGGTGTCACACTCCAGAGGGAGTGGTTTTAAACCTGTGAAACACACCCCTGCTCATACATACTTCAATTCTAATTCTGGCTCTTCTACTGTTGGCATAACCTGTTAAGGCACAAGGCCACACTCCAAGCTGGTCTGATAATGAAACCAAAATCATGGCCTACCTTTTGATGAACTCTTATCTGGAAGAGATCTAGGCTTGCATAAGAGCTGCTGACTGGAAAAAATTCAATGTCTGGCAAGAGCTGGATGAACAACTGGAATTCCTGACAGAGATAACGTGTCCATCCAGCAGTGTTGTCACAGATAAGACAACTTGAAGAACCATAGGTCAGACCAGCTGGCCAAGTGGGTATTCTTGGCATACCTCTCAACTGTACAGATTTTCTCCGAATGTCCAGATTGTTGTGTTATAATTTTGGTTTCTCATAAATTGTGGTTTTCTGGTAAATCACTTGAAAATAATTGAGGGTTAAAGTCAGAAAATATGACAGACATTTCAGTTCCAGACTTCATACCCCTGAAAGAAAATTCATGCTAATGCACAATCTGTTATTCTATCGACTTTAAGTTTGTAGCAGCAAGTGTCACTATTTTTGGGCCTTTGTCTCCACATTATTTATGGCTTTGTCCAGATTTCCTGCTCTAAGAAGTTGAGAGGTATGATTCTTGGTAGAGGCAAGAAGGCCAGAGATCTAATGTAAGTATTCAATTATTTTTTGGTGTGGTCATATTTAATATAGGTAAGTCATAGCTTTAAAATATAACAAGGTTGCATAATTGAAGGTGTTTGATAGAAGAAATGTGTGTACTTGCAGAAATGTATTTGTAATGTTATTGTAATAATGCAAAAGGAGGATACACATTTCTGTACACAGAACTGCATCTGAGTGCAAACATATGGGAATTTAAGTGATAACATTGTACAAGTACAAATGTAATATATGTATGAGTAAAATAATATTTTGCATATACGTGTCTGCAAAACTCAGGTATACATCTGCACGAGTACACTTAAAAATCCTTGATCATAAACAGAAAGAAAAAAATGTTTACATTTCCATATTTTCATTTAGTATTACATTAACTTAAGTAATTAAATTACATATAGACAGTTTGTGCAGGCCAGGAAATGTTTATTGGTATACAAGCAAGTCCTTTCACAACTATAACTGCACTTGATGTCAGTGAGGCACCATATCCTAATCAGAGTACAGGTTGGGTGAGGGGGAGATTGTAGTGTGAAGTGAATACCCAGCACATACTTTAGTGGGAAATGACCCAGGTTATTAGATCTCTCTTACTTCTGCCTACATTTTTAAACCATTCCCTTATATGCTTAGAATTATTAAGCAAGAAAACTATCAAGCACACACTTAGTTTAGGAAGTAACTTGTTACATTGTTCTGTGTGTTTGCAGATTCTGGCTGAACAAAATTCAGAAACTGTTTCATGCAAAGCAGAATATTTAAAAAAAAAACATACTTGTGTTTATAAATGACAGTAAAGGGAAGATAAGCATAGTATGAGAATTCAGACAATACATGTTTGAACAAATGCATAGTAAGGAAGTATTTTGAAATTATAATCATATATGTTAATGGCAGAAAAGTGAAATATGGGTACACAAGAATTCTCATATATTCTCTTCATAGCTGAAGACGAGATCTCCCAGAACAGGAGATGCACTTAAGCTTAATTAAAGTAATAAATATTGGGCAGGATTCACAAAGCCTCCATGTAACAGATACAAGGCTTACACGGAGGCTGCAGTTAAACGGTGTGACGTCAGCATGTCATGCATATGCATGAGGGCATGCTGAATCACACCTAAGGCTAACACGGTCCGTGGAAGACAGTAGGGGGCGTGTCCGTAGGCCAAGCCCTGCAAGCGGACACGCCCCCAAAAGAGTAAAAGTGCCCCAAGTAAACACCCACGACAGAGTACATGGAAATGTGAATAAACACAACACAACACATGCCCCCACAGACTATGAACATAAAATTATATAAATTAACATGTTATATATTTTTTTTAACTGTAAAGATGTTTGCCCGTGAGTGTGCTTGTTTGCGTTGGCGTGCCCGAAGCTCAGCCACAGCTCAGCCACAGTTAGCAGTAAGTGGAAAAGCATATAAGAACTATGCAAATAAGCCAAAAAGCAATAGCGTAGTGGTAGAGACAGCGGCTGAAGAGCAGGCAGTCATGGTTTGAGTCCCCACAACATCAATTTTTATTTTTAGTGAAATAAGCACGAAACAAGTCCCTGACATATATGTACACATATAAAATTATATTTTATGTAAAATGTAATGACATAGGCCATTTATTTTGAAGAAATGTGAGATAACAAAATAATAAAAAAATGCCAGATGTGCCTAGAGCTGAGCTACAGTTTAACAAGGTGAGTGCATCTGCCCGTGGGTGAGCAGTGGTTTAACAGATGTAAAATGAGTGCCCGAAGATGAGCAGTGGTTTAACATGCTGAAACTGTGTGCCCCTAGCTGAGCTGAGGGTAATATGCGTGCTGACAGCCAAATGAAGCGTAAACCAGCGTAACCCATTTGCATGGAGCTGCACACCGCGCCAACAAGCTAACAGACGGGCAACGTTGAGCAAGCTGTAACAAAACTGCCTTTACACAGACACACCCCCTAGCCTGTCTAGACAGTCATAAAATATAAAAAGCAGTGGCCAGGTTCAAACCCAGGATACCATGCACCATAGTCAAGGTACTGAACCACTAAGCCATGACAGCTGTACTTAGAAATGCAGTAATAGCAAATATATAGGAATGAATAGAAAGTGGAGCATGACAAAGCAGGTTTTGTGAAGCTGATACAATTCCAAAATGGCCAATCACAGATAAGTGCGGGAAAAACGGCATATGTAAGCCCCATAGGTGGGAATACACAGCATAAATGATTGTAGAACTAACTTGCAGCCAGAATGTCAGGAGTAGGTGAGGGTAGTTGCTTTCAAGCACAGAGGTGGGGCATTGAGGAGTCCAGATATATGGTCTGGCTCCTAGTCCACAATCATGAGGCCCAACTCATGCAGGGCCAGGTCCTGTGGGGAGCATATAGGGCTGAGGCGTGGGACTGGTTGGCTCATGATCTCACCAGTGCCACAGGGATTCCAAGGACTGGTGAGCAGGTCCGTCACCACCATGCGGACCTGAAGAGATGTAGCAGGACCAATTGAACCTTTGGATCCAGGAGGCCCGGCAAATGCCCAATGCCCCACTACTGAGCAAGTTACATTTAATTATGTATGTAAGAAATTAAACTAGCTGATATTATGGAGATGTGTATTCCAATATTACTTCATTTATATTACAGCTGCAGGTGTCCGTTCTCCGGACCACAGTGCCTATGGCGATAGGCTGGTGTGGTTGCACCACCAGGCAGGTCAGTAATCCTCTCCCAGTAACTGTAAAGAAATATAAAAGTATGACAGTTAGCAAAAGAGTGCAGTGTAGTCACTAAGTAATAAAATGTGCAAGTAACAGTGTAAGAGTGTTTGCAAGTATTGCTTGATTACAAAAGTGTGTTGCAGTCTGTAATCCAAACAGAAAAATGAAAATGTCTGAAATAAAGTCTGAAATAAAGATGCCCCACCTGTAATATAATAGTACACAACCTGCAGCAGGCTGAAAAGTACAGCTGCAGAAGATGAGCAAATCACATGTGTGAAATATATCCCTGTTGAAATACTGAAACATGACAGAAGTGAGACTGCTGGAAAGGATTGTAATAACTACAGGTAAAACATGTCAATAAAGCCTAGAAGTAAGTACCATCCTGAATAGTAAAATGAAAACAAGTGTGAGAGTGTGAGAAAGAGGTATGAATCCACCAATAAAGTAGTAATAACCCCTGAATAAAATATACTGCAGTCAGTACAGAATGAAATGAATGTGACAAGCAGAACCAAACTGCGATATACTGCAGTCAGTACAGAATGAAATGAATGTGACAAGCAGAACCAAACTGCGAAATGTGTTCAAAGTGTTGCTGCAGCTGGAATGTGTATCCCAAAATCTGGATATGTTGCTCTCAGTCTGCAATATGCAGATAGTATGATTGTCTAAAATAACAAACATTCACAGTTGTCTATAGCTATATAAAGCAAATGTAGCAGGATGATGTAGCTGAACAAAGCCAGATATGAACGTGTATGAATAACAATAAAATGTATATTGATGTAGCAGTAACAGTCCTATCATCAACTTGAAGTAGTTATCATATAGGAAACTGTAGTTAGAACAGTAGTGTGTATATATCTGCAGCTATTAGAAATGTACAGTATATGTATTGGTATTTGAAGGTGTTAATTATATTTTCTTCACCCCACCCTATAACCACATATAATCCATTCCACGTGAAATTGGTATGTGCAATCACAATTAACACCCCTGGACATCTGTCCTGTTGGGTCATACATATTTGCGTGTATGTTGATGCATCTGCCCTGTTCATACATCCAAACCTGATGGCCTGTTGCCATCAATCAACACTGCATGTTGTTGGACTGTGTATTGCTGTTCAAATTATGCATGTGTTATGCTCGCTGTTCAATGGTGTGAATATCTGGGTGTTTGGTTAATGGGAATACTAATGCATGCTGTTACAACTAATTGTGAATGGTATTGTATGTTACTAACCCAAACTGTCATGACATAATGCAAAACATAGGATGACAGGGAAGGTGGGTTCCAGCAGACCCACCTCTCCCACCTCAGCTGGCGAGTGCACCTGGCACTAGTGCCCAGTCTGGACCCTCCTCCGGTGGCCCTGTGCCACCTGCAGGTGGAAGCGCTGCAGGGGATGGGGCCCGTCCCCCCACTGTAAGTGTGGCCGGAGGAGAACCACCACTCACCCTCTGTAGTGTCCGGACTGTAGTGCGTAGGGAGATCCGGGACTTTGTTCTTGGGCCCCTACACCAGCTTGAGGCACAGGTGGCACAACGTAGGGGCATGCCGGTTGCCCGGCCTACACAGCCCCCAGCACAGCCCCGTCCTGGGCAGTGAAGGAACAGTGGCAACTGCCCATGGGTGGGGATATCAGTTCCACTGTTGCCATCTGTGGGCTCATGGGCTCTGGATATCCAAACATCCATCCCCGTCAATTGTGTAACCCCCCACACATGTCATACACTGCCCCTGTATGCGTCTTGTTTGTCTTGTCTGTTGACCTACCCAACCTTCCTCCACAGCTGTACCGACTTCCTTTACCTGACATACCACTCTCACCTGAAAAAAAAGGGCACTCTGTACCCACAAAAAAATTATGCCCTATACATAGCTGCCCATTCCACACACATGTCTGCTGGACATGGAAACTATCAATTACAATTGGCTGTACAACAAGTATTGTTGTCCTGACACCTCTCTCAGGGGTGGAAGGTTTCAAATGTCACAACAAATTACAAACATATGCACAGCTGTTGCTGAAGAAATGGGCAGCTATGGGCCTTACCTACATCCCTCCTGCAAAACCCAAGCTTGTTTCCCTACTGTCTTACCCTCTTTGTGACCCCTTTTTCACCACTTTCCTGTCTCCCCATTTTCATTTCTTTCAAAGAAAATAGCGCGGGTGTGCGTCAGAGTAAGCACTGTTAAGCGGTTGTAAGCGGGTGTGTGCGGAACTGAATGCCAGTGCGCATGCGGGAGCTCCGTGCAAACCAGCGCTAACCTGGTTACAACTGCTTAAAAGTGCCTTAGTCACTCTGACAGGTCCTGTAGTCAGTTCAAAAGCAAAATAAAATCCCACTGTCAGTCCCGAACCCAGGACCTTGAAAACAGTAGTCTGCATGACTTACCACTAAGCCATGACTGTTATACAAGAACATTGTGCTAAAATAAATATACCATGTAATAGTAGGAATGAATGTAAAGGGAATATAGGATGTGTAGTACACAAAGCATGTCATGTATATTTACTCTCAAATCTAGTGGATTTCTATAATAGTAGTGTGTGAACAGAAACAGCTATGCTAGTTGGTAACTAGTAGGTAATAATGTCAGTTATTATACATATATAAATGTATATATATATATATATATATATATATATATATATATATATATATAGTTGTAGGTGTCAGTGTACATACACACTTAGTACAGGAAACAGGAAAGATGAATGGAGAAATGTGAATCTCCAACACAGCCTGAATCACGAGAGAGATACTAACCTTTACACTCACAGAACAGTGTCCACAGCATACCAGCATGGTCCCCGCCCTTACAATCTGAAAGGGCAACGCCTATCTCACATACCCTTTTATAGCACTGTCCTGAAATCACAGTGAGAACTGCAATCAGTACACAACTGGCTGCATGCAATTGGCAAATGCTGGCTTAATGCAATTGGCAAATGCTGGCTTACAATTGGTGCAGAGGCAATCACATGGACTTATGCAGATACCTACAAAAGCATCCTGTACTCCCACTCCACACATGCAATACTTTTATTGCACCATCTGGATGCAGACAGAGAGACAGACAGAGAGAGAGAGACAGAGAGAGTGACAGACAGAGAGAGTGAGAGAGAGTGAGTGAGTGAAAGAAAAAAAAAAAAAAAGAAAATAAGAACACAAACAAAAACACACGTAAGACAAACTAAGTTGAAGCTGTCATCAGTGTCAGTATCAAGCTGGGCTAGCAGCAGCAGGAAGCTATAGTAACGGTAACGCAACCAGCTGCGACAAACACAGGTAATGTAAAGTAACAAGTTAATAGTCTACATACTGTGAACCCTCCATATGTGTCATTGTTCTGTATCTATAGGTATGTCCATGTGATAAGTTGTGTGCACATAGTTTCACCCAAAAGGGATGACTATACATTACATGTCATTCAGTGCTAGGCCATGATTCTGGCACCAGTTGTCCGTTTCAGTGAGGCCTGTCTGTAGGATGTGTGTGTCAGCTGGTGTAACGACTATGGCACTTAGTTCGCAGTCATCTGGGAACTTTGTCATCCACAACCCACACAGGTTTGCTTTCACATCTGAGAAGTAAATGCCAAACAAGAGGGGTCCTAGGACAGAGCGCTGTGGGATACCACATGTGACTGGCTTTGAGTCTGACAGGGCTCCCCCGCAATATCGATATTACGGATTCTGTAGTTCAACCAGTGTGCAACCCATCATGTGACATATGAAGTAACATGTAAGCTGATGAGCTTGTCTATGATGCCTGAGTGGAGTACTGTGTTGAAGGCCTTAGGCAAGTCCAGGTAGGCTGTATGGACTGCTTTGCCCTCATCAATGGCTGCAGTGACTGTTTTGAAATGGTCAACCAGGTTCAAAAGGCAGGATCAGCCCATCACAAAGGCAAACTGGGTGGGATCAAGTGTCTGCAGGTACCCAATATCGCTGTATATGCGTCCCATAATGAATCATTCCATAGCTTTGCAGACCAGGCTGGTTAAGCTTATGGGGCGGTAGTTCCCAGGGTCAGTAGAGATGCCTCTTTAGTGGAGTGGGACCACTGTTGCTGTATGCCAGTGTTCAGGTACATATCCCGTAGTATGGCCAAGGTTAAATATCAGTCTTATATGCGCTTGTATCTCCTCTTGGAGTTCACGTAACACTCATCCAGGGATACCATCAGGTCACATTGATGCTGTGTGTTCTGCTTTGCTGAGGGCGGCCCTCACCTGGGCATCTGAGATGATAGGGAGGTTACATTCAGCTGTGATAAGTATTTCTAAGTGTGGGGGAGAGGGAGGGATACTTGCACTGAACCTGTCTGCCAGAATGTTGCCAATATCTGTGGGTTCAGTGAATGTTAAGTAGGTGTGTAGTAACTCAGAGCATATCTGAGGCTTTTGGTCCATATGTCTAACATAACTGAAGAAGGCCTTGTGGTTATCTATAGGATCCGTGGCCATTTCCCTCTCAGAGTTGGCCGTGGATGTTGTTATGAGAAACCGTAGCTTATTACCAGTGCTGACCACAGATGCCTTCCCTTTATGTGAATCTGCTCTGTCCTGCAGTAGCCTCCTTCTATCGTTATACAATTTGCCTTTGGCTGGGGTCCACCAGACAGGATGCCTAACCTTTGTGCATAGGGTCTGGGTTAGAAATGTGTGTGCATGTTCCATGCATTCTTTGGGATGTCCGTGGGAAGCATTCGCAAAGGGGTCAGCATTGTGGGTTGTGGCTTCCACTGGCCCAGTGGGCTGCATGGATACCATGTCAGTCCTAACAAGTGAAAATCTGTCTATTCACATATATACCAAAGCAGTCTACTGTGCTGGTGGTGGTGGTGGTGGGATATGTATATCCAGGCCGAGTAATTTGTGTCCAGATCACACTAGTGGATGGCGTTCCACATACAGTACCTTGGTATGAACCTCCAGAGTGAGGTTGTGCATTGGACCTGTCTCAGTGTGCTGACCGATGGGGCTTGCTACTATGTTGTATGGAATGTGGCAGGTATTGTTGCACAGGAGTTGGCTGAGCACCGATATCTGGCCATGTACATGTGTATCCACCAAGAGACACACACGTGCTACATATGGGAGTAGTAGTATATCACTACAGTTGAGTATCATGTATAGTATGTGTGCCATATATTGCTGACATAGTTTGCTGATATCATGTTTGTGTTCTCTTCCAGGGACATGGCACATCAGCGAAATCCTGCCTACTCTGCTGCAGAAGATGAAGAGATACACCAGAGCCGGGTGCGGGATTATGACATACTGTTTTCCCGCACCAGCCAGAATCAGCAGGAGAGGGCTGCACTGTGGCAAGACCTTGTCTGTAGGGTAAATGACATTGGCATGCATAATAGGACATATGAGCAGGTACGACATCACTGCAGTGATTTAATCAGAAATGTCCGTCAGCATGCATCGGATATCCACAGGCAACATGTCACCACAGGAGGTGGGGTGGCCACACATCCCCACCTCACCAGACTGGAGAGGCTACTCCTAAGTGTTGTGGCTCCAGCCCAGGAACATCAACAGCAACACACCTGCATTATGATGGAGGCTGGATCCACACAGCAACACAACATGGAACATGCAGGTAATATGCCATATGTACACTTGACTGTTCTGTACACTGTTAGTTTATGCATGTGTAAGGTGTGTCTGTGGTATGTAGCTGTCAACATAGCATGTAATTGTGCAGGTGTGATATTGCCAATATCAGCAGCTGACATGCGAAAGGCAACTGGTGTACTACTGCACTGTATCATACGCAGTATCAATGGCACAGTTGTGCCCACTGACATTAATCCCCTCATTTCTGCAGGTCCCTCCGGTGTTACAGCAAGGCAGCCCATCCATGCTGGTGAGTGTGTTTTAACAATACCTATAATAGTCCTGATAGTGCTAGTAATAACAGTGTACCTCAGTAGTGCTCTGTGTGTATACTGCGGGGTGTGCATGTGTGCCTGTGTCCACGTGTCCATGTGCCCACGTGTCCACGTGTCCACGTGTCCACGTGTGCATGTGTGCCTGTGTCCACGTTTCCACATGTGCATGTGTGCCTGTGCCCACGTGCCCATATGTCCACGTGTCCATGTGTGCCTGTACCCACATTTCCACATGTGCACGTGTGCATGTGTGCCTGTGTCCACATGCACATGTGTGCATGTGTCCACGTGTCCACGTGCGCATGTGTGCCTGTGTCCATGTGTGCATGTGTCCACGTGTGCATGTGTGCATTTGTCCACGTGTCCACTTGTGCATGTGTGCATTAGTGCATCACTGGTAACATTGTGTAGACATTGTAAACTGTGTTTCCTGTCTTCCTCCCACAGGTTCTGGTGCTGCTCTGGTGTCCTGCAGCAGGGAACCTGAATCTGGTGCCACAGGTACTGATAATGATGATATCTGCGTAATGGCACAGGAAGGTGTGTCAGGGTCCGTCATTGGTAAGCCAATTGACAGTACACAGCTGTCAACCCCATCATTGCGCACAGTCATCCTGCCAGTACATCCTATGTCACCATTGTCCCTAGGTGATGGACAGGATACAGTGGGCATTGACCAGGGTAATGTGGTATCTGTGGCACATGCTTCCCCACACAGCAGCCATGGGCAGGGTCCAGAGATGTTCCACACAGAGGAGTTGCCCATGGGTTCTCGTGGCAGCATCCTTGGGTGTACTGCCTCTGGCAGACGTGCCCAAAGAGGTCTGTCAACCTCAGCTATGTTTCGGGCTGTCATGCAGGCACAGTCGCGTATGGATAGGTACACCAGACAGGGTCTGAGGGAGCTGAGAGCATGTCGCACATCCATGATTGACAGTATGCGTGACATCGCGGATGCTATCCGTAATTTCACCGATGTCATAGACAGACGTTGTGGGGACATATTACAGCAGTTCCACAACTACATGTCCATGAGCCAGGGCAATGGTGGACGGTTGCGGCGTCGACATGGCCGTATGCCAGCAACAGCAGCAGCTGGCAGTCAGCGTGGATGACAACAGGCCTGCGGATGCCCCCATAGTGCCAGCAGCAGCCCCAGCAATGCTGGGTCTGTGCTGTCATCAGACCACCCCAGAAGACCACATGCACGTGGCTCTGGACAGTCCCAACAGGGACCTGTGTCCAGACAACACACTCCCACTTCTGATGACAGTACCCAGTCTGGCTTAGTACCGGATACGGTCCGTAGCACCCCTGCCAGGCACAGGTACCGTGTCCGTGCCCACAGACACTGATCTGTATGACCTGCCAGGTGCAGTCTGTGGCTGTCCACAAACTCCAGTATATGGCAGCCATGAGGTGGAACTGTGTGCATGCATACACACATGCAAAATGTTAACACCTAGGGCTACCACATACATGCACACACTGCACCAACAGTGCCCCACCCTGTACTGCTGTCCCTCACCAACACACATACACACACATGTCAATTGGTGGTATCAGTGGCAGACTCAGGCATACCTAATTCACACCCTGTGCATATGACGAAACTGTGCCACCTCCTGCAATCTCCAACATCAGTGCAGGAACAGGTAAACACATTGCTGATGCACAGGGTGACCACATAGAAGTGTATTACTAGTATCATGTTGGTAACAGTACAGTGTGCTGATATGACTGTGTGTATATCCCAGCATGCCTGATGCAGTAACTGTATGACTGTCCTGAATTGTTATCTACACCCATAGTAAGTACCATTAACAGCTGCACATTATTGCATACCGGTGGTAAGGATGTCAACAGATAGCCACATACATAGGTAGCACAGGGGAGTAGGTAGCACAGGGGAGAAGCTAATGCAAGTAGTGATACACAATGATGGACATGTACAGTAATGGTGGCATGTTGCCCACAATGACTATGCAATGTGGATGTTTGCGCATGTTGATATGTGTGCAGTACCAATGTAATACAAATTACAATTAAATACGACATAATATCACTTCTACCATGGACATCTGAGCTGTGCATTCCTGGGTACATGTTGATAGTGCCTGCATATTCGCACTGTTACCTACTGAAGTGTTACCCCTTCTTTGTTGTACAATGGACTACTTCCAGCCCTGCTTACTGTAGCTTTGTTTGTATGCATGTTTGCTTGGGGTTCCCTGGAACACTGCTTCCACCTGCAATGCAGAGTTACAGAGCTTCTGTGGATTCCTAGTGACATCTGCATAGCGTATTATACATATGTCAATTTTCCACCTGACAAAACGTCATTGTCGGTCATGTTCACATGTACGTTGCCTGTGACACATTGCATATGACTTACCTGACATTTACCCATGTGTGCAGTCATATATGCCAGTGCTATGAAATCAGTAGCAGTACACCCACACATACTCACCTTCAGTATGTTGTTCCCCATTGGCCCTATGTGTTGGTAATCACCATGGCAATCACACTACTATGGTAGCATGTGCAAAGGTAACCTGTGAATCACCTCTATGGTCCAGTTGTGGTTTATGTGAATCATGTGGCAATGTCACAGCTGCCACATGTATGCAGTCAACCCTCTCCCCTGGCCAGGAACGTACAACACATGTGCGAGATGCCACCACATAGCCAATCTGAGGACTGAGCACTCTGAACCCAGTACTGCCATAGCCTGTCAGGTGGCATGACATACTGCAGTGACTACAATACCAGTCTGACATAGACCCACACTGACAGCAATCCGAACACACTGGGGCATACTTGGAGACTCAGAATAGCATCCTGCCTGAGCATCACACACCTCCGCAGCTGGCACACAGGCATACGTTAAGTCGGAACAGAGCACATGCCACACATGGCACACACATCCCGTGTGCCACACACTCACAGCTTGTAGGGCTACACAACATACCTGCTACAGATGTGTCAGGTACCTCTCTTGGCCGCTGCAGTGGGGTCCTGCTCAACAGGCTGTACATGGTGAAGGTCACAGTGATATGCCCGTGGGGCACTATGGTCCACCACAAAACACATGCATACAGGGCAGTCAGAGGCATGGACACATATTGTCCATACCACTATGGATGACCTGAGACATACCTCCCTGGACTACATGATAGGGAACATAGAAGGGCTCTCTCAGCATGGGGCATGGGCCAGTATGAGCCTGACCTTGGTTGCCATCATACCCTCACCAGGTATGCTACCACAATATGTAGGAAGGGTGTTCCATGTCTACATTCTGCTCAATCTCCAACGTCATCCATAGGGTATCCAATGGCTGTCAACGTGTGCTTACATGCTAGGGAAGCCACAATGATTTGCGAGGGGCAGCTTGCATGTGACACCCATGGGCCATTGTATATTGGCGAAGCCCCTTGATACACACATAGTGCCTTTTGCTGCAGGACACAGATTACATAGCCACCTCCGTGGGTATCACATGGAATAGGACACTAACAGTGATGCTACACAACACCAGCAGTGTACACCGCAAGATGCATGCACTGGACATTGTCCTCAGCATGGTAAACTGCAATATCTGTGCAGTACCAGATTCCTGATTCACGGCTCACAGGTGCAACCCATCACTGCCAGGTTATACCTCATACCATGCCTGTCATCCCCTACACATGTAACACACATGGACAGGGGGGTGGTATCTCAAGGCACCACAGATACACACACCTCCAGGTTGTTGGCACAGCACAAAGCATCAGGGCCTATCCATGAGCAGCTAACAGTGTGTTGGACTGCCTTCTGGTTCATAGCCTGGCACACACAACCCTCCCATACACAGGAAACCCACCTGTCCTCCCTAACAACATTGGCAATATGACAGTCTCTAGAAATGTCTTTATATGGCTGGACTGCATCCAGCCAAACATTGTGCGTGAGCATTACTGTAGCTACAACACACTAGCTGAAAGGTTGCCAGCATGTAGTCACTGAATTGCAGTGGAACAACATGTTACCACTCCCACAACAGGTGGGAACATGCAGCACCTGTTCATCGACTACATGTAGACTATATGGCCCAGACCAGATGTGTATCCCCTGCTGTTGGTATTATACCATATACAACTCACACTGTATATACACATACTGCATGCGGCCCCTGCACAGTAAGACACAGTCATAATGTTATGCATTGCAAATACCATTTATCCACTTGAGGCACGTGTCAGACATGGTAACTACTGAAGGTCACAGGTATATATGTGTATGTGTCACACACATACATCATGTGTGCATTGCCATTGCTGGTTTAGGCAATGGCATGCATGGTTATGAACAACAACCCACACATGGTCATATTGTGTGACACAACCACACGTGGCAGTTGTGGGTTTCCAAAACATACATACCTGTGCTCTGACAGTGGTAATAGACCCAGTAGCGGAGCGCACTATTGGCATTACTGGGCAATTAGCCCTGTTTGACTGTAGTGTGGTGACATCCCCTGTGTTTACTGGGGGAATATGCAGCATCTGGTGTATTGTAGCAGTTGCCAAAAGGATCTGTTCTGTCACACTTGCAATTACACACACCCTACTACCCCCCCCACCACCACACACACACACACACACACACACACACACACACACACACACACTTTCAGGATTCATACCCCTACCTAACTATGTCACGACACGGGAGAGAGACGCATTAGCGAAGCACACTATTCGGATTAGTAGGAAGTTCCTCTTCTCCGGCTGTACTTATAGGGTGCTGACATCATCAGTGTTTGGAAAGGGTAATGTGCATCATGTAGTGTGTTCTCCTGATTGCCAAAAAGCACATGTCTTTCATACAGAATTGCACACACACAAACTCCCCTCATCCAAACACGCACACTTGCCATTTGCAGGATTCAAACCCCTATCTAACTATGTTATGACACTTGAGAGAGACGGATTAACAGAGTGCACTATTCGGATTACTGGGAGGCTTCCCTTCTACAGCTGTACTTATAGGGTGCTGACATCATCAGTGTTTGGAAAGGGTAATGTTCATCATGTTAGTGTGTTCTCCTAATTGCCAAAATGCACATATCTTTCATACAGACTTGCCAGCACACACACTCCCCTTATCCACACACTTGCCATTTGCAGGATTCAAACCCCTACCTAACTATGTTATGACACTCATGACGGACGCATTAGCACAGCGCGCTATTCACATTACTGGGAGGTTTCCCTTCTCCTGCTGTACTTATAGGGTGCTGACATCATCAGTGCTTAGAATGGGTAATGTGCATCCTGTAGAGTGTTTTCCCAGTTGCCAAAAGGGATATTTCCCTCACACAGACTTGCACACACACTAACCCCCCTCCACACACACTAGGCAGTTGCAGGATTCAAACCCCTACCTAACTATGATATGACACTCATGACGGACGCATTAGCACAGCGCGCTATTCACATTACTGGGAGGTTTCCCTTCTCCTGTTGTACTTATAGGGTGCTGACATCATCAGTGCTTAGAAAGGGGAATGTGCATCCGTTTTCCCAGTTGCCAAAATGGACATTTCCCGCACACAGACTTGCACACACAACAACCCCACTCACCCACACACACACACACACACACACACACACACACACACACACACACACACACTGAGCATTTGCATGGTTCAAACTCCTACCTAACTATATTATGGCACTTGAGGGAGACGCATTAGCAGAGCACGCTATCCAAATTACTGGGCATCTGTTCTGCACCTGCAGTATTTATAGGGTGCTGACATCTTTATTTCTACAGAGGTATGCACATATAGTACTACCTGTCAGGTGGGGGATAGCATATATATGCATTTGCAGCCACCTACTTCAGGGTCAGATATGCACATCGCACTGGCAGGTTATGTTCTATACCATGCTTCGTGACCAAAGGACCTGTAACACACAACACAACCAGTCCAGAACACAACTCCCACATCCAGGACACACACTTTGCTTCCCTGGGAACAGTGCCGGGATATGCAGGTGTTCACATACACCATTCCAGTTGTTAACATCAGGTACAGGCACATTGTGTGTGGGAACTACTCAAGCCTCTACAACATTACCCTACAGCCACTACAATTTGTGGGTCCATGTGCTATGGCAGAACCACTCACCACAGCCACATGGGGGAATACATTTTGCACCTGTCCATCTGCAACATGGTTACTCACTGTTCCACACCAGAGGTAGACCACCATTGTTAATATCTGACCATACCCACCTTTCCCTGGACATCCATATCCCATCCCCACCCCCAGGCAAGGTTGTCACTGCAAACAAACTGTATTTAGCACAAGCAGACTCTACACTTGTGAAGACTGGGGTGGAAGACTTCAAAGGACCCATGCTGGGGGACTATACTGGCCACTCTGCATAATCCTTGACAATTGTATTCTATGAGCATGTGTAAGGTTTGCATTGATCATGCTATCCCACATATACCCATGACTGCTCCACAACAGGACACCTGTCAGGTGTACACCAGCCATATATGAGCCGTCCAACAGACAGAGTGAGCTAATACATTGCAGAGCTGTAGCCCACAGAGGGAGGACATCTCTGAACAGTACCGGCATGACACTTCAATCCCACATAATCATCACAACACAGTGTTGACAGTGAAATTGTCCAGACAATGCAGATAGGGCTCCCCTCAGTCTGTTATTGACACCCAGAGGTCCTCAGCAACCCTCTTCCAGCACACACCAACAACATGGATGTGGCTTAGCACATTCAAACCCTGGGATCTCCACTGTGTCCCTGCTTGACAGAGGCACAGCACACTAGCCTCACACGTTGCCTTATGTGACCTACTTTACAGTGGCACAGTAGCCTACTTTACTGGGGATGCAGATACCAAGCACACTCTGGATAAGCTGTCATTCCCTAGGGCAAACAACCTAGTATTGACCTCTACACCCATATGTTTAATTGTCAGATGCACAATATTTGTTGCTGTTAGACTGTTTGCAGGTCTTTATTGCCATAGCATTCCCTGTTCCTATGAACAACTTGTGTATCTGTGGAAGATGCTTGAATATGAGGGGGATCCACTATATAACTTATGTCTCTGTAGTCATTTACTGTGTGCACTGGGCAGATTGCTGTGTTGTGGTTGGTTCCTGGAATGACACATACAAATACCAGATATGTGTGGCCAACTGCTAAACGGAGATATGGCCTAAGTGTGTGAGCATGTCCAGTTCAGCCTTTCCATGGCATGTTGTCTGACATATGCCTCATTTATCAAAGTGTGCGAGCATGCCCAGTGTGAGCTTTCCATATGTTGAACTCTGCAGTCCACCACATATTTGGGTGAGTGTGAACTTCAACAATATTTCACATTTATGGTTGTGTGTTGGTGTCATGTTGTGTACTTACTGGCCAACTGCTTCGTGTCTGACCACAACAGGGATTATACTGTGCCTGCAGGGATTGCATGGGATACTTTGCATACAGTTGTCAACATCCTTTCATAATGACCTAACACTGTAGTACCGTATAGTGTACTGGTTCAGTACTTTCACTGTGGTGGACAGTATCCTGGGCTTTAGTCCTATCATTGCTTGAAATCTTCATAGTGAGCACAACAGACTGTGTAGGGGACAGTTGTGCACATATGACCATGTTGCATTATGTTCAGATATGGACTACCTAAACCAGGCTTGTCCAACATTAGTAGTGTATTCCACAACATAGGGGGACATTGGCAAAGACTAGCGATGTGCCCTAGGCCATTTCTGATGCTAGTCAGAGAGTGTGTTTGTCCTTTGACACACATTGTAACTGGAGTTTGCTATGACATATGTCATGGTTAGTATACTGTGCCTCCATCTACCTGTGACATAACAGTGATACCCAGGGTAAACCTACCATCTCCCATCCACTCATCAAGATTCCTCTTGAGGAGTGTCGATGGGTGACTCTCTGGCTAACCTGTCCTGGGAGTTTACTCAAGAGTGGGGTGGCTTCTGTGTTATGGATCATTCAGTACAGCTTGCCCTATGTATGTCAGTGCTGGGGTTCAGGTCTCTCATGTGCATAGCTCACTGCCATTCAGATTGTACAAGGTGCAGCATGTTCATTGATTCCAGCTTGGACATGGCTTCATACATCAGGCACAGCTTGCCTCTGGGTTGCAGTATGGCAGTGTGTGGAGCTGCAGTTTGTTTAATCAGGCAACACATGGCATCTGTTCATGCTCTTTGCTACTCCTGGTGAGGTACTGTTGTGTACTTTACAGTTGATGGAGGTATCTGCTGAGGTACATCCCACAGGGGCTATTGTAGTCAATCGTGACACTGATGAAGGATGACTGCAGAGCCACAGTGACCTCCTCTTATCTAGATCTGACAACCTTCATGATTGGGTGGGTATATGGTATGTTTCTGTGAACACTACAGCTACGTTTGTCCAATGCAGGATATCCATCACCTTGTGTCCCCAGGTCTCTCATTACATGTTAGGTACGTAATGGATTAACACCTGTGTGGTAATTGGTGGGCACTTACTGTATATCCATGGTGGTTGACTATACACATTTCTGCAATTAGCTTGCTGACATGGTTATGGCACCAGTTGTCTGTTTCTATGTGGCCCTTTTGTGGGTTGCTTGTCTCAGCTGGGAATCAGATATGGTGTTCAGCAATAGGTGTTACTGCAACTGCTTGAATAAAACAACGAAATATACACCAGGATCTTTATTAAATAAAGCTTTCGGGTCTACACCCTTCATCAGTATAACCTAACATATAAAAAAATCACCATTTAAATAGGAGAACATAAAGTCACATGCTTCAACCCAACCCACCTAACAATAAAAATTTAAAGCTACAATGAATCAATAAATATATGCAAAGTAGCACATAAAAACTCACATCTATAAAACATATACATTTTTATAAATAAACGGGCTTTAGACTAACTGAATTATTTAGGCCTTAGTCTAAAGCCCGTTCTGGCTAAAAGACAGAGAGAAGTTTTATAAGTTTAAGTTTTAATTATTAATTATTAATTTTTAAGTATGGTGCATGTGATTTCATATGAAACAGTATAAAATTATTTATAAAAATGTATATGTTTTATAGATGTGATTTTTTATGTGCTACTTTGCATATATTTATTGATTCATTGTAGCTTTAAATTTTTATTGTTAGGTGGGTTGGGTTGAAGCATGTGACTTTATGTTCTCCTATTTAAATGGTGATTTTTTATATGTTAAGTTATACTGATGAAGGGTGTAGACCTGAAAGCTTTATTTAATAAAGATCCTGGTGTATATTTCGTTGATCAGATATGGTGGGCAGTTTGTACTCCTCTGCATACATGTTCAGTCACAGTCCTTCCATGTTGGCCTGTACCTATGGGACATATATACGGAACGAGGGAGGTCCCAGGACCAAGCCTTGTGGGATGCCACTTATATCTGGTTTGTAGTCTGACATGGATGCAGCATATCTGACCATGTCAGTTCTGTCCTTGGTCTGGTTTGCAGCCCCTCTACTGACATAGGGGTTTATATTTAAGCTGGTGATTATATCCATACTGAACATGTAGGGTATTGTCTGGAAGCATTTGCATGGTCCAGCTGCGCTGTGTGGACCACATTGCCCTAATCAATGACCTTAATGATGGTTTCAAATGGGTCAAACATGTTTAGGGGCAGGATCTGCACTTACGACAGCCACACTGGGTAGGGTCCGGTGTCAGTAGGTCCCTGATAGCTTTATGTCTGCGGTACATGCTGATCCTTTCCATAGCTGTGCAGACCAAGCTTGTCAGGATCCTGGGGTGGTACTTTGCAGTATCCATTCAGGCAACACCTTTGTTGAGAAGGACCACTGTTGTTGTACACTGCTCTTTGGGTACATATCCTGTGGTAAGGCTGACATTCAGCAGTAGTGTGATTTGGCATTCCATTCTTCTTGGAGTCCATGTTGGACTCAGCCCAGGACACCAGCTCATACCTTTGCTGCTGTGTGTTTTGCTTTGTAGATGATGGCTGTTACCTCAGCATCTGCAATGTCAGGGGGCCAGCAGTCTGCTGGAATAGATATTTTGCATTCTGGGGGGGGGGGATTGCACTGCACCTGTCAGGTTGTATGTTGGCAATATGTGTGTGTGTTTGGTATGTTGTTTGTAATATTTGTGTGATTCGGAGCATATCTGTGGATTCCCAACATGGTTCCTACCATCAGTTGAGTAAGCCTTGTGATTATCCTTAGTGTCCTGTACAATTTGTATCTTCATAAGTTCATAGGTTCATACTAGGCTATCCGCCCAAGGGCATTAGTAAGCCTAGCCAGAGTGTGTGTGCCTTTCGCCGCCCCTTGCTATGTGAATATTATGGCCATTTATGATTTACTTTACTGTGCCTCTGTCTGGACGTGACACAGTGAAGACCCCCAGTGTACATCTACGATCATCCATCCACTTGGCAATATTCCTGTTGAAGGGTGTCAGTGAGGGGCTCTGCCTAACATGGAGTGGGATCCTGTTCCAGGGTGTGGGGAGCCTCTGGGTTATGCATCTGTCCCTCCAGCACATCCTATTTCATTAGGTGTTGAGGTTGACATCTGTCACAGCTCCAATGGCTTTGATTTCCTAGGGTGGAGCATGTCCATTACTCCTGTGTTGGACATGGCCTTGTACAACAGACATACAATGCCTCTGTGTAGGCAGTCTGTGACTGCATTCAGCTGGGGTGTCTACAGCCAGGCAGCATATGACATATATTTGAGACCCTTTATCCTCTTGGTGAGGTACCTTTGAGGTCTTTCTAACCACTGCAGGTGTCAGGTAAGGTACA
This sequence comes from Protopterus annectens, assembly GCF_019279795.1. NCBI lineage: Eukaryota > Metazoa > Chordata > Ceratodontiformes > Protopteridae > Protopterus > Protopterus annectens. The sequence continues at coordinate 1,912,613,904 of NC_056739.1, forward strand.
TCCCATATGAGTCATTGTACTAGATTATGGGTCTGATAAGAGAACAGTACAGGGGCACAATGACCTCTGTTGATGTAGATGTGAATCCTTTCATGATACGGTGTCCAATATAGACAGTCTTCCTAGCCACATTGGCATTGTGAGTGTCACATAACAGGTTACTGTCGACTTGTGTCCCTAGGTCCCTGATTACTCCTTGCATACATAATGGTTTACCACCTATGTGGTAATTTGCGAGTACCTTGTTTGGTATTTGGTGGGACATTCATACTGTCCGGTGTCTTCAGGATGTCTGGGTGGGGTTCCTGTGTGTGAGAGTGTGGTCGCATGCTACAGACTGTACAGCAGTTTTGACTACAGTTAGGTGCACATGGGTGGTCTCCGCTGCTTTGTGCATTGTCAGTTACCTGGCCATATGGGTGTCTGTGCTGCATATGGATACTCCACCTCCTTTGATGTTTTGGTCCAGGTGTTGTGGCCATAACTCATGATATGAGGTATAACCTGGTAGTGCTGGTGTGCTGTCAGTAGGCTTGCAGCAGGTTTCTCTCACTGCACAGACATCGATGTTCTCCATACTGGGAAGTGCCTCAGGAGCATGCATATTGCAGTTTACACATCTGGCATTGGTCAGCATTACCCTTATGTTTCTTACCACTTATGTTTTCTAGGGTGGTGGGTTAGTCTTTTCGGCCTTGCCTACGTACGGCTCTATGGAGGTGGCAAAATCCTTATCCAATATCCAGACGCCCAGGGGTAACAGGTGCAAGCCATCCCTGGAACAGCAGCATGGCTTGTCATGCATGACATCTCAAGCAGACAGACATTAGATCCTCTTGGACTGACAGCTGTAATTGTGCCACCTGTTAAAGCTGATCATTCTGTGTTTGTACTGTGGCATCATTCTTGGTGTAGGGTTGGATGCTGCAAACGGCCAGTGTCATACCGGCCTGGAGTACATACTCAGAGAGCTCATCCATGTCTCTTTTCATGTAGTCCAGGGAGGTACATCTCAGGTCATTCACACCAGCTTGGACAATGACTGCATCATATTTCTTTGGGGAGACCTACGTACTTGTGTCATGTGGCGTATTGTAGCAGCCTACAGGCAGCTTACTGTACCCTTTCCCTTGTTCAGTCTGGTGAGTGGGACAGCAGTGTGTCTGCCTATAGAGACACCTATTACAACTGTATCAGGCATGTTGTTTCTCCTTCTGGCCTGTGACTGTTTGGCACACCAGCTTTGTGTACTATGTGTTGCATGTGCTATGTTTGGAGGTTGTGGTTGCTTGGGGTCTGCTTTGGAGGCCTCTGTTGGTGTGGTGTGTTTGTAATTAGGGCCTCCAGGAATGTTTTTCTGTGTTTATGTGTTTGGTTTACAGTTGTGATAGGTCTATGTGAGACTGGGTTTGTGGTGTGTGTGGTTACCTTCTCCTCCTGACTAGTTTTGACAGTACTGAGTTGGGGGAGCTCAGTCTCCGGTTTGGATAAATGGTTGCATCTCTCACATATATTTGTATTTATTGGGGGGAGTTGAGGGTTGTCTGTGTACTTGGGGCAGGTGTAACATTGCCTCAGGATTCACAGATTCTACTTGTTGTAGCTGGCCTTAGTGGACTGTATGTGTGGACATATTTTATTGCCATACTACTGATCAGTGATTACTTCCCTTTTTATGTTTGCTCTATCATGTAGTAGCTTCCTCATTCTCTTGCATGGTTTGTTAATGGCTGGAGTCCAGCATGCCAGATGCCTGCGTGTATGGCATTGTGTTTTGTTATTTGCGATTGCATAATCTAAGCATTCCTGGCTGTGTTCATGGAATGCCTGTATAACAGGTTCTGCGGTGTGTCCAATATTTTGCACCTGCACAGGGCCTTTAGTGGAGTCCACAATCAGTTTGGAGGGGTGCAACTTATGCTTTACACATGTTTTTCACTGTGGTTTTCTGGCCAGGGACTGTGGTCAGGATGTGTATATCCGGTGTGATTACTCTATGGTCTGGTCTTACCAATGAGGGATACACTTCTCATCTTGCCATCCAGTACGCATGTTGCTGATTATCACATCCAGTATGCTTACCCCTCTTGTGGGTGTGGTACGTTGTTCCTGGGCATTTTGGTTTATGGATTCTAGGAACTTTTCTCCTACTGTGTTGGTGCTAGTATAATGCTCCTAGTGTATGTCTGGGTATTTTCAGTCAACCAATATAATGCGGTTTGGGGGGCTTGATATATTCATGTATTCCAACATAGGCCAGGTGCAGTTCCTGGTGTTAGGATGTAGTCTGCAGCAGGCTATATACTGGGAGGCGGTTTTAGCCACTGGTACTTGACCATGGCTAGTCCATGCTGCTTCTTGTTGTGGTACCAACATGGGGGTGTGGTTATCCTTGACAATTATTGCTAGTCACCCTCCTTTTGTAGCTTGTTCCATGTTTTGAGGCTGTACAGCACAGTATGAGGTGTAACCTGGTAGTGTTAGGGTGCTGATGTGAGCCTTGACCCAGTTTTCTATTACAGGACAGATATCAACATTCTCCATACTGTGTGCGTTTACACTGCACGCATCTTGCTGTTCAGACTTCTGGCATTGGGTAGCATTACATCTAGGTTCCTATCCCTTGTGGTACCTATGAAGGTGGGTTTGTGTTTTGAGACTTACCTATTCAGGGCACACTGTGGGTACTGACAGCCTTTGCCAGTATCCATGGGGCCTGGACTGATAGGTCCACACCACCCCTAGCAGGTGGTGCATCATGTCATGCTCAGCATGTCTTCCCAGGCTGAAACACATTGGCTCCCCTTTGACTAACTGCATTACTTCAGTCAATTATTGCAATTGATCATCCAATTATTGCAATTGATCATCCCATCGTCATATTGTGGCTTCATGCTTGGTGAGGGTGGATGTTAGTCAGGGTCCTCAAGTGTGCATATAGTACATGGTGTTACATTACTTAACACATGGCATTCATGCCTCAGGTGGTGCTGCAGGGCTGCCTCTGTCGGATGCACATATTACACTCCCTGTACATGTTTGTGAGCAGGTCATGTCATTTTAGGCATCCCTGTTATTATTTGAGTGAGTCAGAGAGGGGTATCATTCCCAGGGTTCCTGAGCCAGTGTATTTGCTATGCGTTGCCTCTTTGCCAAGGCCAGGGCATACTGGGCATGCCTCCTTCTGCCTACTGGGGCAGGCTCAGGTTGTTCCTCCTCCGAGTCACGCTCTGCCTGTGATGGCCTTGGCAATGGTGGGGGGCTGTTTGGCCCGGCCCTATGCTGGTCCTGCTGCAGCTGTTTTCACAAGATCATATTATGTAGCATAGCACATACCATGATAATTTGCGTACATGTAGTTGGTGAGTACTGCAAGGCTCCACCAGATGTGTCCAGACACCGGAACCGTGACTTGAGCAGCCCAAACACACGCTCTATTACATTACGTGTTTGTGCATGTGCCTCATTATGGCGTTCCTGTTCAGGTGTGTGTGCGTTTCTGATGGGTGTCATCAGCCACGGCTCCGGTGCATAGGTGTCCGTGTGGGATGTCCCCATTGGCAAATGTCTGGTACAGCTGCGTCAAACGCCAGATGTGGGAATCATGGTAGCTCCCAGGGCAGCCAGCACACACATTCATTATTATGCCCTGGGCATCACACATGACCTGGCAGTTGATGGAGGGGAAGCCCTTGTGGTTAATGTAGGCCCTACCCCTCTCACCGGCTGGTGCTTTGATGCATATGCGCGTGCAGTCTATTGCACCCACTACCTCAGGGTATTCCGCCATTTGCTGGAAGAGACGCATATTGCTGGCCAATACCTCACGGGCATTGGGGAAATATACATGATCACCGACATGTGCTGACATGGCATCCAGGAACTGGTGCAGTACCCTGGAGGCTGATGCCTGTGATATCCCCATCATGTCACCAGTTGGTCTCTGGAAGGTACCTGTTGCTAGTATTCTTAGGCCAACACATACCTTGGTTTCCACTGGGATGGGTTCCCCTCTGTTGGTTCTGTGTGTGAGGCATGGCCTGCACAGCTCGACAATTTGCTGCAGGAGGTCTCTGTCCACTCTATAGCGCTCTACTATCTCCAGCTCATGTAACCCTTGGTAGGTGACCCTGGGCCTGTACACTCTTCTCAGTCTCCTCACTGTGGGTTGTCTGGCACCATATGCATTGTCACCACCCTCAGCAAGTCGCCTATGTCTCATTATGACAGCTATGGCAGCCCCTAGCATTTCTGCTCTGAGTTCAGCTTTTTCAGTTTTCACTTCTAATAGCTTACTCCTGTCTTGCAGTGTCTCTTGAGAGATACATCCTGCACTGCTGTTTGCAGAGTTTTAAGTGCTTGGCTGAGCTACTATTCTGCCTGTGTAATTGCCTGCTGCTAATTGTTTTCACCTGCTATCTCCAGCAGTATTCCCTGCTAGCTTCCTACTAATTCTGTCGCTTCCTTTTTCCTTTATGTTTCCTCAGGGGGGAGCAGCGTGCATACCAGCAGAAACACGCTCACAGTGGCTTACACGTGCACACACATGCTTACACGGTTCAGAATCTGCTTATTCGGGTTAAAACGCACGCACACCAGTGCAAACAGTGTTACAACTCTGCCAACACGCTCCCACATGCTCAGTCTGCCTTACACGCACTCACACTGTCCTACTGCATTCTCATGGCGTACATATGCCCAGCAAGAAACTTTGGTGTAAGTAACAGTGTACACCTTCCATTTCTTGACTTTACCATGCTTATATTGTGGCACTCCTCTTTCCATGATCTGTGTCTGTCATCTGTCATGTAACACTGACCTCCAATGAACTGCATTTCTGCTTATTCGGGTTAAAACGCACGCACACCAGTGCAAACAGTGTTACAACTCTGCCAACACGCTCCCACATGCTCAGTCTGCCTTACACGCACTCACACTGTCCTACTCGCACCTCATGGCGTGCACACGTGCGCATGCATGCCCAGCAAGAAACTTTGGTGTAAGTAACAGTGTACACCTTCCATTTCTTGACTTTCCCATGCTTATATTGTGGCACTCCTCTTTCCATGATCTGTGTCTGTCATCTGTCATGTAACACTGACCTCCAATGAACTGCATTTCTTTCTACCATTCCCCCCTGTGATGTCACCTATCTCCTACTCTATTCCTCCCCCTTATGTATCTCTTACACTACTCAGAATGTGCTCATTTGCTATGCGACTGTGGGATTCAGTATTCTAACCCTCATTTACATCAGATTGCCTACTAATGCTTAGTTACATGTCTTAGACTCAGCTTCCCCCCTTAGCAACCACTACACGGTGGCCATGTTGTTTTTGGTCTGCTGGTCCCTGCATTGTCATTCCATGTATTGCATAAAACCCACATTTGTGGGTTTATAACCTTCATTTTTATGTTGTATACACCGCAGCCCGTTTGTGCGGGGCTGCGCTGCGTTTAAACATTGGCGATTGCCGAAAAAAAAAATTATATTTTTTTAATATTTGCATCGGGGTACCTTGCCAATGGCCACATATTTGGCCATTGGCATGCTGCCTGACACATATGCACCCTTTATTTGGAGCGGCCATGGCTCCATTGTGATTTTTGCAGAAATGTACTCAGTTGTCAACTGAGTACATTTCTGCAGCTAAAACGGCTCTTACACGGGCTGCTTTCTGTTTCGTGGATCACTACTCTACCTCATTTGCATGCCTTTCAGCTGCAAGTGAGGTATTTAGCATATCCACGCCCAGTCCGTGTAAGAGACGTTTTAGCTTGTCTCTTACACGGAGTTTCGGGCTGTTCCTGGATCGCGAGGCTTGCATGGAGTGTTACACGTCTCTTACACTACGTGCAAGCCTTCGTGAATCCTGCCCATTGTGTGTAACTGATTTCATTAATACTAATTAATATAAAGTCATACTTGAAGTATGCTAGTACATTCAGTACATTACTGCAAGCAAGAGTGAGATGTCAGTATATACTGCAGTACTTGTCATTAGTGTGCAAAATAAATAAATCGATAGGTAATAGTAACAGAGCAATAGAGTACATTAATTACATTACTACAAAGAAGAGTAAGAGATGTTAGTATATTAGTGCAGTATCCTACCTATAGCTGATTTTAAAAATATGCAATTATTTAAATAAAGGGTGCTCAAACAAATGCATATACAGTATAACTATGATCACTATATAAAACATGTAAAGCCCACCATTACTTGATATCAAACACTTTCCTGCCAAGCAAGCATAAGTACCTCCCATAAAATGTATTCCCAAAGTCCGCATAACCACTTCCCATACAGTCTCTTAATTCAATAAAGATTTATAAAATAAAAATGCTTTTAAGTAAAATTTTGAATGTTGTGTAAAATAATGTGTGAATTTATTGTATGTATTTTCACGTCACTACTCCTTTTCTCTCCGTTTTCTTATTTTAATTATGCATTTCTTAGTCCTTTGTTATTTTTTTTCTCTTCCATTTATGTTCATTTGTTTACAGATTCAAAGATCCTTGGAGTGAAGCAGGCACATACATCCTATATTATGGAGTGGTCTCCCTTTGTCCATCCAATGATGTCCTGTCAGGGTGGTGGCACCAATCCTGCAGGCACCTAAGCACATGACAGCCTGGAAGGCTTTATTGAACAGGGCTTTGTGACTCTCAGGACACACTGGACCAGATGGTGACAACCACCATACCACCACAGACCTATGCCCCTCTCATCAATGGAGTCTTCCACAGCCCCACAAACCAACATTGAAAACATTTGAGGTCCTGTGGGCGGGGACTCCTGTGTCTTCAGCACTTCTTCCAGTAACCTTTCACCAATTTCTTTTTACCTAGTTCCCACTCAAACTCCTCTTAGATATATATATATATATATATATATATATATATATATATATATATATATATATATATATATAATGAATAGGGGTTATATCTCCCCCCAAAACATTATTGACTTTCTCTTTTACTTCCTCCCACACAAACCTCTTGATGTTTTCCTTCTGTGATCTCATCTTTGCTGCCCCCCACTTAAGTCTTTTTTCCCACTTTCTATTCTTTAATAAAATCATCAGGGTGACCACATAAGGATGCCTCCATGCAAGACATTTTAAACCCCTTCACTTTTTAAAATATATTAATAAAAGCTTTGCATTCCATCACCGGCCTTAGATCTTTCAAGCATGACTGTGCATAGCTCCTATGTCCAGTTATCTGAATGCATATGAAGTTATATGAAGCCTACAACGTTTACCTAGTACTTCATATTTACTGAATGCATAATTTAAGGTACTTCATGTTTTTTGCCCTAGATAGGCATATTTTTCAAAACGCCTTCACATTTACTTGTGAATCAGTGGCAGACCACTTTGCAATTAAGCCATGATAAAGGGCAAATTATTATTTCAGGGATAAAAAAATCAAAGGAGGATATTCCAGGGCGACTCTGTCACCGCTGCTATTCTGTCTTGCCCTTAACGCATTAACTGTCTTGCCTTTAACGCATCTAACTGTCTACTTAACAGATTAGGCCATGGCTATAATTAGGCTATAATTAGGCTCCCAGAAAACAAAGTACAAAGACCTCTCATCTTCTCTTTGTCAATGATTTAAAACTGCATAGCTCATCAGATGAGTAACTGAAAGCACAACTGCAAGTAGTCAAAACTTTTTCAGATGATATAAGAATGTCATTTGGTCTTGATAAATGTGCAAAAGCAACCATTAAAGCAGGAAAACTACAGCACCAAGAAAATATCAGTTTGGGACAAGAATGTGATATAAAAGAACTTGAGCAAGAGGGAGTGTGTAAATATTTGGGAATTGAAGGCTCAACCATAAACCATGACAAAAATGTGAATAAAACTTAGGAGCATTTCATAAGACAAATTAATTCTGAAAGCAGCACTGACATCTAGAAACAATTCAGGCTATAAACCAATTTGCACTTCCTGTCTTAACTTACAGTTTTGGAGTGACTGACTGACCCCAAAATGTGTTTGATCGATTTTGATCGATTAGACAAGAAAACAAAAAGATGTTTCATGCTCACCAAATGATTTGTAAAAATCAATGCATACCAAGATTATATATTCCCCATTCTGAAGGAGGTATGGGCCTCCTTGAAATTGATTACATGTATAGATCTGCAATCATGGGACAGCACACATATCTGTATACCCCACAAGACCCAAAGGTAGTAAACGTTTTAAACATGAGGAGAATAAATCTAAGATGACTTCCATTATTAGTCAAGCTGAAGCATATCATTGTCAAAGCAAGAATGGAAATCAAACCAGAAGTAGATAAAATATCATGCAGCAACTGAATGTGCCAAAAAATAAAAGAAAATATAAGGTAAAGATCAGATGAGAAGGCATGATATGTGGAAAATGCATAAATACAAAGTATAGAAAACTTCTGGAAGAACCTCATGCTGATCAGGATTGAATGCAGGAATGGTTCAGGAAAAAAGTTAATTCAAACCAAAAGATGAAAGGTTAATATTAGTGGCCCAAGATAGTAGGTTACGTACACGTTGGTTTACAAAATCCATTGAACATGTGGCAGAAAGACAAATGTAGGCTTTGTAAAACAGAATTGGAAACAGTTGCACACCTTGTAACTGGTTGTGATATACCAATGGCAGAAGGATTGTATACTGATGTGGCAAGACTTTTGCACTGGTGATTGTACAAACATTATAAAATAGTGAACAGTTCAAAAGATAGATGCAAGAAAACCAGATATAGTGGTCCATGAAAAGAAGATAAGAGTAGCATCGATCATTGAAATTGCTACACCCAGTGACTACAATGTCTCGTGTACAGACAGATACAGTCATAAAATATCAAGATTTGCAGACAGAAATGAGAGCAATGTAGAAGACAGACACCCAGACAGTTCCAATAGTAGTAGAAGCAATGGATCTTATAAAAAAGAATCTTCAGTCATATTTATATATGTTACCTGTACATGTAACTCTGAATGAATTGCAGGAGTCATTACTGGGGACATTTGTGGGTGCTCTGAAGAGCACTTTTGGCTGACATCAAAGATTGAAACAATACTAATTTCATGAACTTTAATCATACTTTGACTTAGGAATGGGATAAATTCCCATCATGGTATTAGAAACTCAAAAGACTTGGAGAAATTAAAAGATTTTATAGGCATAAGAAGTGTACTAACTGGCTCTCTGACAGAGTACCTGATGCATGGAACAGACTATCAAATTACAAGTACTTTGTTTGTTTCTTTCGGCTTTTCCCGGTTAGGGGTTGCCACAGCGGAACTCCGGTCTGCTGATTGGCAGTAGATTTTGACGTGCTGGCTTGCCAGGCATATTTTAAAGCAAGTACTAGTTTAGATATTTTTAAGAACAACCTGGACACTTATTATGAGAACAAGTGTTTTGGTATATTGGCAAGCTATAATGGCATTAATGCTGGTGCTTGAAATATTTGTATGTATGTATGACAAAGCCAACAGTAATGGCATGACAAAATCCCAAGCTCAGAAGCAGTTTTAAAATCTTACCCTACTTCACGGAAAAAGTTTAACTCATTCACTCCAGAGCAGCTCAGAAAATGCTGCCCGTAGGAACAACAGTGCAGCCTGAGCTTATTTTCAGATCATTCATTTGTAATACCATATAGAAAACAAATGTTCAGAACTCTTTAACCATAAGAGCTAGACTAAAAATGTAAACGCAAAAGTTGTTCAGCAGACACTGACCTTTCCAACAGAGTAAATGTTGATAGTGTGTATGTAAGTCATTATTAAATATTTGCCAAGGAATGCTGATATTGTGCATATTTTTTTTACCTTTTTGGTTCAACAAATCACAATATCTTGGTGAATGTAGCATGTAGACCCATACAAATTTGTTTGTATGAATGCCAGCTTTAAAGTGATACCATTACTGTGTGATGCTCTGTTATGGAGATATTCACAGAAATACGATTATATTTATCATAATTGATAAATAAACAAAGCATAATATCTCATCACTTGTAAAAGAAACTACATATAGCATACAAATTGTGTGACTCAATGTCAGCTTCAAAATGATGCATCAATTTGTGTCATCTCCATGCTCTCTTGCAAAGATATGGGCATAATAATGAGAAATATTGTAAATGTATAATTTTTCATAATCCTACAACACTAAAACTGGGATATCTGTGCACATGTACAGCATACAGATGCAGTTCCTTTACCACATTGTAAGGAGTAATACTGTCTTCAGGGACATTAACATTCTCCCTTGCAAAGTTATTTAACAAAATATGAAAAAATCATAATTTTCATAACCTTAGTTCTAAACAAAATGATATCTGTATATGTGTACAGTATACAGACACAGTTATTTTATCATTTTATAAAGACTAACACTGTCTTCAAAATGAGGTATCACTTGGCACAATTACATACTCTGTAGCAAAGTTATTTACCAAAATATGAAAAAAAATAAAATTTCCATAACCAAAGCCCTAAACAAAATATGATATTGCTACATTTGTGCAGCATACAGACAGTTCTTTTTCCATCCTGTAACTACTAATTCTTCCTTCAAAATGAGGTATTACTTACCCTGATGACATGTTCCCTGATAAAGTTATTTAGCAAAATATGAAAAAATATCATCATAATTCACATAACTATGGTCCCAAACAGATATCTGGATATTTGCACGGCATACAGATACAGTTCTTTTTAATCTTGTAAGTACTAATACTGTCTTCAAAATGAGCTGTTACTTAGCATGCTGGCATGTTCCTTGACAAAGTTATTAATCAAATATGAAACAATATCATAACTCTCATAACCAAGTCCTAAACAAAATGTGATATCTGTACATTTGTCCAGCATATAAACAGTTCTTTTCCCATCCTGTAACTAATACTGCCTTCAACCTGTAACTAATAATAATGCCTTCAAAATGGAGGTACTTACCTTGATGACATGTTCCCTGACAAAGTTATTTAGCAAAATAGGAAAATAAATCATAACTCTCTTAACCATAATTGTAACCAAACTGTGATAAGTGCATATAATACAAAGTTCTTTTTTCCATCTTGTAAGTACTAAAACTGTCTTCAAGATGACAAGTTCCAGACTTTTACAACTAAACAGCACACAAACATATGGAGTGTCCCACACCTGTGCTTGCAATGTGATGACTTTTAGTAATGTGAAGAACAGTGCCAGCTGCCAAAGATTTTACCTGATGAGCGCTAATGACTCAGTGTTATACTGTAACTGCACAAATCACCTGCATGTCTTGACTGCAAGATCCTGCATGCTGTTACAAAGGTGATAATTGCTCCATAACGTTTTGAGCAAACATTCATTACATTCATGGTGCAAGTATTCTGTAAGACCGAGTCATTACCATCTGTCAGGAAAAGCCAGGAGTAGTACTATAAAAGTTTTATAACAGTTATGCATTACTTAACCCTTCCTGTCATCTAAATTCTACACATGACTGGTAGAAGCAGAAAGAAAATATTGCAGGATGGTTATTGGCATATTACCTTGTACGTGGTAGCACTCTATTCAAACAATTGTTTTTACTCAGCTTGTTTACCAGCTCCCTATCACAGTTATTTGCCAAACTAAGAAAAATATCATAATTTACATAACACAATTCATAATAAAATGGTTATCTGTACCTGTGCATGGCATACAGATAGTTCTTTTACAAGTGTTACTCAGCATGTGTGCATGTTCCCTAGCAGTTCTTTTCCTGTGTTGTAAGTAGTTACAATGGTGTTCATAAAATATAACAGCAGAGTTTTACTTACCATACTGTTCCTACTTGGTCATGACTATTTTTCATTCATTCTAACTAGCTGCATGTTACCAATTTATCATGCATAGCTGTCAACATGCTATTGTGGAGGTCAGTCAAGAACAATGCAATGCCATCCTCAGTTAGGTGAATGCCATTGCTTCTGAAAAGGTGAACATCTTCTGTGGTGATGCTGCCATGGCAGATTGTCAATCAGACCGACCCTGTGCATCAAGTCATGCATCAATCCATTCTGTAAACATCTGACCTTGTGCACTGCCCATTGGCTGTTTGCAGTTTTCCATATCTGGCAAAAAATTATGAAGACCACACAAAATGACAAAGTGGCCACAATGACTGCAGGTATTCCAAAAATTGTTTTGATTTGAAAGTGTAGCCTTCCGAGTAGGTGAGTAAGGACATCATTCCCTCCAATATGCAGCACAAGGATGTCAGGCTCAGGATAGATGGAACACTTCTCTTCCATCAACTGCAGGAGTTGCTCAAAGGTATACCTCTTCTTGCAAACCAGTATACCTTCACACTAGATGTAGGAAAGCTCAGGTTGTAGTGGTTTTCACTTCTGGAGGCATGGCTGGCAGCCCAGTGAATGCAGGAATGGCCATACAACTACACTCTCACTTGTCATTCTCCTGCTTGTAAAGCCATGTCACGGTTGCAAGGTGGATGCACCTGCACAGGAAAGAAATGCAAACAAGTTACTACTGATGTTCGAGATCTATATTGGAAGACTACATGTATATGTACATCATATTCATTACTTGGTTAGCACATCCAAATCTTCACTCCTATCCACAGGGGCATTATTCTTTTGATAAGGCACATAACTGGTGACATAGGGGTACATACCTACCACCCCTGAAAACACCAAATGACACACAATGAGTGATGCTGCAGAGGTACATACCTACCAGGCATGGAAACACCTAACTATACACAATAGCTGACAAGGGGTCACAGAAAGGGCACATGTAAAGAGAAAAAGCAGGGTAAGGACCACCACTCCACTAATATGCAGAGGACAGACATAGGGCTTCAGATTGTGGGCATTGGAAGTGTCCCATACCTGTGCTGGCTGCCCACTCAGACTGCCAGTAGTAGCAATGACTACTGATTGCATGCAGTGCCAGCACTCTGCCTTACCTCTGCTTTTTCCAGTTACATGTGTCCTTTCAGCAATGGCCATAAGGAGTCCCAGAAGGGTGCTAATATAAAGCCTCTTTCCCTGACCTACATACATTTAATACACCAGAAGAGTGTAATAATCAGAGACACTTAAAATATTAGTATTGTTAACTTGAGATATTGATGGAATAAGATTGTGTTACTTACTAAACATTTTTTGAAGTAAATAAAGTCTATAACCATAATTATAGTATGATTCTCATTTATTAGGGGTATTTCCTAACCTTTTGTCCAGAAGTCATCTGTTTTAGGAGGGTTAAAGAAGGACAGCACTAAAATTAGCATGAAAACTGGGTCTATATTATTTTGCCAAAAGACGTGTTCAGCAAACATGTCTTCAATCGACAAGTAAACAGCAAACCCATCGCTAAACAGCCACATCAGGAACTTTTTTTTCCAGGGGAAAAAAAGCACTTGGCCTAATAAACAAAAAACAAATGTTCAGACCCTACATAGTGGGGCAGCTATGCACCACACCTCCCCTAACTAACTATACCAACTCCAAGAAAGTGGGGAAAAGGGCAAATCCTTGATGATGGCCAAATGGCTTCCCCTGGGAAAAAGTCACTGATGTGGCCATTCGGCGATTGCAGTGTTTGCTGTTTACTTGTCGATGAAGATGTGTTTGTGGAGCATGTCTTTCAATAAGATAATATAGAACTTGAAAACCAGGGATGTTTTTGATAATCAGGGACACTTGGGTACTGCGCTGCATCAGTGTTGTGTTTAACACCTACACAACCATGCCAACTATTTATGCAAACACACACTGGTTAACTACAAAAAACTGGCTAACTACAAAAATAATTAAATAATCATAGTAATGGTCTATCTGGCCAATATCCTGTGTCTGTAAGGTATGTCAAACTCCCATAATATATGCGAACAAGTCTTTCACCAAATGACCCTTCAGTAACATTTGCTATTATGTGGAACCACCAAATGGAGCATTCCCCCAAGTGACCTGTTCAATAAAATAATGCATGCACAAGTGCCACAATTAAATCTTTCATCATATGAACCTTCAGTAACATTTACTGGTATGTACAGGCACCAAAATGAAACATTCACCCAAGGGACCCCTTCAATAAAATATGCACGAGGACCAACATGAACCATTTCCATGAATGACCCTTCTGTAACAGTTCCTAGTATGTGCAATCACCAAAATGAGACATTCATCCAAGTGACACCTACAATAAAATGTTGCAGTCTGCACAAGCACCAGAATTAAATATTCTCCCAAACAACTGTTCAGTAGCAGTTCCTGGTATGAACATGCACAAAAATGAAGCATTCACCCAAGGGACCCCTACAATAAAATGTTGCACTATGCACAAGCACCAGAATGAAATATTGCCCCAAATGACCCTTCAGTAGCAGTTTCTGGTATGAACATGCACCAAATTGAAGCATTCACTCAAGGGAATAAAATGTTGCAGTATGCACAAGCACCAGAATGAAATAAAAGCACAAAAAATGCCCAATAGTCAGAGTGAAAAAATCCTTTTATTTTTTTGCAAGCCTCCCACAAACCCCTACTCCAAACTTATATATACTAAATCCATGATTTGTCCCTTTTTTGGGTTGGTGTAATCTGCCAAAACAAGTGAATCATTGCTGGTATACACTTAAAAACAGCACCAGCAATTATTTACTGTGGGAAACAGCATATAGTATTCATCTGTTTTTCTTTTTTTTAGGTGCAACTGACTCTTTGATCAATTTCTCCTCGAGCATGTGTAGGGGAGACCATTTTTTTTTTTTTTACTAGCAGCACTGTTCATACCAACTACAGTGGCATTAGGGTTCTACTGCTGAATAACTTAGTGGACACTGATATATTTCTGTAGACTAATACATTTACATCATGATCAACCAAATAAAAAAATGTTTACAGCATTCAACATTCTTGCACCACTGCACCACTTTAGTTATGCATGGTAATCCCGACCCAAACTCTATCCCTAACTCTATGCCTTATCTTGCAAAGACCTTTTTGTAAAACTACCACAACACAAGGCATCTCTGGCACCCATTATATGCAATAATCATGCAAAACCCTAAATCTATTCCCTTATGTAACCCTTGCACTTGCCATAACCTGCAAACAGACACACTAAACCCTTACCCTTGTCTAATTCACAAGCATCACACACAGTCCCATCACAATTAGAAACCCACACTTGCATCTTTCAGCAAGATGGACATCTGGCAAAACAGATGTTCAGTAAAATGAATGCTTGGGAAGACATACCTGCATTTCACTTTATGGACAAATGAACATTCTATAAATTGCTGAACTGAATGAGACCGATATATAAACAAACCAGCCCAATAAACAACATAATCATTACAAATGACCACATACATTTTCCTAACCAGCGTTATTGTAATGAAAAATGACTATATAAATGTGTGTGTGTGTGTACATGCAGTTTTAAGTGTATGTGTCTGTGTGTGTATTTTATTCTCTAGCCAGATTTGTTTTATTATGTGGTGCCCAGGATTTTTAAGACTGTGCCTTACAAATAAATTACTTTAACAGACTGATATGTGTTGCTTAGATAAACGACATAATTTGTTAATTTCTGATTAAGTATTGCTGTTTTATTTGGTATCATTACTACTTGATTTTTTTGTCCATTTTATACTGCTACATCCATTTGTCATCAAGTGCTACTAAATCCTTGGAAATGTCTCTCTCTCTAATTTACACTTCCACAGTTTCTCCTTCACATTCATTATACGGTCAATGTCAAGTAATTGAGGGAATCTGTACCTCTGCTCAGTTTTTTTTTCTTTTCAATACTTTGCTCAATAGACTGTTTTTAATAACATCAGTAGCTTTCAATTATGTTTGCAGGTCTCACTACTAAGGTACAAGCATATAACAATTTTTCTCTCTACCTTAGACTTGTAAGAAACATACTAATTATCTTTCTCATATTGTCTGCTCTCCATTTTATGCCACATTATACATTTGGTATTAAGTAATGAAAATATTCTTACCCGATAACATATTATCCTCTGTGGTGTGACAGGGTTATATCTGGTCTTCCTCGTTCTGATTTTGCACCAGAAACTCCTAATTATAAAAATCATCATTTTCATAAATATGTTATGCATATTTCATGCTCTCCTCTTCTTCCTCCCAGTGACCAAGCAGCAAAAATAAGCATTGGGATAATTAACATTTTGATGAACTTTAATTTTGGTTAGCTGTACAATCTTACAAACACAAAGCATAGTAAAGCATTAGTGCTCATTATCCAATTTCTACTACACTTATCTCCCTCCACAAACTGCAGACCTATCCTGCAGGGCCGCGGCTGCTATAGAAACAGAGAAACCCATTTATTACCGGAAGGTGGAACCCTTTGCACCAACTGGTTAACTGTAAAACCTCAGCAGCTTAATTCCAAAAGCAGTTTGTTCCCTAGACCAAAAGTCAATTAGTAATCATGACAGATTTAATGATTGGTGATGGCTTTTTGAAGGAATAGTGACAACTATAACTGAAACACAGAACAAGCAAGAAAGATAGGTAAAAAAGCCCAAAGGAAGAGGTTAATGGGTAAAATAGACCACAAGTAATCCATTAGAGGACATGTGCAGGAACAATGTTGGCCCAATGCGAGTACTGTTTTTGACAGAGCAAGTGTTGTGCTTGGTTTGCACAGGAAAAATTTGATATAGCTTTCTCCTTTTCCTCGGAGGGCATGAGAGTGAAAGAGGAAAGCTCAAAGACCTGCTCTTCTCTTCCCATTTATTAGGAGGAAGTCATATAGGAGCTGTACTCTTGTATAAGAAAGGAGAAGTTTTAATCTATTATTGTTATGTGCGTGTTATTTAGTATTCGTACGTACCTGCTTTAGGAAAGTCAAGAGTACCAGGGTGTCCAAGCAACTACTACAGTAGTAGAACTGAGGCTGCTGGCATTCCCAATTCACAAGTACATAGTAAAGCTGAAAAGAATAAAACATGCATTCAGATAAAACAGTGTTGGGGTACAGCAGCTTCTGGTTACAGCTTCATGTAACGCTGCAGGTAGTATCGAATCAAATAAGTCAAGCCAGCGATAACACATACTGATAACGTCTTGGTTGTTTGATACAAGTGACAAATCTTTTTATATTAAATGTAACATTCATGTCCAGTACTTTTTAGTGGTTCTGTACCCAAAGGAAATGGGACTGATTACCAAAGTTCAGGAAAGGGCTTTGCTAAGCAATTGCAGTTTTTAAAACTAAAGGTTGTCCCATCTCTAGAAAAATGGATGATGGAATATTACTACCATTAACCCTCTTGCTTTGTAGCCTGTCTAGGATGCAGAATATTATTCCAATAGCTAACCTGAAGAAAAAGGAAAAAAGCAGTTCTTGGGGCCAAGCAGAAGAAAGGCTGAACAGAAACTCCTTGTAACAACCACCAAACTGGTGTGGCTCTCCAACGATCTCAGGAGATCCATGCAATCCATGAGTGCCCAAATAAAATAGAGGGATCCAATAGCAGTTATATCTCCAAATATCAGCAAAAAGAAAGGAAATACCTGCTGCTGGACCTTCTATTTATTGGGGGGGAAACAAAAGAAAATTAAGTTGGGAGTGGAGATGTTATGCAAGTGGTGGCTTGGATTGCAAGAATCCAATTGGCTGCCACCACTTGCTTTATCAACAACTTTTTAAGAGGATTTTCAAGTAAAAGTTTAATGTGACCTTAAGTAAAAACACGGTAACTATACAAGGAAAATTACAAGTTCAGTTATGATTTCAGTATGTTTTACATTAAGCTCAACTACAAATCTACACTATGGTTTCTCATGCTTGTGGAAGGCACTCGGGGGTAACGGTTTGCAATTCACATCTTCGTGGCTCACTCAGATATAAGCACAGAGTAGCCATGAGATGGTACTCTGGGTTAATAGAGCAAGTGGTTTTGCATCAACATGCTTTTTCCTGAAAAGTAAATATGCAACTATTTTGCTGGATTGACTGATTGACTGTAATCCACAGGGATTTACCAGAAAATCAAACATTTTCATAAGTAATAAAGAGGCAAAAACTAGAGACATTTTACAAAATGGTGGTGAGATAAAAGGTGTGTATGTATGGGGAGCTATTGTAAGACATTGCACTGGATGTTTTTTCATTCACCTGATCGATGTTCACACCTTAGATATGTCTCATTGTGAAGAAAGTGCCTGAAATTGCAGGGTACATTTCTATGTGCATTTCTGAGTATTTTTGTGAGCTTCTGTGCGTCTCTGGTGTGTGTACGTTTGTGTGTGGGGTTCATCTCAGAATTGTGTGTGGAAGACCATCTCTGTCTATGCATCTGAGTGTATGTATCTATTTATATTACACACACACACACACACACACACACACACACACACACACACACACACAATGTAATGCACATGCTTAGGCAGAGGATTTGGCAGATAAATTGATTTACATCAAAAATATATATATACTAATAAAACAAATATAAGCCAGTTTAACAGACAGCCCATTTCTGAACACAACAATTCACTCCAGAGTGGGCATTACAGGGAAAAATGTATTTTCCAGGGGGTATAAAGGCCCTCTGCTTGCACTACTGGGCCTCAATATCCCTCAACAGTAGTATAGTTAGGGCAGATTGCTTCTAGAGCAGTTGCCCCTCTCAATGTGTTGGAAGGCACAATCAGCAATTCCATTTTCTCTTTAATGCAATACTGGCTTTTGAAAGCCAGTATTGCCTTCACAGTCAAGGTGAGCACTGTAGCTCTCCAGGTGTGGTCTAAACTGTAGCAAGTAGCTTGCTACAGTTAATATATAAATAAAAATTGAGGGCTGTAGCACTCCACACATGCATGGTTTAAACTATAGCAACTGTTTGCTACATGTGTAGCCAGCAGTTTGATACAGTTAAAAGATTTTTCTTTTAAATTAAAACATGACTAATGTAGTGCTCTGTGCAGGCAGGTTATAAACTGCAGCAACTGTTTGCAACAGTTTAAAATAAATAAATAAATACATAAAATTATTTTTTTTTAAATAAGTTGGAGGGTTGGGGGCAGGCCACAGAAATGGGACCTGAATGGCTGGGGCAGGAGGAAGGAGGGGCATGTAATGCATCTGGCTGATCGCTTACAGTGCAGCAATTGGCTAATTACAGTAAAGTGCTGATACTCTGCTTTTGCACTTTTAGGTAAAACACTGAGGTTATACAATTTGGTCAGTGTGTTTCAGTGCTAATATTAAATTATTTGTTGTTTTGGCAATCAGACACTTAATTAAGGCAGTCCATTCACTTAACTCTTCGAAGTAAAGCATGTGTGTTAACAGATTAGAGTACAGTGCAGAGATTTGTTCCAACTCTTCCCTCTCCATGATCCCACCCACCCCCTAGATTATTTAATTTATACCTATAAAAGCTACAGCTAATTGTTCATCTTAAAGTCATTCTAGTATTCCCTACCAGTTATATTATGTGCTGCAATTTAACAATCACATACTCTCTTTCTGCATACATATATATATATATATATATATATATATATATATATATATATATATATATATATATATGAAGATAGATATCAGAGCAGTCAGGGATCAATGTTCATTACTGTCACTTTGTTAAAGAATCCTCTGCTAATGCACATAACTGAAAAATTACACTCAGAACCTCATTGAGCAACTGTCTCAATACCCACCATTTAAATCTGGATATTCATAAATAATTTATTTATGGACATTTGTTAACTGGGTTTGTCCAACTGGGCTTGCGGACCATTTTCAGTGGAGACCTGAGGAAAAAAGCTCCATTAGTACATTTTTAAACAAGTACAATTTTAAACAATATTGCTCTAATGGCAGTTATAGCAAAAAGATTCACATGTTGGGTTACATGCATAAAGTTAAAGTTGCATTAAAAAGAAGCTTACTAACATAATTTTACATTGATTTAGATAAATAGGTCAACAATAACATTTTTTTGTTTGTATAAAATTATGCAAATGCACAGTAGACACATTGGAGAGAGAGGTGTAATGAGGTACTAAGTATGGACCTTTTGAGGGTACATAAAGAAAAGGAAGATTAGGTGGGGTCATGGCAAGGGCGGATATAGATGGAGACTAAGGAAGATAGAGATGGAGAGATGGAGGGTTTATAAAGAATAGAGTGTAGCATATGAAATTGATATGACAGCAGAAACTGGGGAAGTTCAAGCCATTGAAGAGAGTTTAAAGAAATGCAGTGGTGTGAGTTGTATGGGGTGTTAGTAACAGTAATAAAGACAGCACTATCACAAGCTGTAAGTAGAAGACATCTTTGCTATACAATTTTGAGAGCACTAACTTATGATTATCAAACATATAAAATGCTGCCATTTCCCCTTATTCAAGACAACTGCTATTCATAAAATACAAACCAAACCAAGTGCAGCAGCCACTAAGGTACTAACCTCTGCTACTCTGTGGAGATATGCAGACAATTGTAATGCTACTAATGATGTTTTTCCGAATTATTGAATGCTCTTTCACAGTGAAAAGCTTTAGAATGAAAAATAGCAGAAAAAAACATTTCACAATGAAATACCCAAAGTGTAATGTGAAAGATTCCTGATCTAAAAGTGTTGTAGTTTAAGATCATACTAGATTTATTTCTTTATTTATTTTGAATGTGTTCCAAATTCTTTAACCAGGATAAAGCACTAATCCCATTGGACTTATTCAGTTTCATTCTGAGAGTAAACTCAACAAATATAGGACCTTATATACAAAGTGAAAGACAAAATGTAGTATAAAAAATGGATTGCATACAAAGTAAATATCAGAGCTAGCTTAAATAGATGTATGGCATTATGTACATATTGGCAGGCAAAACACAATATATACATGCATTGTGTACCAAAGCTGGCATGCTGAAAGAATCACAATGAAAAACAGAATCGAAACAAGCTATGTAGAAGGAAGTAGGGTAGGAAGAGATTAAGTTAAATGACCAGAGAGGCAGAGAGAGAGAGCAGTTGCATTTTCGTCTTGTAATGCACTTTTAGTTGATATTTGAAAATGGAGTAAAAGGAATGAGCTTTAAGAAAAGAAAGGAAAGACTGCCATAGTTTGGAAACAAGGACTGAGAAAGTATGGATTATGCACAAACGCCTATTTTTTTTTTGGGGGGGGGGGGTGAGGAGAGAATTGGAGTTGTAAAGATTTCTAAAGTTGTTTATTAGTGCATATCTGAATAGCCTGAGGCTATTTGGATGAAGGACTCCTTCCTTTTAAGTTTAAACAAATGAGAGAAGTAGAACATCAGCATGTTATTTCACAGGTAGTCATTTACCTTTTTTCAATGGCTTTGTAGCAACACATATAAAGCATAGTTTGACGGCATCTGAATGCATTCAGTCTAGTATCCCTTAATATTAACACAGACGTTTATTAAAAATAAATATTTTCTTGTTTCTATTTATACTGCAAGAAAGTAATATGTATATGCAGTTAATGCAACTTTTTATGGGAAGTTACTAATGAGCTTAAGTTTGACCATTCTCCCCCAGCTTTCAATTGGCAATAAAGGGGGGGGGGGGGTTAAAAATATTATACATCAAAAAAGAGGAAAGGTCAACTAAGAGGTGTTAGGAGATAAGAATTATAGTAATTGCTGGCAAGGGAGAAACAGGATAAGTCATGAAAGTAGAAGTGCCATTTTCCTGGATGAAAGTCAGTCTTTTCTGTAGCATTGAGTTGGCATATGGTTAGTAATGTTCGGTACCAGACTTCAGTGGTATTCTAACACAGAGCTCCAAGCTACCTCATGTCTCTTTTGAATTCAAGTCATTTTTTATTTCCCAGTTGGCAAAGATGTTCTTTGATGACATTGTAAAGCAGATGTTGGCAGCATTTAAGAAACCAGCAGCAAAGATGCTTTGCCTTTTTGGTGCTGTGCCTTCACATACAGCTGGAAGGTCATGATTTCAAATATATACACAAATACAATAAAGGTAATAGCTGATTAGTGATGAAAGAACAGCAGCTCTCAATGGCCATGAAAATTGTAATTATGTCTTGCTGTTATCCTGCTTGATAGATAGCTACACTGACAGGGTAACAAGTTTTTGCAGTGGCATCGTTGAAGTCCATGATGACTATTGGCAACTAAAGCATTAAAAAAGATAAAAGATAAAAAGATAAAAGATGTGTCTGGCATACAAGGCCATTTCAGACCCAGCCTTGAAGGAGTTGCTGCATATCCATAAGAGAATCTCCACTCTTGCAACCTGCATGCAAGGCCTTAACCTGGTCTGTGACATTAATAGAACTTGTTGGTGGGATACACTTGTGTCCCAAAGACTCCCCCCCATCTGTGGAAGAGACTCCCTCTCCATGTCAAGCAGAGTACCTCTCCAGCCCTCTAAGAGGAACCTGGACGACTGCATGGGAAACAGAAAATATACCCCTGGGATCCACCTGTGTCCCTCCTGGACACGGGAAACAGGTACTGACTGAGGAACATGGGCAAAATTCTTAACCAGGCTTAAAAGGGCCTCTGGGCCAATAGCCTAGTATCATCCTATGAACCTTTAAGGGTCATGATAAATGCTAAGAGCTTAAAGCAAAAAACGCATTCCCTGGAAGCACTTCTATCACTAAAAGATGCAGATGCCTGTGCAGTCACAGAATCCTGGTTCAAGAGTACCCAGGCCTTACAAGGCTACAGTGGCTTCCACACATTTAGACCACAAAATTAACATGTGAAAATCAAAAGAGGTGGTCTTTCAATCTATATTAGAGATAAATTCACCTCCAGTGTAGTTAGGCTGGACAACTCCATGGAGTTACTCCAGGTCCAGGTTACAGTGGGTAAGACCCCTATTCAAGTCATAGCCAGTTAAGATCCCCCTCCATGGGTCACAATGCCCACAAAGCATACTGGACCAAACTGGAGACAATGCAAATTTTACTGAACAAGCTCGTTATGGGGGATTTCAATTATCCCATCATTAACTGGGAAACCTATGCTAACCCTAACTCGCTAGCACAAAAGTTCCTTGACTTTGTTAATTCAAATGCCCTGGAACAAATTGTCCATACCCCAACAAGGGGAACAAACATTCTAGATCTGGTCCTCACCAACATGTCAAACAGATGCACTGCCACAACTGTCAGACCATCATTAGTTAAAACTGATGACAAATCAGTCACCCTCAAGATGGCACTAACACCAAAACTCAATAGTAAAAAAAAAGGGTTCACCTTGTAGGTAAAGTTGGTGTATCCAAAAGTAAATGAACAAACAGAAGAAGATACTGCCAACACCATGATGGAAATAAAATCCAGTAAAACTTATTATTCGAACAAAGGTGCTTTGTTCGAATAATAAAGTTTTACTGGATTTTATTTACATTGTGGTGTTGGCGTTATCTTCTTCTTCTGTTTGTTCACTAACACCAGAACTCACAAAGGGTAAAATCATACAAAAAACATAGCCTCTATGGGACCAGAAGACATCCCAGACTGTCTTCTAAACAGGCTAAAACATGAACTAGCATCACCACTAAGTAATTTTTTCAGTCATAGCCTAACGACAGACTTTGTTCCTGTGGAATGGAAAAAAGCAACAGTTATTCCCTTCCACAAAGGTGGCCTAGAAATGTAAGGCCATGGAACATATCATTATGGACCTCAAATACAGACATAGGGGACCTCCAAACCCTGGATCCTACTCAATTTGGCTTCGCAAAGGGCAGATCCTGCCTGTTAAATTTGGTGGATTTCTTTGAAAGTGTGACCAAGGTCATTGATGAGGGCAAAGCTCTGCACACAACATACCTTGACCTGGCAAAGGCTTTCAACATAATCCCACATTCAGTCATTACCAACAAACTTAGCAAACTGAAGGTAAACCCCTTCATTGTAAGATGGGTTGCCAAACGGCTCACAAACTGGAAACATTATCAAAGTGGGTGATTCCACATTAACCAGCACACCTGTTTTACCAGTGGGGTGCCACAGGGGTCAGTGCTGGACCCCTACTGTTTGGTATATACTTCTCAGGAGTTCAGGTCAAAACTAAGGGGTTGTGGTGGACCAAGTTTGCATATGACTACAAACTAGGAGCAATCATTGAATCCCCAAATGATGTCATACGCCAGGAGGGTCTCACGCAGACCAGTGACTGGTGTATTACTAAAGGCAAAAGAAATGAATCATCATTCCTTTCGGCACAAAATGTCCCATCACAGTGTCAAGTTAACAATAGCCTAAGTACCCATGAAATGGTAAAGGACCTGGGATCACAAGCTGACTGAGACTTTAACTTCAATCACCAACTGTCTGCTATAGTAAGGAAAGCTTTCTATGTAGCACACTATTAGTAAAGTCATCACCTTGAGAGCAAAAAACATTATAACCCCCATATACTGGGCGCTTAAATAGCCCATAATCGAGTATAATGCCCCATTTACCATGTACCGTACTAAGCACCTGCAGCAATTAGAGAGACCTCAGAGGTTTCTAACAAAGAAGATAAAGAGGCTCCAGCATTTGCCTTACACAAACCAACTAAAGTCCCTGTCACTATACTCTGTATCATACAGACTTCTTTGGGGAGACTAATGCCTGGCCTACAGAGCAATCCAAGACCCAAACCTAAAGAACTTGCTGCATATCCATAAATCAAAAAGGACTATGGCTATCCATTTCAGGGACCTAAATATGGCGTGGGACAGATTTTTCTCCCAGCAACTGCTGCTTCTCTGGAACAGGCTACCAATTCACGTGAAACAGAGCACCTCTATGACACTGTTCAAGAGGAACTTGGATGAGTAGATGGGGCACCATGAATTCTTACGGAGGATAGAGCTCACAACCCTCCTGGACATGGGCAGTCATCACTAAATGCAATCTTGGGTATTGACTAACATTTCTATGATAATGCATTGGGATGGAATGGCTAGGCTTAAAATGACCTCAGGTGACCTCAGGGTCGATAGCCTAGTAATCTCCTATGAACCTATATGAAGGGAATAAAAGAACTATAATGTAAGAAATCTCAGAGTGTCATTCTCAGTGGTGCTTGCTAAAATATGGAGCAGGTTTCACACTGGACATTTTACTATTATGAGATGAAATGCTCCAAAATTTAAGAAAATGACTTGAGAACAGATTTAGTTGAATACATAGCAGAAAGGTAGCCAGCAGAAAGGTAGCCTTTTACAGATCAATTTACACATCACTATAACATGAAATGCATTAAAAAAACAAACAAAAACAAAGAATTAAGATCCAAACACCCATGACCTGTTTTGGTTGATGTTAAGTGCAGGATAGAATGGGCAAATTGTGTATGCCATCTTGGGCTGACTAATCGCAAGAGATCTATGTTTTAACTGGTTAAAGATTTTTTTTCTTTCCAGTGGTGGATAAGTCATTACAGGTTCTGCATTTAAGAGACTAGCAGCAGTAGTACTGGAGCCACCAGCCAGTAAGGGATAAGGCAGCAGTTCAGCAAAGAGAAAGATACAGGGAATGTAAGAGCTGTCAGAAGTAGGGAAAACTGACCATAACCCAGTTTCTCACAATGGTGTGCAGCAACAACAGGAGCAAGGAAATGATGTGCAGGATTTGTCGGGAGGTGTGGGTCATGATAAATTAGAGAGGCATACATTGCAACCTCAAAGAGAGAAGAGACCAGACTTTCACCCATTATACAACTGTGACATTTGGAGGGAGGGGTTTTATACTATATGGCTGTCGTTATAGAAAAGAATCCCATCACTCTCTCACTTTTCTGTCATATTACCAAGACTTAGCACTTGTGGTGGGGAATTGGAGTGTTTTCATTATAACCAAAAATTTTGACAGCACCACGCAACCAACAAGGAGCTAAGGTGGGAGGAGCATCACACAGATATGTCACAGCATGCAATGACAGACAAGCTCAAGCTTCCTAATATTCCACTGATGAATGAAAAAAGGAATAAGCATATCAGGCCTTTAATAAGGGTCAATGTTCCTGGCTAGCCTGAGTCTTTAACCAGTCTTTTTTCTTTAGTATTAGGGGAACCTGGGGTGACCTGGCTGCTAAATGTTAGCCTAAAGATGGTCAGCTGACAGGCATGGGGTCAGGCAAGGTAGATGGAGAAACCTCAGCTGACAGCTTGGAGCAAGTTAACAGACCAACATGGGAGAGGCATTTAACTTTGTTCAAAGGCAACATTGTAGGTAGCCCCGCCAACTCTCCAGTTAAGATTGAGAAACTTTCCTTATTGTTGCAGATTACCCAAACAAGGGAACCTTTTGGGAACCAGGGACCAACTTTATTTAGGCTTTATTTCTGGTTTCTCATCAAAAGCCCCCCCCCCGCCCCCACACACACACACACACACACACACACACACGCACACACACATTTGTAAGAATCTAACCTCAATCACATGAAAGAAGTAGATCAGACCTCTCAACTCTCCGTATGTTGGAATATTCCTAATTTTAGATCTGATTTACCCCTGCACAGGACAATCTTATTTTGGAGGTATGTCACTATTTTCAGGCAAGCCTCTTTTGCTATTTTCACTGTTTACAAAATAATTGTTGCTACCCTTCACTGTTTGCAAAGCATCTGTTCTGTTTTCCTGTCAAGCAGTGTTTTAAATAAATAGTCAATTTGATTTGCTGTTACGACATTTAGTGCCTCACTGCTGTTTTTCTGCTGTTTAAAACATTTTTTAATATTTCCCACCTAAATCAGTGTAATTAGTAGCTGTACCATAGTCCAGATACAGGTCTGTTTCTAGTGGCTGTTGCATTCTGAGCACATTTTGCAAACCATCTTTAATTGGAAGGGGCCCTTCTGCACCTTTGTGAAAGAAGTGTGCTGATTGGAATCTGTCTGGGGAAGGGTGATTGGTCTAGGGCTGGGAGTAAGCACCCTCACTGGTTCTTTTGATTTTTTTTATTTAATTTAAAGTTTTTAGGTTCTGGTATTTAAGCCCTGCATTTGAGTAGGTTTCTGCTTGTTTGATCCAAGCTGAACTGAGGTGGACCTACCAGCCACAACTCTGAGCTGAGATACTAGATGACCAAAGCTTTCTGAGCTTTCCAAAAACCATAAGTTACCTATTTTTTGCTCAATTATGCTATTTACTGCAATTTTTATTGTACTCACCCTATTTAATACAATTTAATATTTTAAACAAAACTGCACTGTTTGTACTCTCCCTATTTAATACATTTTTTTAATATTGTAAACTAAACTGCACTGTTTGTACTGCATTTCATAGGGGTGTACTAGGCTAATGGCCCTGGAGCCTTTACAAACATAGCTTATAGTATTACCCAAACATCGTGCCACCTGACCTTAGCTCCCAGTGCCTCTGTCGAGTAGAGCCACTGGAGTGATCCCCGGGGTGAATTTTCTATTTCCCATCCACGCATCAAGGTTTCTCTTGAAGAGATCCAGTGAGGTGCTCTGTTTGACATGTATTGGAAGTCTATTCCATAGCAAGGGCAGTCTCTGGGTTATGAACTTGCCCCTCCAGCATGTTCTGTTAGATTGTGGTAATGAGGTTGAGGTCACTGGAGCATGTGGTGAAGAGGGGTTGGGATTTCTTTAGATGTAGTATTTCTAACAGAGCTGGATCAGACATGGCTTTGTATGTCAAGCAGAGATCACCACTAAGTAGGCGATATGAGGCAGAATAGTTGGAGTTTTGTGTGTGTGTCCATATAGGACAAGTGTTTAAGGCCTAGGATCCTCTTTGTGAGGTACTTTTGTGGCCTCTCCAGTTTTTACAGGTGTCTAGTGAGGTACATGCCAAATGCAGCATTGTACTCTATGACTGGCCTAATGAGGGAAGAGTAGGGGGAGACAATGATCTCTCTTCCTGGATGCAAAACTCTTAGTAAGGACTTTCTGACCACAGTGGCAATGTCATGGTCAAAAGAGAGGCTGCTGTCAACCTGTGTTCCCAGATATCTTATAAACACCTTTTGTGTTCAGTGGACTACCATTGATGTGGTAATTCATGGGAACGCATCTATAGCATATTATCGAATGATGTAAATAGCAAACGCTATTTCATCGTAATGATAATATGGAAACAAAATATTGAACAAACATTTGCTGCTCCGTAAAAAAAAAATATATATATATATATATATATATAAATAAATAAACTTAAACACAAATTTAAGTGGGGGGTTGCCCCCACACCCCCCTACTTAAATATACCAACTCAGAGATCGCACCACAGTAGAGGAAATGGCAAAGTCCCGAAGATGGCCCACCAAATTTTTTCCCTGGGAAAAAATTTGATGTTCCGTGACTTCGCTATTTTGCCATTTCGGCAGTATCAGATCGACTAAATAGCATTTGCTACTTAGTCCATTCAATAGCATCATATAGACCTCATGGAAACTGGGGTTTTCCCAAAGGGGATGATGACACGTTTTTTGTCATTGAGCTTAAGGCCATGTTTCTGACATCACTCGTTGGTCTCAATGAGGCCTTTCTGTAGGATGTCAACATCACTTGGGGAATTAATAACTCCCAACTTGCAATAGTCTGCAAACTTCAGCCAGAGCCCCTTTGTGTTGGCCTGGACTTCAGAGAAATAGATACCAAACAGGAGAGGACCCAGGACAGAACCCTGTGGGACTCCACTTGTGACTGGTCGGCAGTCTGACTTCAAGTCTGCTACTTTCACACTGTGGGTTCTATCTATATATCTATTTTCTCACACTGTGGGTTCTATCTATATATCTATTTATCTCACACTGTGGGTTCTGTCTATAGATCTATTTATCTCACACTGTGGGTTCTATCTATCTATATATCTGTGAGCCAGTTTGCAACCCACCTAGTGATATATGGGTCAATGCCTAACTTACTGAGTTTTGGATTCCTGAATGGGGAATGGTATCAAACACCTTGGCCAGATCATGGTAGGCTGTATAAACCACCTTGCCTTCATCCACAGCTCTGGTGACTGACTCAAAGAAGTCCACCAAAGTTGAGCAGGCATGATCTACCCTTCACAAAACCAAACTGTGTGGGTTTCAGAGTTTGGAGATTTCCTATATCCTTGTTTATTAGGCCCATGATGATGTGTTCCATAGCTTTGCATATCAGACTCATCAGACTAATGGGGCTATAGTTCCCAGGGTCTGTAGTCACTCCTCCTTTGTGGAGAGGGATGACTGTATCAGTGCACCATTTGGTAGAGACAAAGCCTGACATGAGGCTGTTATTGAACAGGGCACACAGGTGAGGTGCCAGTTCACTCTGTAGTTCATGTAGAACACAGCCAGGGATATTGTCAGGTCTCGTGGAAGCTGTACTTTTGGCCTTGGTCAGTGCTGTTTTAACCTGTGGAGTAGTAATACTGGGTTAAATCATATTTTGTTGCCATTTTCACTATTTGCAAACTTTTATTGCTATTTTCACAGTTTGCAAAGTAATTGTTGCTATGTTTCAATGTTTGGAAAGCATCTGTTTCGTTTTCCTGCCAAACAGTATTTTAAATAGCCAATTTGTTTGTTGCTTAAAATATTCTTTATTGCCTCCGTGCTGTTTAAACCATTGTCTCCTTGCTGTTTTTTAGCCATTTAAAATATTTATTAACTCACTACTTTTACTGATGTATAAAACATGTTTTAGTATTTGCCACCTAAATTAGTGTAGCTAACTGTAGCTTAGTACAGATAAAAGTTTGCTGCATCCGGATCGGTTTGTAGTGGCTTTTGTATTCCAAGCCATCTTTGATTGGAAGGGCCCCTTCTGCACTCTTGTGAGAGAAGTTTGTTGATTGCAACCTGTCTGGTGAAGGGTGATTGGTCTAGGGCTTGGAGTCATGCTGACTAAGAAAAAGGGAAGGAAAACAGCAAGAGACAACAATGCGCAAACGGAAACAGACACCATCATGTAGGACTAAAAACCCTGACAAAAAGCAAAATCTTCAGGCAAAGAAAAAGGATGAAGGGCAATCACTATGTAATCAAAAGTCCTACATAACTGAATAGAAGCCCTAACAAGAGAGAAACAACGTAACAAAGAAAGAGAACCCCAAACAGCACTACAGGACTGAAAAACCTACCAAATTCAAAATATAGCTAATATCCAGACAGAAAACCCAAAGAAAGCAAATGGACAAGACCAAGAAAAAAAAGACAACATCAAATGCATAAAGTCCTGTAATACTGAAAATAGCAAAACAGCAAAAAGGAAATGGTTGCAGGAGTAAAAAATGCTGGGGAAGTCCATAAGAAAGGAGTGCAGTAGCTATAAAATACACTCCAGTCAAGCAAAACAGGAGATATAAACACCTAAACAAGAAAAGCACGGATATAAAAAATACCAGTGCAAAAAAACTCACAAAAAGAAATACCTCCTGTAATGAAAGGACAACAAAAAGAAGGTGTGGCAAGCAAACTGGGCAAGGTCAACCCTAACAACCCTCGTGCCACAACCACATCCTCAACTGAGCAACTAAAGAGGGCATAGATAGAACCTTTCCAGCAAGAACCTCACTACAGCAGACAGCCCAAAGAAGTCTTCCAGCAGACACTAAAAGTAAATATGCTCGAGCAACCACTGGCATCCAGGGACAATTATAATCCCCATACAAACATTTATCAAGTTAACAGGAAACTAATGGGACACTGAGTAGCTACATTGTGCATCCTCCCAAAAGCCAGACAACCAATTACAGTGAGGAAGTTCTGAAGTCACTAACATCTCACATACAGCATGTGGACATGATTTAGCCCCCACTGAATGAAAAACATAGGAAGACCTCATTGGCAGCTTATTAACGCCACAAGAAATCCCCCCAATGAGGCAAAGAGACATACCGCCACCTACGCTGACTCAACCCCTGCAACCTCCCAGGGGAATAATCCTGATACCCATTAAAGGCATAGAAATTAATCAAAAGAGAATAATACCACTTTTGCCTGGAAGAAAGAAGGGTACACTCAAGATAACATGCACCACCACCCCCAAGAAACAAAGACTGGACTTCCCACAGCTACCCAGAGGGGACTGTATGTACACTTCCGAGCCAAGCAAGTGTGCCAAAAACAGCCAGACAAAGCTGGGAGCAAGTGACCAAGCAAAGAAAGGTCAGCCTGCCAATGCCACAAAACAGGAAAAATAAATAAAGTGTACAGGAAAAGAACAGAGTGGAGCAGCCCAATACTACCTGAAGCAGGAGGAGAATACAAAATACCCCTCCACATAGGCATATAATAAGTCCTTCCAAAAAGATAAACTTCAGACAAAAGATGGTTAGACCAAGAATAGGGAAACAAACAGAAAAACACACCCCAAACAAACCCAACAAAGCACCATTAAATAAATAAACTTTCTTGCAAAAAAGACAATGGAAAGGAGAGCAAAAAACTAATTGCTGGAAAGCCTTATTAATAAGATGCTCACAAGACTCCATCACATAAGGAGGAGTACCAAAAGGCAAACCCAAAATGGAAATGCCTACAGAAAAAAAAAAGAACCTCCCCCCCCCTCCCAACACTATAGACTTCACTAAAACCATCCAATTTGGCAATCTTAAGGGAGAGACCCACAAATTAAAAAAGAAAAGAATAGTGTATACAAGTCAGCAAAACAGCAGAAGACTCAGCAAGCATCGTCAAATCAGGTGCATAGCACAGAAAATGAGGCACCAAAGCACCAGAGCAGGAAAAAGGAGACAAAGAAAAATGGGTCCACAACTTAAAAACACTGCACCACCACCAAGATGATGAGGTAACTGCTCAAAAGGCAGCCTTGATGCACACCATCTTTGTACAACCTCTGTACCTAACCATCCATTCACTACAGAACAATAACTGAAGCAGAATAAATAGAAGAAATGCACTGGAGAAAAACAGGACCAAATCCAAAGGCTTCCTATGACTTACATTATCAAATGCCTTAGTAAGGTCACAAGAAAGCAGCAAAGCAGAAGGGGAAAAGTAAACATAAGAAGTAACAGACTTCAGCAAAAGCAACAAATCCTGCAAAGGCCTACCTGAAATACTATAGACCCCAGGATCCAAAAGAAAATGTATCTTAGAATGAAGGCACAACTGTAAAACTTTACAAAACAATTTGTAATCAGTGTGGACAAGGAAATAGGATACCAGTTGGATAACACCTTGTGGCCACCTTTCTTCCAGAGGTAAATTTAAGGACAATGTGCAGAGTCAGGCTGGGAAAAAAAAAACACTCATTAAACTGAACTGGTACTGACAACTAAATATCAGAAAGAGAGCAGTAAAAATGATATGAACGCCCATCCCACCCTGGGGCAAAATCAACCTTAAAAGAAGAAATATTTATTTTATTTATTTTATTTATTGCAGTTGGTTTACCAGGATAGTCCATTGGGTCAAATAACCCGTTTTCAATGGAGTCCTGGGGAGAAAAGCTCCAGAACTAAATAAGTTACAAAAAGTGATTAATCCTAGTTATACAAAAACTATAACACATTATAAATTATATAATAATCCAAAGTATTTTGACATCAGCAAACAATTTCAAATAAACACAAAAGAAATAGCTATGACAGAAGATTAGATAAAATTAATAGATTATAGATTATAAAGAATAATGCAAGAAAATTTTGAGTTTATACTATATGAATCAAGTTTCAGAGAAATAACAGGCATTTATGAAGGAAGTACTTAGGAGGTGAGGGCTAGTGCAGTTTTCCCTATAAAGTGAAATGATAATGTATATTAGTTATGAGTAAATAATCAGATAAAATGCAAGAGGAATCAAGGCGAAGAAGGAAGATGGCAATTACAAGTAAATTAGCTATGAGGGATGGGAGCAAGAGCATTCCCACTTGGATACTAGGTGGGAATGAAGAGATCTTTTAAAAATAGAGTGGTTGGGGGTGGTGCGGATGGATGATGGTAGAGAGTTCCAAAGGCGGGCAAGGACAAAAGATAGAAGATTTTTCCCTGGGGGACGAGTGGGTTTATAGATTTCTAATAGATTTTGATTGTTGGATCTCAATATTCTATCAGGAAGGTGCATTTTGAAAGCTGATGAGAGGGAGGGACAGAGAGAGGAGTTAAAAATGAGTTTGTGAGCAAGAGTTAGTTGAGTGTATGTGAGATAGTTAGGAAGCTCTAGCCATTTTAGTGTATGGAGAGAGGAACAGTGGTGTGAGGAGGACTTGTGGTTGGTAGCAAACTTGGCGATTTTGTTATAGCAAGAGGAAAGTTGGGTTTTAGGGAGGACTGTAGATTAGTTAGGAGTGGGGCTCCATAGAGAAGGGAGGGATAAGAAATGAAGTAGAGAGTGATTTTGCAGCAGGTGTGAGGTATTTATTTTGCGGTACAGCATACCAAGTTTTGGTGGGTTTTGATATTTAGCTGTAGGTGAGAATTAAATTTGAGTTGGTTATCAATTTGGACCCCGAGTAGCTTGGTCTCTGACACAAGTTCCAGAGGTGAATTGTTTTGACTAGTGATAGAGAAAATGTTTGTGTTGAAGGAGACAGCTTTAGAGGGGGAAAATAGCATTAATTTGGTTTTAGAGGCATTGAGAGCAAGATGATTTCTTTTCATCCACTGCTCAGTGGTTGTGAAAGCTTCTTGGGTCAGTTTTTGGAGTGAGGGGATAGAAGGGGCCGAGCATATAATAGTGGAATCATCTGCGTATTGGATGATGTCTGAGGAAGGAATGGAGTTGTGGAAATCATTTATAAATATATTAAAGAGAAGGGGACCCAGTATGGACCCTTGGGGTACCCCAGTAGGGGTATTTAGAAATGAGAAAGTGGCGTTTTTCCATATAACTGCTTGATATCTGTTAGAGAAGTAGTTGGAGAACCAGTTCAATGAGGAGGGAGATGTCCTGAGAGTTTGGTTAGTAACAGGTTATGAGAGATAGCGTCAAAGGCCTTAGAGAGGTCAAGTAGTATGGTAGAAACAATTTGGCCAGAGTCACGTGCTTTGTTAATAGTTTGAAGGAAGGAGAGGAGGGCAGTCATAGTACTGTGATTAGGTCTGAAACCATGTTGGGTAGGAGTTAGTAGGTGCTTTTCTAAAAGGTAGGGAAGGAGTTGAAGATGAATACATTTTTCTAAGATTTTAGAGAT
This sequence comes from Protopterus annectens, assembly GCF_019279795.1. Taxonomy (NCBI): domain Eukaryota; kingdom Metazoa; phylum Chordata; order Ceratodontiformes; family Protopteridae; genus Protopterus; species Protopterus annectens. Next base: position 1,912,648,034 of record NC_056739.1, read on the forward strand.
GGGAGATAGGATAGCAATGGGGCGGAAATTAGTAACATTGTTATTGTTGCCCCCTTTGTGCAAAGGGATGATGTAGGCCTTTTTCCAGATTTGGGGTACTGTACTTTCTAGGATAGAGCGGTTGATTAAAATGCTAATAGGGTAGGAAAGTGCATCAGCAGCTATGCTTAGAAAGTAGGAGGGGATGTTATCAGGAGCATTAGTACATGGCTTCAGTTTCAGAAGGAGTTTCTTTATAGTGGAGGTGGGTATAGGTTTGAAAGAGAAAGAGGGAGAGTGTGCAGGGGGGGTGAGTTAGGGGCAGATGCAGTTAATGTAGTAGTTAGAGAAGGAGAAAAAGTGGAGGGAGAAAAATTGTTAAATGGATATGCGGGGGTGGAGGTGGTGCTGGGTGGGGTGCTGGGGAGGGAGGGTGGGGGAATATTTGAGAGTGTAGTGGTGTTAGAGAAGGATGATGTTAATTTGGAAATGGATTCAATGAAAAAATAATTAAATTGTGTGGCCAGATCTAGGTCAGGAGCATTTGGGTCTGGGGTAGGGTTTATTTTGTTTACTAGGGTTGAGAAGAGTAGAGATACCTTTCCAGAATTTCTGAGGGTTAGATTTACTGCTATTTTGGAGTGTGGAGAAGTAGTTTTGTCGATCGGAAATTATGAGTTTTTTAACCCTGTTTTGGAGAGTTTTATATTCTTTTTCGACTAGGGGGGATTTGTTTTTCTGGTAATATGCCCAGACTTTGTCTCTGTGTCGCATGGATGCTAGTGTATTTTTGGACAGCCAGGGGGCTGTTTTAGTTTTAATTCTCTTAGACCTTAAGGGTGCATGAGAATCAAGTATTTGTAGGAAAATTGTGTTGAAATGGGCAACTGCATTGTCTAGAGATAAAGTTTTTAGGCAGTTCCAATTTATAGATTTTAGAGAGTTTGAGAAGCTTGTAGGATCAAACTTTTTTTGGTTACGGATAGTAATACAATTATGGGCAGTGCAGGTGTAATGGGAGTCGTTGTGTGAAGATGGGTATGTGGTCGCCAAGGGGATCAGGTAGAGTACCACTATCAGAGAAATAGTGGGGGTGAGAGACTAGAATCCAGTCTAGAATGCTGCCATTAGAGGGGTTTTTAGAGGGTATGTTGTGGATTTGATAAGTTGTGAAAAGTTGTAGAGGTTGATATTGAGAGGGTTTTAGAGGACTGAATAGAGGCCCAGTTAATATTCATATCACCAAGTATTATTGTTTCATTGCTAATGTTGTTAGAGAGCCAGGAAAGGATATCCTCAAGTGTAGAAATATTCTCTCCTGGGGGGATATAGAGTGAGGCTATACAAATGTGTTTGTGTGAGTTAATTTGGAGAGATGTGAGGAGTAGTTCAGCATTTTTTAATTGTGGAATCAGTTTGTTATAGGGGGTAACTGATAATGCGGATGAATAAAGGAGAGCTACTCCACCTCCTTTTCTATGGGGCCTGTCTTTTCTAATGATTGAATAGTTTGGCGGAATTATTTCAGAGTCTTTTATATAGGGTTTTAACCAAGTTTCTGAGATTGTTAGGATATCTGGTTTATTATGAACAAGCCAGGCATGAAGGTGTGGAACTTTGTTTACTATGCTTTGGGAGTTAAAGGAAGTAAATAAGATTGACTTGTCTGTAGAGGAAACTGTGGAGGGGCCAGGGTTGGGATGGATATCACCGGATAATAGAGTAGAAATTAGATATAAGAGTGGCTTAGAGAGGTAGATGGACAGTTTGTGATTGGGTTCTATTGTGGATTTAAGGAATTTGATAGTAACAATGGGTGAAAAATGTTTTTGAAGGGTAATGTATTTGTATGGGAAGAGTAGGAGGTTATTTATAGGATATAGATGAGGAGAAATAGGAGTATGTGAGTCTGGTAGAGTAGAGTTAAGGTGGTTAGTAATGTGGAGAGGTTGTGCATGGTGAAAGTTAAAGGGTTGGGTGATGTAGTAAAGATAGGATAGAGTGAGGAGAAGTAGAAATAAGGAGATGAATGAGGATTTTGTAGGCATGGTGGAATGTGAAATATGTAGAGTTGATATGCTGTTGATAAAATATTTATGAATACAAGAGAGTTATGTTGGTGTAGGACCAGGTAAAGTTAGGAGTATAAGAGTAGAAGTGGGAAATAGAGTAGGGATTGGAGTGGGTGCGGTTTAGGAGTGGGGTGGAGTCTAATGCAAGTAGAGAGGAATTCTACTGGATTAGGAGGGATAGCTGTGGTGGGCAAGTAAAAATTTTATGGGCGGAAGGAGGGAGGGGTAGATGTACAGATAGTGAGGTTGGTTGGATAAGAATTACTGTGGGTGTGCCTATGGGGGAAATAAAGGTAGATGCACTGGGGGTGGGTGGGATTTGGGGGTAGGGTAGGGGAGCGGAGTGAGCCCTAACGGAGTGGGTAGAACCAAAGAGGTCTGAAGAGGAGGTTCGTGAGAGTGTATCAGTAAAGTGTTATTTGCTGAGGGGTAAGGTAGAATGGAAGAAAGACCTGGGTGTGTTGGATGACAGTGAACTATGAGAAACTAGAGCAAGTGAATAGGAAAAGAGATGTTACAGCTAGAGTGAACTACTAGAGGTTAGGAGATACAGTGAGAAGGGGGAAGGTTAGAGCTGTGAGAGAATACCTACAATACATGCAGTGAAGTCAATTTGTCTGAGGGGGTCACCTAGTGGATAGGTAGAAAAATACACCTTACTCCACTAGGATATCCTCAGGGCCAAATAGAACTAAACAAGAGAGTGGTTGGTGTAGGGGGGGGGGGGAAGAGAACCTAGAGACTAGAATAAGGGATATCTAAGGCTGCTGGCTATCCTGGCAGAGGAGTGTACTAAATAACAGCTATCAAGGCTGAAACAATAAGGTAGTAAGGGTTCAGCAGCAGTTACACATACTTCCTTAGCTTCTTCTTGGTGCAAAGTCCAGAAAAAAAAGGAGATGAGGCAGCAGAGTAGGTTGCTTTTGCTTGAGCAAAATAAGGTAGCTGTATTAATTAGGTGGGTTTTAGGTGTCCTCACGGGCTTAAGTCACAGGGGTAACTCAGGGAAAAAAGCTATAAAACAGGAGAGAGAGTTGAGAAAAAAAAATAGCATTTAGTACCATTTAAACACACCTTGTTTATTAATAGCAGTCAAAGACAGTTAATAAGTCTATATTACAAAAATAGAGACATCATACATTATGTAGCAGTTAGAAGCACTTCCAAAGATACACAGGGTAGAACGGAATCTATATTATAAGCACGTGGAAGTTAGCGTTCAATAGCAAATAATTCAGCCTGCAAACTTCGACGGCATTGTATGTTACATTAGCCAGATACGCTTCTTCAAAATGCAGCTAGTAGCCTTTGATAAACGTCGGCATAAAGTGTATAACAGAAATATAACATCAAACACATGGCGTTCATTGAGCGTTTAAATCGCCAACCTCACTACGTTTATATAGTACATTAGCACTTCCCTCCACAAATAAATGTCACTACACACAATAAAAACGCCACTATGGAAATGTTGTAGCAGGGCTCAAACACCAAGCACATTGCATATGCAGGTAATTAAACCAAAAACTCAATTTGGTAAAGTATGTAGAGAATATTAAGTGTTAGCGACTCTATGCCCAGCACACATCTACTATAAATAACATCAGTTAGCACTACCTAATAGACCTATTATACAAAAACCTTAACCAGTACGCATCTATTGTATTAAATCACATTAAAAACAACATGAACCTTGCGCTTATTTAATACAGAGCGACGGTACCAATATTACAATATTACAGCAAAACATCAATTAGGTAGAAAGACATAACACATGGAAGCGATAGTACAATGAACAAACAGGTACAACTTACAGTGGAGGTACACGCTCAGCCAGGGCACACAGCAGTTGAGATGGGCGATGTTTAAAGATGGCCAAAAGAAGGGAGGTATTTTATCACTTCCAGTAGGAAGAGGGAGGGCAGGGATGGGAGTTAGCGGAAGAGCTGTAAGGTTGTAGCAAGAGGAGGAGACTTGCAGGTGATGTCTGTAAAGACGGGAAGGTGCAGGGAAAATAGATAAGAATAGAGCTATTACTAGAATAAGCGGCTATCATGGAGATATAGGATATATATGAGATAATCATATGTCATGGTAAGGACATAGAGTTAGGAAGAGAGGAGCGAGCAAGGCAAAGAGGGAGAGAGACAGAGAAGAGAGGAGACACTGCAGAGAAATGTAAATAGCAGGACAATCTCATATCATGGGTAGGATAAAAGACAGATGAGAGGAAGATAAAGAGAGGGAGAGATAAGAGGGAGAAGAAAGCAGTTCAGTACAGGGTACAGACAGGGAGGCAGAACCAAAGAGGTCTGAAGAGGAGGTTCGTGAGAGTGTATCAGTAAAGTGTTAATTGCAGAGGGGAAGGTAGAATGGAAGAAAGACCTGGGTGTGTTGGATGACAGTGAACTATGAGAAACTAGAGCAAGTGAATAGGAAAAGAGATGTTACAGCTAGAGTGAACTACTAGAGGTTAGGAGATACAGTGAGAAGGGGGAAGGTTAGAGCTGTGAGAGAATACCTACAATACATGCAGTGAAGTCAATTTGGGGAAGGGGGTCACCAAGTGGATAGGTAGAAAAATACACCTTACTCCACTAGGATATCCTCAGGGCCAAATAGAACTAAACAAGAGAGTGGTTGGTGTAGGGGGTGGGGGGGGGAAGAGAACCTAGAGACTAGAATAAGGGATATCTAAGGCTGCTGGCTATCCTGGCAGAGGAGTGTACTAAATAACAGCTATCAAGGCTGAAACAATAAGGTAGTAAGGGTTCAGCAGCAGTTACACATACTTCCTTAGCTTCTTCTTGGTGCAAAGTCCAGAAAAAAAAGGAGATGAGGCAGCAGAGTAGGTTGCTTTTGCTTGAGCAAAATAAGGTAGCTGTATTAATTAGGTGGGTTTTAGGTGTCCTCACGGGCTTAAGTCACAGGGGTAACTCAGGGAAAAAAGCTATAAAACAGGAGAGAGAGTTGAGAAAAAAAAATAGCATTTAGTACCATTTAAACACACCTTGTTTATTAATAGCAGTCAAAGACAGTTAATAAGTCTATATTACAAAAATAGAGACATCATACATTATGTAGCAGTTAGAAGCACTTCCAAAGATACACAGGGTAGAACGGAATCTATATTATAAGCACGTGGAAGTTAGCGTTCAATAGCAAATAATTCAGCCTGCAAACTTCGACGGCATTGTATGTTACATTAGCCAGATACGCTTCTTCAAAATCCAGCTAGTAGCCTTTGATAACGGCATAAAGTGTATAACAGAAATATAACATCAAACACATGGCTCATTGAGCGTTTAAATCGCCAACCTCACTACGCTTATATAGTACATTAGCACTTCCCTCCACAAATAAATGTCACTACACACAATAAAAACGCCACTATGGAAATGTTGTAGCAGGGCTCAAACACCAAGCACATTGCATATGCAGGTAATTAAACCAAAAACTCAATTTGGTAAAGTATGTAGAGAATATTAAGTGTTAGCGACTCTATGCCCAGCACACATCTACTATAAATAACATCAGTTAGCACTACCTAATAGACCTATTATACAAAAACCTTAACCAGTACGCATCTATTGTATTAAATCACATTAAAAACAACATGCGGAACCTTGCGCTTATTTAATACAGAGCGCGACGGTACCAATATTACAATATTACAGCAAAACATCAATTAGGTAGAAAGACATAACACATGGAAGCGATAGTACAATGAACAAACAGGTACAACTTACAGTGGAGGTACACGCTCAGCCAGGGCACACAGCAGTTGAGATGGGCGATGTTTAAAGATGGCGCCCAAAAGAAGGGAGGTATTTTATCACTTCCAGTAGGAAGAGGGAGGGGCAGGGATGGGAGTTAGCCGGAAGAGCTGTAAGGTTGTAGCAAGGGGGAGGAGACTTGCAGGTGATGTCTGTAAAGACGGGAAGGTGCAGGGAAAATAGATAAGAATAGAGCTATTACTAGAATAAGCGGCTATCACGGAGATATAGGATATATATGAGATAATCATATGTCATGGTAAGGACATAGAGTTAGGAAGAGAGGAGCGAGCAAGGCAAAGAGGGAGAGAGACAGAGAAGAGAGGAGACACTGCAGAGAAATGTAAATAGCAGGACAATCTCATATCATGGGTAGGATAAAAGACAGATGAGAGGAAGATAAAGAGAGGGAGAGATAAGAGGGAGAAGAAAGCAGTTCAGTACAGGGTACAGACAGGGAGGCAGAACCAAAGAGGTCTGAAGAGGAGGTTCGTGAGAGTGTATCAGTAAAGTGTTATTTGCTGAGGGGTAAGGTAGAATGGAAGAAAGACCTGGGTGTGTTGGATGACAGTGAACTATGAGAAACTAGAGCAAGTGAATAGGAAAAGAGATGTTACAGCTAGAGTGAACTACTAGAGGTTAGGAGATACAGTGAGAAGGGGGAAGGTTAGAGCTGTGAGAGAATACCTACAATACATGCAGTGAAGTCAATTTGGGGAAGGGGGTCACCAAGTGGATAGGTAGAAAAATACACCTTACTCCACTAGGATATCCTCAGGGCCAAATAGAACTAAACAAGAGAGTGGTTGGTGTAGCGGGGGGGGAAAGAGAACCTAGAGACTAGAATAAGGGATATCTAAGGCTGCTGGCTATCCTGGCAGAGGAGTGTACTAAATAACAGCTATCAAGGCTGAAACAATAAGGTAGTAAGGGTTCAGCAGCAGTTACACATACTTCCTTAGCTTCTTCTTGGTGCAAAGTCCAGAAAAAAGGAGATGAGGCAGCAGAGTAGGTTGCTTTTGCTTGAGCAAAATAAGGTAGCTGTATTAATTAGGTGGGTTTTAGGTGTCCTCACGGGCTTAAGTCACAGGGGTAACTCAGGGAAAAAAGCTATAAAACAGGAGAGAGAGTTGAGAAAAAAAAATAGCATTTAGTACCATTTAAACACACCTTGTTTCTTAATAGCAGTCAAAGACAGTTAATAAGTCTATATTACAAAAATAGAGACATCATACATTATGTAGCAGTTAGAAGCACTTCCAAAGATACACAGGGTAGAACGGAATCTATATTATAAGCACGTGGAAGTTAGCGTTCAATAGCAAATAATTCAGCCTGCAAACTTCGACGGCGTTGTATGTTACATTAGCCAGATACGCTTCTTCAAAATGCAGCTAGTAGCCTTTGATAAACGTCGGCATAAAGTGTATAACAGAAATATAACATCAAACACATGGCGTTCGTTGAGCGTTTAAATCGCCAACCTCACTACGTTTATATAGTACATTAGCACTTCCCTCCACAAATAAATGTCACTACACACAATAAAAACGCCACTATGGAAATGTTGTAGCAGGGCTCAAACACCAAGCACATTGCATATGCAGGTAATTAAACCAAAAACTCAATTTGGTAAAGTATGTAGAGAATATTAAGTGTTAGCGACTCTATGCCCAGCACACATCTACTATAAATAACATCAGTTAGCACTACCTAATAGACCTATTATACAAAAACCTTAACCAGTACGCATCTATTGTATTAAATCACATTAAAAACAACATGCGGAACCTTATTTAATACAGAGCACGGTACCAATATTACAATATTACAGCAAAACATCAATTAGGTAGAAAGACATAACACATGGGCGATAGTACAATGAACAAACAGGTACAACTTACAGTGGAGGTACACGCTCAGCCAGGGCACACAGCAGTTGAGATGGGCGATGTTTAAAGATGGCAAAGAAGGGAGGTATTTTATCACTTCCAGTAGGAAGAGGGAGGGGCAGGGATGGGAGTTAGCCGGAAGAGCTGTAAGGTTGTAGCAAGGGGGAGGAGACTTGCAGGTGATGTCTGTAAAGACGGGAAGGTGCAGGGAAAATAGATAAGAATAGAGCTATTACTAGAATAAGCGGCTATCACGGAGATATAGGATATATATGAGATAATCATATGTCATGGTAAGGACATAGAGTTAGGAAGAGAGGAGCGAGCAAGGCAAAGAGGGAGAGAGACAGAGAAGAGAGGAGACACTGCAGAGAAATGTAAATAGCAGGACAATCTCATATCATGGGTAGGATAAAAGACAGATGAGAGGAAGATAAAGAGAGGGAGAGATAAGAGGGAGAAAAAAGCAGTTCAGTACAGGGTACAGACAGGGAGGCAGAACCAAAGAGGTCTGAAGAGGAGGTTCGTGAGAGTGTATCAGTAAAGTGTTATTTGCTGAGGGGTAAGGTAGAATGGAAGAAAGACCTGGGTGTGTTGGATGACAGTGAACTATGAGAAACTAGAGCAAGTGAATAGGAAAAGAGATGTTACAGCTAGAGTGAACCTCAATGAACCTCAAACATGGTAATAGGTGCATCATGAGCAGCCCTAAAAGCAGCTGGCATTGCTGGAATGAGCCATGACTCAGCAGGAGAAACCTTACCACCATATAAGGAACACAAATAAGAATTAACCATGCAGAATACCTTCCTTATAACAACATCATCAGAAGTTAGCAAACTATCAATAAAGGTCCCTAAGCATACACTCGCCCACATAAGGAAGAAATTCCTCACCCTACCCTTAAAGGGGGGGTCCAAGTTCCAAAGAACTACCTTGACCTGAGCAATATTGTGCAAATGCAGCTCACGAAGATGCTGAAGGACACTAGCAGGGTCCTGATGCATCGCAGAACATACAAGACATAAGAAGACTGCTTAAACTGAAAACAATAAGACTGGGCAAACCAACTAGAATGAGCAACAAACTGCTCTATAAAGGCCAACCACCATGAGGACAGAGAAGAAAGCCAGCAGTGTGAAATAATCGGGTCATAATTCAGAAACCACCAACAGGACAAAGAAGGAAAGAAAGGCAACAGTGTGAAATGATCATGTCATAATTCAGAAACAACCTCCTGCCAAGCAGGCGTGAAAGTCCTCAGTGCAGTACATCTAAGCAAACCCTTACTCTTAGATAAGGCAGAGGAAAAAGAAAATGGCAAAGCACGGTGGTCAGTAAAGGGGACAAAAGACAAAGATGAAGAAACTACAGCAAAGGCAAGAGAAAAAAAAGAAACAATAATCAATATGGATGCGTGCAGTACCATGAAAATAAATAAAGAGCATCAGGGCTACACACAGTAATGGAAACCAGGCATAAAATATCCTTGCAACACTTAACACTAAAGTATTGCCTATATCCAGAATCTCTTGGTGTAACACCACAATTAAAGTTCCCAAAAAAAGAAGGGGGCAGTCAATAAGAAAATAAGGCCATAAGAGCTGAAACAATAAACTGCATTCAGCTATGGATATAAAGGCATAGACAATAAAATAATGCATACAAAATAAATCCACCACCAATGCCCTACCAAGTAAAACACAAACAACATCCCTAACCAACACCAGAGACTTATGATACAGAACCACACAAGACTGGTGATCAGTCCCCAAAGACCAACCCCCCCCCCCCAACAAAACTTCCCATTCCAAACAAGAAGCAGCAGACATTTTGTCCACATCTAACAAAGAAATAATATCAGAAAAAATGGAAGAAACCCAAGAATGCACAGTCAAACACTTATAAATGATATGGTGTCCTTATCTATTACAAACAAGGCAGGTTAGCCATTAGTAACCAAATTAGAATCATCATCCAAAGCCCTTTTAGTTTGTTTAACCCTTAAAGACTTCCATTTGCAACCCAAAGTATCTGACTGGGACTCAGGCAGATCATTACTAATATCTGCCACACAAGCAACACCTTCTAAGAAGCCCAAAACCTTGGTACTGGCATTAGAAAAAGAAGCATCAGACACCCCATGCAACCTCCTATTGGAGTCTAACATTTCAGACCCTGTAGGAACAACATAAATAAGAGGTGAAAGGGGAATCCCAGTAGAAAAGCCAGTAAAATAGGCAAACACCCCACCTCAGAATCCCAGAAGGAGTTACAGGAATTGAAGCTGGTGAAAAAGGAGGTGGTGGGTCAGGAATGGAAACCACAGCCTGCTGCAAAGCAACATCAGGTGCAACACTAAAAACTGGCTCAGAGCCAGTAGCAGGCAAACCAGTAGAGGCTGCAGGGGGCACAGCAGAGTCCCCATATGAACATAAACACAAATTACACTACTGGGGGCAAGCCTGAGCAAAATGCTCAGATGACCCATAATGAGTACATCTCCTAGATGGATGTGCCAGACATCAAGTGTGAGAAGTCACCACAAAAGAAACATAATTTAGGTAGTCCTGCATATCTCAAAACACCCCTCTGACCAGCCAATAAACAAAATGGAAACTCCAGTATCTAGCACATGAAAGGCCACCCAGGTCCCATCCTAAATGCAATCAGTATCAAAAGACTTTCACAGAAAAAAACATCTGCACAACATGAGAGCAAAAAATCTCTAATATGAGCCTCATTAACATAAACAGAATGAAAATACAAAATAATTTTACACATAATGAATATCTACTTCAGACAATACATAGTCAGACCAAGGCTTATGAGAATTATGCTTAGAAAAACTGGAAATAAAAGCAGAAGTAGCCTCTTCAGACAAAGGCTTTAACAAAAAAATGCCAAATAAACTTACATGATAAAGGCTGACCTGAAGCCGATTTTAAATGCACCAAAAGGTTTGGAAACAATCCTTGCCTGTCCATTAGACCCAAGTTGACTGCCAGAAGCAGAAACTGCCATTTTTACCACAGTAGCGTAGGCTTAAGCTTTAGAAACAACAATAGAGGCAACAGAAGCTACAGCACTAGTAAAAGTAGTCAGCTTCTCAACTGGGGGAGCTAAACAGCAGACGTCTGAGAGCATTCTTGTAATTCCATAGAATCACCCCAGTCAAGTAAAATCAAATTATCAGCATAATTCAAAACAGCAAAACCTTCAACAGAGGTTAACTAAGTAAGGAAGATACAGGTGAAAAAGACACAAAACATTATCAGAAGCCAAATTACAAACAGTAATAGTAGAAGCAGCAGCAGGAGCCAATCTTATTTCATCTAGAAGTGAAAGCAATGTCTTCTACAGCTTGGAGTAAGCACCCTTATTGGTTCTTTTGAGTTTTTTTTTTTTTTTTTAGTTTTTAGCTTCTGGTTTTTAACTCATTCACTCCAGTGGAGCTCAGGAAGTTTGCATTGCAATTTCCAAAGAGGGGAGCCTAAGCCTTTTGACAGAATCAAACTATGTCTTCAGATTTCAAACAAACGTTCCTATCTCAGGAACCATAGGAGCTATGAAAGAAGTATAAATGGCAAGATCTTCAGCACAAACTATTTAGGTTCTAGGTCTTAAAATGAATTTTATAAGTTTCAGTAAACACAGTATCTGATAAGTTTGTAATAGTTTGTAAACAACTTACAATATCTCAGCAACCACTTAAGTTTCACACATACTGTCAGCAGCACTTTATTCATCCAGCTGAGAGCTTTCATAGGAAGCTAAGGAGCTCTGTGTGTGTTACTTGGTTGCTGAGATATTTAGAAAAATGTGAAAATTATATTTATATAAATTAATGTCATTAAAACAACAGTTAATGTCTCTCTACCTGTACTTGACAGAGGTCAAATATTAATGCAGTTGAGTTTGCCATTGTGTAAGCTTTAAGATTAATTTTTTAATACCTTGTACATAGCATGGTTTTGGTATTATTAATGCAAATATGAACAAGCAATATTTGATGCCTAGAGCTGTCAGTAGGAGATAACTTCAGATGCACCTGGAGGGATCACTTGGACGTAATGAGTTAAGCCCTGCATTTGAGTGGCTTTCTGGTTGCTTGTGTGTCACACAGCACCATCCACTGACATGCAATTGTGGGCCATAGCCAGGCAGTTAATTTCTACAGTTTTAGACACAGCCATAATACATTGGTGATGTCCTCATCTTTAGTACATTTCCAGTCTAAGAAGTATTGCTAGTGAGCTGTGACCTATTAAACCACTAGCCAAAAACCCTGTCAGAAATATCCATCTACAGAGCACCTCCTAGATCAGGCCTGAAAGCACCCCTTTTGTGATAATTCTTCAAACCTAGCATTATGGTCAGTTGGACTACCCGTTTCTCTTACCAACCTGGTAGACTTTTGCCTCCTGAGACTTTATAGCAACTGCCTTATGTACACTGACAACCCTCTACTAATAACTCACTCTAATACAGTGTGAGAGATGTAGCTACACCAAGAATCTTAAATCCCTGCTTTCTTGCACTTGAAACAGTAACAAAGAAGAGGTTGTCAACTCACCCACCATTACTCATGCACAAAGTATCACTACTCATACACACAGTATGCATCCAACACATAAATCTACATACACAGAGGTTCTCTAAAAACACTTACCAAAACACCAGAGACTTCCAAAATATAACAGTGTTATAACGAACACTGTTCCCACAGTACCCAAGACACGTAGCAACAGCAGTGTCTCATCTACCAAGCCCTTGAGGCATAACACTCAAAAACCAAATTTTTTTTATATTTGGAGACTCCATAGTGAGACACACAGATGTCCCACTCACCAGGATAGATAAGGAGAAAGTCACTGTCAGCTGCCTTTCCAGTGCCAGGATTTATCAGATCACGCATGCACTCAGGTCTCACCACCAAGTACCATTATGACTCCATCATAGTTTATATTAGAGTGAATGACCTGAGCTGTACCTCACTGGACTATATGAAGAGAGATATGATTGAGCTCTCTGAGTATGTGTCCCAGGACGGTATGACCCCAGCCTTGAGCAGCATATTATCATCACCTAGAACGATGACACAGTATAAACAAAATATGATCAATTTCAATAACTGGCTTAGTTTTTGGTGTCATTCAAAGGGGATCCAGTTTCTGTCAGCCTAGGTTGACATGATCAACAAACCTCGCTGCTTTGCCAGAGATGGTTTGCACCTGACATCACCAGGCTTTCAGCTGCTGGCAAAGGCTCTTGCCTCCCCCATAGTGACTTTTTTAGGCAAGGTCTCAAAAACAATGTGAAAATTGCCAATCATAGGAAATAAGGGTTATGCTGCTAAATGCTAGGATCTTAAACCAAAACTGCACATGCTGATAGCACCTCTGTCACTAGAAGATGTAGATGTCTGTGCAGTCACAGAGACCTGGTTCAAGGCTTCAGAGAATACACCAGCCTTGCAAGGCTACAATGAAATAATTTATTATTTTGTGACTTGTGTATTTGTTTCATTTCTCTGTGGCTGTTTGTTTTTTCTTCTTTAACTGGTGGTTTGCAAGGCTACAATGCCTTCCACATCTTCAGACAACTAGGTGAATGTGTTAGAACCAAAGGAAGGGTGTTTCTATCTATATTAGAAATAAATTCATCTCCCGACTAGTTAGACTGGACAACTTCACGGAGTTCCTCCAAGTTCAGATTACTGTGGGTAAGACCCCCATTCAAGTTATAGCTAGTTATAGATCCCCCTCCATGAATCATGATGTGCATGAGGCCTACTTGACCAAACTAGATTCAATGCAAATATTGCCAAACACTCTTGTCATGGGGATTTCAATTATTCGACCATCAACTGGGAAACCTACTCTAGGCCTAACTCACATGCGCAAAAGTTCCTTGACTTTGTTAACTCAAATTCCCCAGAACAAATTGTTCAAATCCCAACAAAAGGAGCAAACATACTAGATCTATTCCTCACTAACATAACAAACAGATGTACCACTGCAACTGTTGGACCCTCAGTAGTTAAATCTAACCACAAATCATTCATCTTCGAATTGGCACTAACGCCAGAACTCATAAAGTGTGAAGTCAGACTAAAAAACTTTACCAAGACAAGCTATACCCTCCTAGGGGAAGGTATAAATGCATTCCAAGCCCCAACCCCAGCTGGAAGTGGTAACTACACCAAAGCTTACACTGAAGCCCTGTACAATCCCTTGAATAAGTGTACAGACTTGGCTGTTCCAGACAGAATCAAAGCCAGAGCCCCAAGTAAAAACAAGCCACCCTGGTGGACATCCAGCATCAACAAACTTTATAACAAATGCAAACAGTTGCTGTCTAAGAAAACTAAGGTGAGGACCCAACAATGGAAACACACCCTCTTCAGCTTCAACAGGCAAATAAGGCAACATATCAAATCCTGATAACTGAGAAAAACCTAGCAATCACATCCAAGGATAACCATACGGCCTTTTACAGCTACGTACGTAGCTTAAAAGGTATGACCCAAGCATGTGCCGAACTAGTGACTAACGGTATCACACACACTGATCCTGCAGAGATAGCAAACCTGATAGCAGACAGATTTGGCAAAAGTTTCACTCTGCCCTCTCCTCCAAACTTATCACAAGACTTACCTTCAGCTCCCTCTGCCCTACATATCTGAAGAGCAGGTCATTAAAGCCTTGTCTAAGGCAAAAAAACAGCCTCTATGAGACCAGACAGCATCTCAGACTGTCTTTTATACAAACTAAAACATGAACTAGCTTCACCATTAAATACTCTGTGTAATCATAGCCTATCCACAGGCTTTGTTCCTGTGGAATGGAGAACAGCAACAATTATTCCACTCCACAAAGGTGCCTTAGCAATAGACCCAGGGAATTATAGACCCATAAGTCTGACCAGCCTGATCTGTAAGGCCTTGGAGCGTTATCATCATGGACCTCATAAATAAAGACAAAGGTGGCCTCCAAACTCTGGCTGCAACCCAATTCAGCTTCATCAAGGGCAGATCCTGCCTGTTAAATCAGGTAGATTACTTTGAAAATGTGACCAGGACCATTGACAAGGGCATGTTTGTGCACACAGTATACCTCAACTTGACAAAGGCCTTTGACACAATCCCACACTCAGGCATTACCGATAAACTTAGCAAACTGAATGTAAACCCCTTTGTTGTAAGAAGGGTTGCAAACTGCCTCACAAACCAGTCACAAACTATCAAAGTGGGTAACTCTACATCAACCAGCAGACCTGTCACCATTGGGGTGACACAGGGGTTAGTGCTGGGTCTCCAACTTGAATCCCCAAATGATGACAGTAAACTTCAGGTGGGTCTTATGCAAACCAGTGATGGGTGTCTTAGTCATGGTCTCAAACTGAATGCAAAGAAAGGCACAATCATTCCCTTCAGTAAAAATAATGTCCCTTCACACTATCACATTAACAACAATAACCTATGTACCAATGAAGTGGTAAGGGTTCTGGGATCACAAGTAGCCTGTGACCTTACCTTTGACCACCATGTGTCTACTGTAGTAAGGAAGGCCTTCTTTGTAGCACACTGGATTAGCAAAGGCATTGCCTCTGGAGCAAAGGAAGTTTTACACCCTCTATTTTCATCAGTAATCAGGCCCATAATTGAGCATAATGCCCCTTTTGACATGTACTGTACAAAGCACCTGCAGCAACTGGAGAGGTCTTAGAGGTTTCTAACAAAGAAGATCAAGAGACTCCAGCACATACCTTGCACAGACTGACTAAAGTCTCTACACTCTGTATTGTATAGACTTCTTAGGGGAGACTTATACCTGGCTTACAGGGTAATCTTCAACCCAAGCCTAATGAATCTGCTGCACATCCATAAATCAAATGGGAATAGAGCTACCCATTCCAGGGAAAGAAATATGGCCAGCGACTTGAATAGGATGTGCTAGAGGGACAACTGCAGTGTGTTTGGAATAGACTGCCAATTCATGTGAAGCAGAGCACCTCTATGACACTGTTCAAAATTAACCTGGATGAGTAGATGAGACACAGTAAATTCTTATCAGGGATAGAGCCCACAACTCTCCTGGACATGGGCAGTCATTACTAAATACAATCCTGGGTATTGACTAGAGTATCTATTGTATTACATTGGGATGAAATGGCTAGGCTTGAAATGACCTCTGGGTCAATAGCCTAGTAACCTATTATGATTCTATAATCCTGTTTACTCCTTCACACAATATTCTGAATCCCCTCCATCACATGTGATTTGAAACTGTCCAGTATATGGAAAACTAACCTATATAACCAAAATAATAACAGCAATAATAATTTAAAGAAGGAAGGCACACATCTTACATTGACTTCTTCTGAAGGAAAAATAAATGTCCTTATGTGGTACAATTTTGCAATACAGTTCATTAAAGTCTATAGATTTTACACTTTCACTTTGATAATGTGCTTATATTTTTCCATCATGTTTGGCACTCTCTATTTTTAAACGTGTTTCTAAATAATATTAGTCATTCCTATGGGAAGCAGAAGAGCTTTTTTTTGTTATTTGGTTCTCATATTTTATGCTAATTAGTTGTACACATTCTTAGCTGGATGTTTCTGCTTTTCAAGGGTCTTTGTTCTGATTTACAATGTCTACAGGTTGAGAGGAATGTAGGAGATTATTCAGGATTTAATTGAGAAAGACGTTTTGACAGCCCAGATGTTGGGTCTTTTTCAGATTCCACCTTTTTTGGATTTTAAGATATCCTCAGTGGGATTAGGACCATAAAGAGTGTGGGGGACTTCAGACTGATACACCATCTGTCCTTCTCCACTGGGGCATCTGTTATTTGTGGCATACATGAAGCAGACTCCAAGGTGTGTTATGCCTCATTGGATGATGTTATCAGTATAATAATCAGGTTTCGGGATACATGGCTCTGTAAGCTGGATATAAAGACTGGTTTTCCCTTACTCCCTCTTTAGGCTGATGACTGGCCTCTTTTAGGGATTCATTTTTGTGGGGCTTAATTTTATACTGTGATGACAATATGCTGCCCAGTAGCCTGTACAACATCTAAAATGTTCCTCACTGAGCTGCAATGCTGCTGGGAGGGCTCAACTGATGTGGAAGACAGTCTAAAAGCCTTCTTTTTCTCGTGTGAAGAACTATGGCTCCCCTTAGTGGCAGACAAACTGATAGTCCCAGTATAAATTCTAGTTCTCTAGGGTTGGAGATAGATGCAAAGACCTCCATTTTTGATTACCTACTGACAAGCTCATATGCTTAAACAAAGACTTGAATGAATATCAAGGCCAAGAAAAAGGTTCAATGAAGGAAGCAATGGAACATTTAAACCTACTTAATTTTGCATGTAGGGTAGTTGTCCCTGGTAGGGTATTCAACAGATCTGTTGCTAATGTGTTAAGGGGAGGAAAGGAGAAACATCAGTGGGTTATAGTGGCCACCCATATCAAGGAAGATGTACATGTTTGGGAAGTATTTTTGGCCAACTCTAATGGTGTGTCTTTGTGACAAAATGAAAGTTTTTTTTTTAATTTGCTTTTGCATTTGTTTAGAGATGGGGCTGGAGGGCTGGGCATGTGACTGGTACACTATGCTACTCAATACTTAGATGTCTAGTGCCTCTAGGCTGCAGTACAGATAGGCATATTGGGGGAGTAGTAGTGGATGCTACCCAGCCTGGTGCCATCTGGTGATGCATTTGACAACTGAACATGGTATTTGCAAGTTAAGTCTTAGGGGGCTGGTGCCTATGGGTGTCAGCACAGATGAGCATGTCGGGGAGTGATGCTGGATGCAACCTTGCCTAATGCCATCCGGTGATGTTATTTGAATATGATTGACAATTGAATATGGTATCTGCAAGTTAAGCAGTTGACTGGTTATGTGCTTAATAAGTCATAATGATAATAAGTGTATATTATTTCAAGGCACAAGCCTCAGACAAATGGATTTTGCTGGCAGAAGTGTTTGTCTGACTGTGCCAAGGAAGGACGATGTTCTGAAAGGTGTGGCAAGTCAGAGGATATATATTTATATATATATATATATATATATATATATATATATATATATATATATATATATATATATATATATATATATATATATATATAAAATCTTTTTGTGTCCTCATTGATTTCAAGAATTCCCCAATACATCTTAATAATGCTCTCAATTTCCATAGATGCAGAAGAAAGGGTATATATGAATGTTGAACCATAATCAACCTCATTTTGCTTCTGGTTAATCAACACATTAATACCCAGACCTAAAAGGGGGAAATATTTTTGTTCCCTGCCCTTAATCACTTCTGCCACCAAAGTAGACACCAAGTTCATAGGATACTCTCTTTCAAGAAATAATTCCTTAATGAACTCGATTTCTTTTTGAAATTCACTCAACTCACTACACATTCTAGATGCTCTGATCAATTGCCCCTTAACAATTCCTTTCTTTTGTGAGAAAGGGTGTCCACTATTAAAATGTAAGTAGGAGTTTGAAAATATGGATTTTCAAAAAATCTTAGACTGGGAACAGTTGTTAAAATTGTCCTTATAAATATTAACATCCAAATAGTTAATAGTCTGAGTAGATGAACAATAAGTAAAGGACAAGTGATTAAGGACAGGGAACAACAATATTTCCCCCTTTTAGGTTTGGGTATTAATGTGTTGATTAACCAGTAGCAAAATGAGGTTGATTATGGTTCAACATTCATATATACCTTTTCTTCCGCAGCTATGGAATTTGAGAGTATTATTAAGAAATATTGTGGAATTCTTACAATCAACAAGGACACAAAAAGATTTTTCCCAAAAGAGCCTAGATTTATTAGGAGAAGAGACACAAATCTTAAGGAGATGTTTGAGAAAACCGATGTTAAATATTCTGGTTTGAGTTGTCGGAAATGGGGTACATACAAATGTGGGTTTTGTAATCAATGTTCTTTCATGGCTGACAAAGAACAGATTCAACTAATCGATAGGAACATTATATTAAAATCTAGTGGACATTACAATTGTGGTAGTGCAGGAGTTATTTAGTTGCATGTGAAGCATGGCCTTGTTTTTATATAGGAAACACCAAAAGGTGCTTAAGAAAATGTATGCATGAACACAGTTATGATATAACACGTGAAAAAGAAACCAGCACCTTGTTTAAACACTCTAGGAATTGTAGTAATGCTAAATTTAAATTCTTTTTGATAGAACAGGTTTTGCATGACCCCAGTGGTGCTCCTTGAGAAGCCAGATTAGAATACCAGAAGCTTTTCTGGCAGAAAAAACTAGATGCAGGAAAACCATCAGGATTGAATGATCACATTAGCATAAGTAGTGTTTTGAAGTTAAAGGCTGCTAAACTTTGAGGTCTGTATTTTACTACTAATATTGATACATTATAAGTTTTGTCAAGTGCTTATATTTTAACAATGTTTAAATTTATGTATTGACTTAGGGTTTGATAAGATTTTAAGGGTAGAATTATTGTATATTTATATGTATTTTTTTGTATTTTTGTATTTTAAATCTGAGCTTTTGATTTTTAAGGAGTGGGGTTGATGATTATGATTGGCTGTTTATTTTAATTGTTTTTGGTATTTAAATGATGATTGGTGATGCTAATTGTTCTGAAGAAGCCTGGGGGTTTCCAGGTGAAAGCGCTAAACTATACCTTTGTTACAAGTTTTTCCATATTAAACTGCCTTGTTTTCTCTTCATGGAGTCTCCTTTTCATTTTTAAATAAATGGTGCATCATAAATTTTCCACCTAGATATAATCAGTGCAGAAGACTCTGAGGTCAGAAAAAGACAAAGCTTTGCTGATACACCCACAGACTGGTATCACATAGAATAATATTATTCCTAGAAATAAGTGTAAGAAAACTATTCAAGCCAATAACAATAAATGTCTAAATGTTGCAGCCACATATTTGTCTGCACCAAAATCATTTTAGAAGAAGATGAACAGCCTTCTTAAAGATCCTGATATAAGTGGTATCCAGAATGCTATACTCTAAGACTGACAACACTGCTGACTTTTGTTTTTGTGATGAACAAAATATCTTCTGTTTATCACCATCCTAGTAACCAGATTTCTCATTAATTATCATTTCTCTGAGTACAAGTTTTAATGGATATCTTGGTGCAAGGTAAGTTAATTCCTTCAAGATGTCAAACCTCATGGCTCTACAGAGGATGAATCTTTGACCTTGCTTTTTTAAGTTGTCTTCTGTTAAAATGGCTACCTATACATGGTTGTCGTAAAACTTTTTTTAATGGAGGGAGTCACTCTCACACTATGGAATCTTCATCGGTTCCTTCTCCATAATTGTGGAGCCAAAGATACAGTTATAATTTGCTGTTCAGTCTCCAGTAATCCTGTGGTTAAACTAGTCAACAATCTGTATATGCACAGTTATCTAACTATCTGAACGATTATAAGTTTCTGGATGTACAGAAAAGGATTTTGTTGAGTTTTTGGGATTAACATAGCAGTAGTAATATTTACAAACTATATTCTGTTAAACATGGACAAATGGCAATGTGCTAAGATGCTATTTTTAGACTTCAGAAAAGCCTTTGATACAACAACATGTATCTGACTTCTTTGGAGACTCTCTTCAGTTGGTTTAGCTTGACAGTCTGTGGCCAATATCTGACTGACAGTCCATGGTAAAGTCGGGCATTACCATCTGTCAGTCAAGAAGAGCAGTGCGTGGTGTCCCAGGGAGATTGACACTGGCAAGTAGGTTGAAAGAAACAGAATGTTTAGGTAGCATTAGCATGAATCTTTCAGATCGTGTCTAAAAATGCTGTATGTAAAACTCAGTAGTTATGATCTCACCTTGTAGTACAGGCCTAAGATGAGCAGCTACACCACTATGGCCTTTACTATGTGTTTGTACTCTTGTTCTGGATATAATAAGAATGAGCTGTCCTGTACTGAGCTCTAGTGCAGGGTCTTTATCCATGCCTTTGTCAGTTAGGTGCCTACAAGTATTGTGATGCCACTTACAGGCATCCCTGTGCTGCTGCTGCTGCTGTTGGACTAGCAGCTGGGACACAACTTGGAGGAAAGTATTTTATTTTAGCGTTCATATTCATAAGATCCTGTTTTCAGTCTAACTAATCAGGGTATCAGCTCATATGCATTTCTTTTTACTGGAGAAGTAAATACAGTAATTTACTTTTATTTCTTGCTTTCTTAAAACCCATTTGACTGACCCCTGGAGATCAAGCTGGTATCCAACAATACTAAATCAACTGAACATGAGATTTTGTGATTCCATAGTTCTGTTAGATAGGAGAGGTTAAAAGATCAACAGTGGTTAACATGGGAATTACTAGGAGGCTGTGATGTCAGGTAAAGAGGATACAACTTAGTTGCCTGTTTTGTCTTTCATGTTCAACCCAGAGGGCTTCAGCAGGGTGGATGGCAATTCAGTACTTCATACTCAAGTGCAACCCTTCTTTGCATAATCCGTGGTAGCTATAATATAAACATAGGTCACTTGAGTATGATAGGTTGAAATTATTCACCTGTAAAAAAAAAATCAAGTAGTGACTTTCAACTGACACTTCAAGAATGGAGAATAACTAGGGTTACCATAGTTGTTCTCACCACTGCTGTGTTTATTATATTGTGCTGCATGTTAAGACATTGTGAACCTTTTAATAAAATTAGAAAAATGCTTTATAGTACAACTTATAAGAATAATACAGGTTCTCTTTTTTCATTAAAATGCTGCTCATCATTTCTGCAGTGAACATTCTTTGGGAATATATAAGCAGTTCTGAATGCAGTGAGCAGTTTGGAATGTACCAAACAACTCTGGAAGTAAAGAACATCAGTGGTGAGATTCCATGACATTTTACAATTGGGGTAGCACATTACCCTAAACATTTATGTAATGCCTGAGGCTAAAAATATTCCTCTCCAATTTCCTCATTATCATACAGCCCAGTGTGGAATTGTTGGGCCTTTTCCCCATTGTGAGACTTTCACTGAGTTTGATATATTGTATTTGCTTTAAACTCCAGTGTATAGATCCCAAGTATAGGCATAGTCCATAATATACTATGGGGTCATATAGTATATGAAGTAGTTCAGAACTGGTGCTTCAGGCATTTCATGGTGCAAAGGCCATAGGCTTGCAGCAATGGTACCAACATATAGAGTCTGTTAGTGGCAGACAGTGATTGCATGCTTGTGTAGTAGTGTTGTGTGTAACTTATCCCTTTTTTCATATAGGAGACAGTTCAAACATACTACGCTCTATCATCACAGCACATCCCTACATCATGCGATACCCAGATTTAGAGGCTTAATACTGCATGCATTCCAATGTTTTGCTTCTTCTGTATGCAGTTTTATAGGTAACATAAGGAGGTGCTCTGGAACTGAATGACTTTGGAAATTTCAATAGTGACGTTCCAGACTTGGCAGCAACTGGACTATGCCAAGCATAGGTAATGAGATTCATTTACTCAGCTTGTTTGCAGATTTCATTATCTGCACTTAGCATATTATGTAGCCCTGAGCTCTGTATCATTCGTGGGTTGAGAACTGTTACATGTACTCCATCTGGTTATCATATCATATCAGTGGGGGCAGAACTGGAATTTCCATTCAGGTTAGATTTGCAAGGTAATAGATACCCTGCACAATGCTGTAGCATTATTTTTGGAATAATGCTCTGCTTCTTTATGTCTATAATTAGTGTAAGCAGTGTCAGTAAATGCCTTTATAAATTAACAATAGTTTTTGGCTTGCCTGGATAAACAGTGTTTTATTCAGCAGACCAAGCATATGCATCTGGAGTTATAGAGCTAATGCTATCTTTATGCTTGGCACAAATATACATTTAGAGTTGAAGATCAGGGAAGTACTTGTATCTATTCCCAACTGTGTTTTGAAATTCTGAAGGAGTGTTTTAAACTTTTTATATATATCATTATCTTGGCACTAAATAAAATGCAAGGCAATGGAATGTTGCCAACTGTAGATTTACAAAAAGCTGCGATATGCATGGCTGCAAAATTATATGCATGCTCTATTCTGTGCATTGTAATATACAAAGTTACTAAACAGGCCTTATCGTACTGCGGTGGTGGTGTTGCGGTAGCGTTGTCACCTCATATCATTATCTTGGCACTAAATAAAATGCAAGGCAATGGAATTTTGCCAACTGTAGATTTACAAAAAGCTGTGATATGCATGGCTGCAAAATTATATGCATGCTCTATTCTGTGCATTGTAATATACAAAGTTACTAAACAGGCCTTATCGTACTGCGGTGGTGGTGTTGTGGTAGCGTTGTCACCTCACAGATAGGCGTTGTCCTGTTCGATTCTCAGCTAGAGCGTCTTCTGTGTGGAGACATGCGTGAATGGGCGTATCTTTGTTGAAGGTTGTGCGTCAGGGCTGGCAACTCGGCATGTAAAAATCTACTGCCAATGATTAGCGGACCAGAGTTCTGCTGTGGTGACCCCTAACTGGGAAAATCTGAAAGACACAGCAACTGAACAGGCCTTATCAGCAAGTCAAGGTAAGTAAAACACTGAATGTAAATGTACTAACATGGAAGATATCTGTATCATAAATCACAAAGAAAGTTTTTAGGCTGTACAAGCAACAGAAACTGGATTAGGTTGACTAGTGCTTTCAACTTTGTCATACTTTTGAAACTCAGGATTAAAACTTATACAAAATATTCTTGTTTAGCAAATTGCATCACACTGACCTGTTTCAGCTGTAATGAATTTTACTTTTATCTTGTGTATCACTTTAACAGTGCCACACTCATTTTTTGTTCTTATGAAAAAGTAATTGCTTGCGAAGCTTCATAATGAGCAGAATAGAAATGAGCTGTGCAGTTTTAAAGTTCTTTTTAACTGATAAAAGCCACCTTGTATAGGATAAAGTGAAGGCACAATTTAACAGCTTCAGAAGGAAAGATGTATTGCAGTCCATGGCTCATTATAAAGTTCTATCAAGCACCTTGTTATCTTTACACAGAAATAGGATATAAAGAGAAAGTTCAGCTCAACAAGCATTTTTCAGTTTTACCTTGCTTAACGCATAAGTATAATTACACAAATAAATGTAAGCAACAGATACATGCATTCATTTTTGGGTGATGGCTGTTTTAGCCTCTTAGCTATTAATGTGCCTTTGTATTTTATAAGTGTAAACTAAAGGTAGAAAACTTTTAGGTACAGAATGTGGTACTGTTCCTTAGTAACAGTGAGGTGTGTGCAGCACTTATTTTGTCAGTCTGGACTTATTATATCCTATGCATCCCATCATACTCAACTGTTTTAAAAGAGCATTTTATAACAATAGCCGTAAAGCAATTGTTTTAAAACAACATTATATAATGTTACCCTAAAGCAACTGTTTTAACTCATTCCCATGAACGGAGATGTGAAAGTTTGCAATGTAACTTCCAATGGCAGAGCCTAAACTTTGTAAGTATGTCATCACATTTTCAATAAATGTTCATGTCTCTGGAACTATAGGGATTATTAAAGAAATATAATAGCAAACTTTTAAACACAGACTAATTTTTATAGTGGTAATGATTTTTTTTTTTTTTTTGATTATAGGTCTCAAAATTGATTTTATAAGTCACAGTAAACACAGTAACTATTAGGTCTGTAATATATTGTAAACAACTTACAATATCTCAGCTGCCACTCAAGTTGCATACATACTGTTAGCATTTTGTATCCAGCTGATAATGTTCTTATTAGGCTAAGCCTGTGTCACTAGGATGTTGAGATGTTTAGAGAAATATGAAATTTATGACAATATAAATAAATATTATATGATCATCAACTATCTTTTTACTTGCATTAGCAATAAGCTAAGTATTAGTGTAGATGTATTGTCCATCCTGTAACCTTTAAGATGAAATCTTTCAGTAACTTGAAAGAAGCATAATTTTAGAATTAGTAATGTAAATATGAATATGCAAGGTTAAACTCCTATAGGCATCAGTAGTATGTAACTAGATAAACACCTGGAGGTATAACTCATCTTTGATGAACGCTGTATAACAACAGCCATAAAGCAATGCTGGATCCAGAAGTGAAAAAAAGACTTTTCAGACCTCATAGGTAGAGGAAGCCACAACAGAGTACATATGTGCAGGAGGATGTGCATACTCTAGTCATATGCATACATCAACATGCAAACACATACATGCACACGCACATACAAAGAACAGTATCTAGAAAATTCTACTCTGCACAGCCTTACATTGTTGTCTCTCAATCTAGCTCATGTTTTAAACAGTTTACAGCTCTCCAAATGTTGTCCACTATACCCTTAATAAATGTGTGCATCCTTTTCAGTGGCTGTTTGTGCAATTGTTCTGAAAGGCCATTTTAAATGCTCAAGCCTATCTATAAGCAACTTGTGTACAGGAATATGTTGCTGGCGATCATTTAGGCAGTTATAGCTATAGCCTTAGACAAAATATTTCTGAATGATGGTTACAAAAACTCTAGTCAACCTTTTACAAACAGTATATCTCTCACACACAGGCACACACAATGACACAGGCACAGCCACAGGACCCCCCCCCCCCACACACACACATATGCTCTTGCACATATACACTGTTGATAATGCTGCTCATGGAAGAACACAAAGTCCATGTATCTCAAACAGAAAGCAGAGGACAGGTAAACACTGCACCATCAAAAGCCAAAAACAGCTTCCAACTCAAATTAAATGATAGACAAATTATTATTCAGTGCTAATTCACGATTCCTTAATACTGCATCAGAGCAAAGTGGTTTCTTAGAAATTGTAAACAAAATGGATAGATTATTGTATAGGGACTATCTGGTCCACCTAATCTCTCTGTTTTCCCACCGTTTGGTTAAACAACATCACCAATTTAAGAAACATTTTTATCTACCCCTCATAATAGTTGCATATGCCTGTTGCATGCATTTTTCAGTTCTTTTCCTATCATTAATTCTACTAAAATCTTAAGAGAAATTATTTTAATCTATACCCACCCATGCTTTAAGCAATACATCTCTACACTCACTTTAAGCTGCATACTTGTATCTTCACAACATATATACAAAATATTTCTGAAAGATGATTAGCAAAAATGATCAAGATGTTAAGTGATTTGGGAAAGAAATGGCACCTGAGGGCACTCATAACAGTATGCAGAGAAAACCATATCCCAGATGACTGGAGAAATAAGCATACTATTTCCAGTGTACATCAAAGGGGAGATTCACATCTGTGGGAAATATAGCTGTATCAGACTCCTGTTACAATGCCCAAAAGTTATGGACAGGGTGATTGATAAATGATTACACAGAGCAGTAGAAAGTAAAATGGTAAATGAGCATTTCGGATTCAGGTCAGGATGCAGCACAACAAAATGTGATGTTTGCAGTGCGACAGGTTGTTCAGAAGAAGCTAGAGATGAGGAAAGAGTCCAAATGGGCATTCCTAAACTTGGAGAAAGCATATGACAAGGTCCCATGAAAGCTGATTTGGGTAGTCCTGTGATGTTTTAAAGTTCCCGAAGTGTTGACCCAGTGACTCAGGTGTGAATTGTGTTTGGAATCACAAAAAGGTTCCCAGTGGAAGTGGATGTGCATCAGGGTTTGGCAATGAGATCAGTGCTGTTCATACTGGTGATGGATTACATTAACAAACAGGACTGATCAATAAAGCTGCCATATGCAGATGATGTGACATTAGACACAGACTATGAGCAAGAACAGCAAATGATAGGGAGATACAAAACTGAAGGCATATGGGATGAAACAGTGCACAGATGGGATAGTTATAACGGCAACACATTAGGGAAGTCAGAAGAAGGTGAGAACTGGGATAGATAGGAAATAAGTGGAACAAGTTAACAGCTTCAAGAACCTGGGAAGAGTGGTTTGTGGAGAAGGGAAGTTTGAATAAGAAGCTCAAAACTAGAATTAGAGGGGCTGCAGCAAACTGGCACACAATGTCAGGGGTAGTATATGACAGATGAATACAAAGAAGCTGAAAAGTAAGGCATACAGAGCAGTGGTGTGACCAGTACTGATGCATGATATAGAAACCTGGCCATGAAGGCAGAGCAGTTGAGAAAGGTAGAGGTGATGCAGATTAAGTGCATCTGATGGGTGGTAGGAGGCACACTGTGGGACAGATGAAGGAATGACATCAGTTCAGAAGTCTATGTAGCTCCAATTGCACAGAATGTCAAAGAGAACAGATTGCAGTGGTTCAAGGACATGTGCAGAAAAGCAGAAGACAGTCTGGTGAAGAGGATTTAGCACAGACAGAATATAGACAAGAGAAAACAAGGGCATCCAGCAGTGTGGAAGACTGAATGAGTGAGGACCTGTAACAGTCAGGCATGACTGTAGAAGAAGGTAGGACAGTGGCAAGAAATTGAGAGAGATGGTGACAGTGGACATCGCACTCCAACCTCATGTAGAAAATGGGAAAAAGGGGATTAAAGATGATAACAATAACTTGTACCTTCACATTAAAGTTTGCTGTTCTCATTCATCTTTTCTGGAAGATGGTACTCACTTGGACTTATGGATTCCTAGAAGAATTTAAATGGCTACGTTGTATCACCTACTTCCTTCATCACTCATGGCTATACACATTAACCTCTTCTGGTTTATCTTTTTTTTAAGTCTTTGAGTATAAAATATAATCTCTTTCTGGTGTCAGTCTGAATGGATTTCCATCCTGACTACATAGTCAACAGCATACAATTTTAAAGATGGGAATCATACCAACTGCCCATATAGAGAGATAACAGCTTTCTACTGTACTGATGATGTCTCCTTATTTACATCCCAATATTTTTCTGTTCTTTCATCTTGGAATGATCTCATTGTGTCCAAACTATTTGAATGGTTAAATAAAATGGGTCATAACACCACTGTTAGATGGACTGATTTTATATATTTTGGTCATGTCAGACCTGAAGAACCTTTTATTTTGGGAAATGGTTTTATACAGAAAGTGATTGAATACAGAAATCTTTTTTCAACCAGATGTGTTGTAGTACTATTGAAATTATTTAATATACATAAATATATATATGGTTTACTATCAAAAGTGAGAACGTCAATTTACCATCATTCAGATGGTCTAGGGTACAGGTATAAAATTTGAAAATCCTGACTTGAAATCAAGTCACCACTGGAATGTTAAGACACAGCTTGCATTCATGATTTGGGCATTGCTGTTTACAATGGATCACACTACAGTGGAGATTAAGAAATGTCCCCTTTTCCTCATTGTAGTGAGATCTTGAAGTTGGAATATATAATTAGCAGGGGGTGTGGGGGCGCACAGTTTGTACATACTCAAGATGTGAACTGTCCATATTAGAAAGTATTGAATTAAAATTCACTATAAGAATCATATAGTGCAGATGAATCACATATCAGGAACTTTTAGCTAATCTTAATTTATTTTCTATCAGTTATCACTGGTTACTCTGCAATGTACATGCCTTTTGTTCAATTCTAAATTGCTGCAATCAGGGCAAACTTCTCCTGGAGTAAATTTTACTTTTCAAATAGAAAAATGCAGAACCACTTTTAGATCAAGGTTTATTACCCAAAGTATTGTGAGATTATGGAACAGCTTGCCATTACAAGTAAGGAATTGTCACTCACTAGAATCATTTAAGAAGTTTTTATGTACTTCGTTTGAGTGTCTAATCTATGCCTTGTAGCCTACATTATGATGGTCCTTGACCTTTATGCTGCTTACTAGAAACTATGAAACTGTTTGATATGTTTTTTTTAGATTGTTTCCACAATTTACCAGTATATTTGCTTCCCCCTCACAGCTGTCAACTCTTTTGCTAGGGTTATGCCTCCCAGATACATTATTTAAGATTTTATTAATTTATTTTCACTCCTGACTTTAAACTGTCAAGTTTTAGTCTATTCCTCTACTGCTGCAACTGCTTTTCTTATTCTTATATAGCATGATTAAGGCATAGGGATTATCAAGGCAATATCAGTAACCTTGATAGCACATATACAATGGCTGCCCACCTATTCCCCTGCAATATCCATTTTCTGTTTAACTCATACATTCCTGCACTCCTTTCAGAAATTCTTGTGGCAATGGATTTAGAGGTTCTGCCACTGTATCTGTGAAATATACATTTCTACAGGTTGTTTTAAATTGTCCTTCTTCTAGCTGTTACTAGTTCCTCTTTTCCCTCTACTTCATCTTTTCCTTTTTTACCTTCCCACTGCTCGGGTCAAGTGTCCATATCATCCCCCTTCTTTCTGCTATTCCTCCAAGGTATACATTCCATTTTGTGCACCACCCTGTTATGCAATAAAGACTGAAACATTTCTATGTAGCCTTCTGCAGTATCTCTTTCAAAAAGTGAAAATGTCCAAAAATAGCCTCCAGTAGACGCCATGCTTTCAATAAGGTGAACTACATTTACATTGCCCTTTATGATTCCTTTTTTGGTATGTGATTGCATTATGCTTACTACATACCATTTTTCTAACACTGGTTCCACTACTATGTGGTATGACTGCTGTGTCACAGAATAACACTAATGACACTGATGTTGCTCTGAAAATGAAAGCATGCTGCTTTTATGTGAATCTGCAGCTACTGAGCAAATGTTGGAGGATGAAGCATGTGGATTTGGGATGTTGCTGTTGCATTGCAAGTGATACTACACACATCACCACTGTAGCAGAAGAGGTTGGCATAATTTCACAGCTGATGTTACACAACACTCAACAGCAAGGAACAGCCTTACATGACATTCCAATGTGGCTAGAATCTAGCAGATATCTGACAGGAGACCTCAATATCTGCCGTCTCCAATGGAGAAAAACAGCTATAAACTGAGCTTTATTTATAAAAAAAGGCATCCTTCCCATATAAATGGCAGTCCGATACTGTCCTTTGGTGGTATCCTCCACTGGCCAACTTCTTCCCACTGAAGCATATGACCTCCATAACTGTATCACCATGTGGACACTAAGGCAACCTGTTCTCTTTACATATGGTGCACATGCCACACAAGGTGTCTATGAATCACTATAGACCTACTGCTCCAAATGCTTGCTGAGTAGACTGCCTTCTGTATTAGAATGTACAGAGCAGCCCTTGTCTGTTCAGCCATTATGGCACTGAAAAGAACAATGGATATGTACTGAAAAGAGTGTGTATATGCACCTTGTGATACATACGTATAATACACAGTAGTGTGGGATGTTGTCAGATAAACCATGCAGTTATGCATACTGTCGCTATGTCAAAACATTGTGGTTGAATATCAAGGGATGCAGAAGACCACATTATACACATGCATCAGAACAAACTGTAACGTGTCATGCCAATGAATCACTGACATCAGGCCTGCAAATCACAATCCATCTGTAGGCAGAGGTAAGCATATTACACTTACTATTATGGTTCAGCGACTGATTCTAACAGTTTGCCATAAAGCATAAATGGTACTTGAGTCCATATCCGCATCACTTCTATGTTTAACCATGACAGGTACATGCAATACATCTTTTAGAAGATATATGTGTGTGCATCCTGAAGGATACCTAGCATCTTTTGACTGCATCTACATGCCTTAAGCACTGTATAAATTTGGTGTGCAGAGCAATGTCTGTACATTTTGTGTCTTTTATTTTCTGTTAAACAGCAACAACCCTAAATCTCACACACACACACACACACACACACACACACACACACACACACACACACACAAGCACACCAACTGTACTCTCCATTGGTAAATTTAGACTATGGCAGGGATTCAAAGACATAGGCTGTAACCATGTAAAGTACATTCCACAAATAGGTCCAGTGTACATGATGAAGGAAAAAGTGATTCAGAGACATATTTAACCACAATGAGTAAGGGTTCATTACTGGTTAATATGCATGTCTCTGAATCACTCTTTATTACCATCTGTGTTAGCAAGCACTTCTTTTAGTAAATTGTTCTGATGGCCCATGCATTGCACTGGCATAGGCAGCATCCCCCCAAACACTTACACATATTCAGATATGCAGACATGTGTATACACACACACGCACACATACACACACACACACACACACACACACACACACACACACACACACACACACACACACACACACACACACACACACACACACACACACACACATATCCTCATAGACATTCCCTTACTCACACAGACATCAATTCAACATCACATGGACTAACCTCATACTTGACTGGACATCTGGACACAAACCCATTTATCCACCCACATTCTCTCACAAGGAGACAGAGAGACAGACTGCACCCATACATCACCTACACCCCCCCACCATACACACACACACACACACGCACACACACACACACACGCGCGCGCACGCACGCACGCACGCACACACACACACACACACACACACACACACACATATATATACTCCTGCACAATGCATATATACAAACATGCACTTACATGCCCCGCATCTATGGTGCCAATGAAGTTCACTCTACTTACCTGCATTATGGTCTCTCTCATTGACTTGAATGGGTGTCCACTGTCTTTTGGAGATGTTAAATGTCAAAGTCAGCCATGTTCATTTACACAGCTGAGCCATTCTCTGAATCCCTAAGCAGCATAAATGGAAACCTGCAGGCATGTCCTGAGGACAACACATGTCTAATTATAATTAACTGCTCCCCTGATTACTTCATTGTCCTGCAACATGACTGACAGGACCACCCCCTGCAGTGATTTTTCTGCTTATGGAAAATTACTGTGATGGGATGGTCTCTGAATCAGGAATGATCATTGTGAGGGCTGTCCACTTCTGGTAGGAATTACAGTTCCTGGTAACACTTTCTGTATAAGGGTATGTGTAATATTACTCGATGCATTATATATGGTCTGTCACCCTTTCTCTGGGATACCTAAGATAGACATGGACCATGCCTAAGCCTATGTATTAGAATGCAACAGTAACTCTGGACTGGTTACTCCCTTGCAGCTTCATATGGCATGAAATATCTTTCAGAGTGAAGACACAGTGTGTTGTGACTTTCTGCTTAAAAAGAAGAGGCGGACACCATGACAGTCAGGTAATGTGACTGATGATCATTGTTTATACATGGACTGCACTCTACAAAATAGCTTGCAGCATTAATTAATGTAGGAAAAGAGACTACATTTGATGAAAAATGATAAAAAACAAAGGGATCTAAAGCAATTTTGGGAACTGGATAATAACAGCAATATGAAAGGCTTTCTCAAGTGAATGACTTTGTAACAATTCCACTAATTCAAGCAGGAGAAAAAAAAATCAGGAATTCTTTTGAACAACAATAGCATAGAAAAGCAAGGGACTGATATGTGCCTGTGATTAAGATCTGAATTGTTGTCACCTAGAGGACCTAACAAACGACATAATAATATGAACTGTTTTGTGATAAGAAATGCAAATTAATATTATGTTTGTAGACTAGATATTATAAGAGTCCTGGCCAAATGAAATATGCCTATTATGTGGGGCTGAGGTCATTTAACATAAGAACATAGGAACAAATTAGGTAAGCAGTTACAGGGACTATATGACACCTAGCCATATGTACCTTTAAGCAGATACACTTAAAAGTTCTTACTTCACTTTTCAAGCACTTAATTGTTCTAAACTTCCAAACTGAGCAGGGCTGTACATGACATAGTTGCTGTAAATTTGTGTCTACCCAACCAATAATCAAGACTAGCCTTAAAAGCAGCCAGTACATTGTTTGACCAGTAGTAGTAACTTATTCCTTAGGCTAAGAATATGTTGAGGTAGGAATCGATCTCTACAGAGTCTTGTTTATTTGTTGCTGTATATTTAAGTCCTTAGTGACAGTGTGTATACAGTCACTGCTTTTAAGTTTGTAATATAATAAACATGAACATATGCCATGCTTGAATGTTTAAAATAACTTTATTGAAAGAATAATCTGCATCACTTGTGAAGACAGGTGCTGACTGAGGTTTCTTTTTTGGGGATAAACTCTTGGCCCCAGGGCCATTAGCCTAGTAACCTGCTATGATCCTATCACAAAAACTGGATATTTCTATGTTCCTGCCATTTTGATAAAAAAAGAATAGAAAGAAATAAAAAGAAAGCACCAGAATGAAGCATTTCTCACAACAACCCCTTCAACAGTCATGTCCAAGTATTCACAAGCATCAGAATGAAACATTTCTCCCAGCGGCCACTTCAGCAGTCATCTCCAAGTATGCCTAAGCACCAGAATGAATCATTTCCCACAATGACCCCTCAGCACTCCACCCATATATGATCAAGTACCAGAATGATTAATTTCCACTACTGACCCGTTCAGTAGTCTATCGATGTATGCACAAGCGCCAAATGACATCAAAATGAAATAT
Organism: Protopterus annectens; assembly: GCF_019279795.1. Lineage (NCBI taxonomy): Eukaryota > Metazoa > Chordata > Ceratodontiformes > Protopteridae > Protopterus > Protopterus annectens. Next base: position 1,912,681,229 of record NC_056739.1, read on the forward strand.
TTCTCCAAATGGCCCCTTCAGTGCTTTGCTCTACTTACTTCAGTGAATAGCTGTTTAGTTCTGTAACTCTGTCTCTCTCTGTACTGCATCATGGCACCACCCGCTCTACCTGTGCAGCCGCTCTCAGGTCACTTTGGGGTGGTGCTCAAGCACAAAGATATAGGCAGGAGGCATGCAGGACATCTTGGACAGCCATTTAGTGCCGCAGTTTCCCTTAAAGACGGAAAAATATCTGATTAATTTTTTTTTTAAATGTTATGCCTCCTTACTGTGTCCACCCAGGGTGGACCCCCCCCCCCACATTAGTACAGGGTGTAGGTGTGGTGTGGGTGTGGTCTGTCTCTCTGTCTGCTTGTGAGAGAATGTGGGAGGATAAATGGGTTTGTGTCTGGATATCCAGTCAAGTATGAGGGTGGTCCTTGTGATGTTGAATTGACGTCTGTGTGAGTAAGGGAATGTCTATGAGAATGTGTGTGTGTGTGTGTGTGTGTGTGTGTGTGTGTGTGTGTGTGTGTGTGTGTGTGTGTGTGTTATAGCATGTATTAGAATGCAACAGTAACTCTGGACTGGTTACTTCCTTGCAACTTCATATGGTATGAAATATCTTTCAGAGTGTTAACACCCACCCTGTCAGATATTATTCCTTGCATAGTGCAGTTTATCAGGGTGAATAAAGAGTGCTTCTTGTATTGCCAAATGGGTTTAAATACAAAATTCTTGTTGGAGAGTAACAGATATAATATAAATAAAACCATTACAAAATTAAATACGAATTAGGAAAGTTATGCCTGTGATTTTTTTTTTTGTACAGCTCCAGATATATTGACAGTAGTTCATATATGAATGAAGAACATGTACAAATTTGCTGTGAACACCACTTTGATTAAAAAATAGACATGTTTCATGTCCTGCAATTCATTACTGAAAAAAAAAAATCTGAGAAACTTAAAAAAATTCATCAAAAAAGATGAATAAACATTTATAATTTATGTGGACATCTGAATATAACACTCTATAAAGAGTTGAATTTTTTTAATAATTAATTTCTATGTTTTAGAAAAGCTAAGAGAAGTCAGAGATTGAGAATCTTGGTCTATTATTGATTAGAAAGGATCACTAGCAAAGACTACTTGAAACAAACAATACAATTAAAAATGAGGAGGTTGAAGTGCTTATATATTTTGGTACTTTTCCATTAACGCGGCAGCAGTCCTCGGGAAACAGAAATGTTGCTGCGAATTAGATATGGAGAACTTCCGCAACATGTAGCCAGAGTACATGATCACATTTTCTTCTGATGTTCCTATTTGTGAAAGTTATTTCTCCACATTCTCACTTCACACAAAAAACACCAAATTCCTATTGCACGAAGGGCTTTGTTCCCATTGTGTGGGTTTTCAGGTTGACAGATATGCATCAGACCATCATCACGATTGATAACAAACTGATCCTTACAAGTCAGCAGATGGTCTGAAAGAGGATCACTTCCTTATTTTTTGACAAGATCATGTCTGAGTTGCACCATTTTTTAGGAACTAACAGGGAATCTTCCTGAAACTGTCTCTGTAAGCGGCACTGTCTTGGGATGAAATGCCTAGCAGTTCGACATGGAAGGCAAAATGACACCCAGAAAACAACATACAAAATAAGTAGCAGTGGCTTCTGAGTAGGAAGCAGTAGTAGTTCGATAACCAAGACAAAATGAAAACAGAGCACAGCAATCCAACACGCAGTAATAACATCTGACAAAATCAGTAAGGCAGTAACAATGAACACCAAAGTAAAACCATAACAAAGCAGCATCACAGACTTCAGATGAAACAGAGACTTCCAAGCAAAAATCAGTATTAGTCAGACAACAAAGGCAAAATGAAAAGCAGAACACAGCACTTAAATAAGCAGTCCTGAGATGTCAGTAAATCCAAAGTTCTGTGTCGAGGAAGCCATACTTGAAAGCAGGAAAAAAATAAGCACCGTGGACTTGACATAAACCATACATTTTTCCTGCTGCCCTGTTAACGGAAAAGTACCCATATTTTATATGTATGCTTGTACTTGTATTTATTTGCATATTTATTTGTAATCAAGCAAATTATTTGGAGACTAATGACTGGAGAGAATGCGTTTATTGCCAGCAAGACTTTTAAAATGTGCTTTTATATATACAGTTCTAATAGTACTTTTCCACTGTGGGTGTGTGATCAGCTGACTAACCAGCTAATTAACACAGTACTGAAATGGATGTTTGACTGATTAAGTCCAATCTGGATAAAAAGCATTTACCATATGAGAGAAAATTTATTGTGCTGTTTATGGGTTCCTTTGCTTTGCTATTTTCCTAGATATAACAGAATGAGTGAATGAATGAATGAATGAATGAATGAATGAATGAATGAATGAAACAATGAATGAATGAATGAAGAAATGTATTTATTTATTTATTTTATATCTCTTTACCAACCAACTAGGCAGCTGTAATGGACCTCCCTGAAGCATCATCCACTCATAATTTCTACACCTCCATCTGTCCCTGGTCAGCACTTGCAACATGCTGTAAGTAAGCCTCTGCATATGTGCGCAGTTACCTATATATGACTGTATTACATGTGTACATGTGTGTATCTATATATATATATATATATATATATATATATATATATATATATATATATATATATATATATTATATATATATATATATATATATATATATATATATATATATATATATATATTTGCTTGAATGTATATATGAAAATGTATACATATTAAATACTCTTATTCAATTGAGAAAAATATCTTGCAATGTTCTACCGAGGTTTTTATCTACTCTCATTGTATATATTGTACATTTGTGTGTTCAACCAAATGGGATAATGTCCTCATATTGTATATCATCTACTGTAATGTCAGCAAATCTGTATGCTACTGCTCTGTAATTCTACTCTGTAATTTCTCTTTTGTAAATTGTTCTCTCTGTAAAACTATGGAGCTTTTTCCCCAGGACTCTGCTGAAAACAGACACTTGTTATCCAGCTGGACTATGCTGGCAAACAAATGTTAAATAAATAAAATAAATAAATAGCTGCTTGTGACACATATTCTGAGAGCTCAATCATGTCTCTCTTCATACAGTCAATGGGGTGCATCTCAAGCCATTCACACCCACATGGACTATGACTGAGTCATACTGGAACTTAGGGATAAGTGACCTCAGTGCTTGCATGATCTGATTAATCCTGGCCCTTGAAAGGCAACTTCATAGCCTTTCCTCTAACCATACACTATCATTTCATAACAGCTTTTATGCCACATAATTATAAAGCACACTTGTGAAACTTCCATGTTTCTTTATGTTTCACTGTAGTAGATAAATTCTCTTTTACTCAAAATACCTCTGTAGCTCACCAATTAATTTCTACTTTTAGATCCAATATGAGCAATATAATATTATAAAGTTTTCCTATTGTTGCTCATGCCACTTGTTCATTCATTTATTCATTAATTTATTCATTCATTGATTCATTCTGTTATTGTGTAATGAGCTTAGCACTGACCAGCATTCTACTTTCTCCAAGGATGATGCCACAATACCACCAGAAAATGGTTGACTTTAACAACTGTCTTAGGTACTGGTGTCATTCCAAAGGGGTCCAATATTTGTTAGCCTGGGAGGACATGATTAAAAGGCCATGAACCTTTGCCAGGGATGGTCTTCATCTGTCACCTCTAAGCTTTAGGATACTGGCCACAATATTATCCTCCCCTATAGTGCCTTTTTTAGGCTTTGCCAAGCAGACAAACATTCCAACATAGCAAAAGCTACTCAGGCCAATCTAAAGGTGTTACTGTTAAATGCTATGAGTCTCAACATGAAGCTGCACTTCCTGGAAGCTCTCCTCACCCTGGAGAGTGCTGACATCTGTGCAGTTACTGCAACATGGTTCAAAGCCACTGAAAACACTCCAAGTCTAGCACTTTACCAGACTTCTTGTACCAATTATTGTAGCATACAAAAGTGCCACCAGCACTAAATATTCTACAAGGAAACAGCTCCAGTACTTATTATTAATGCCCACCCCTCCAGGCATGTCTAAAGGTCAGTTCCCTGTGCTTTCTCCTATTAACCTGGTGAATTTAGGCATCCTGAGGTAATGTAGCAACTGCCTCATGTACACTGACAACCCTCTCCTCTTACCTCCCAACACTCAGACTTGCAAGAGATGCACTTATATATCCAAACTGGAAGCCACGCGCTTTCCAGCCAAGATCAGAATAGCTGGTCAGGAGGAGAAGGTCAACACTTGCACCACACCACATGGAACACATAGCCCTCCAGAACACACACCAGCACTGATTTCACACACCACCACAACACAACACTAATCATGAAACACATAACTCTCCTAAACAGTGTGCCACTCAACCAAAGCCCCTAAGGCAAACCAGCATGCCCAACACACTAGTCAAGTGACTCGATAGTGAGGCACACTGAAGTCCCACTCACTAGGTTGAATAAGGAGAAAGTAACAGTCAGCTGCCTGTCAGGTGCCAGGATCCACCACATAATGCATGCATTCCCTCCCAAATCCCTCAACAACAGGTACAAATATGACTCTGTCATTGTACACATGGGTGTGAATGACTTGAGATGTACCTCCTTGGAATACATGAAAAGAGACATGGAGAAGCTCTTGGATTATGTAGCCCAGGTAGGTATGACCCTAGCCCTGAGCAGCATCCTACCATCATCCAGAATGATACCGCAGTACAAGCAGAAAATGGTTGATTTCAGCAATTGGCTAAGTTTATGGTGTCATTCTAAGGGGATCTAGTATTTGTCTGCCTGGGATGACATGACTGACAGACCTTGATGCTTTGCCAGAGATGGCCTGCATCTCCCATCTCTGGGCTTCCGGATACTGGAAAAAGCTCTTAACACCCCTATAGTGCCTTTTTAAGGTGGTGTTCCAAAGACCAAATTACCACCATAACAGCTACAGACAAATGCAATCTGAGGGTCATGCAGCTCAATGCTAGAAGTCTAAATCTCAAAACTCACTCGCTCAAAGAACAGAGACCTGGCTTAAAGTAGCAGAAAGCACCCCTGCACTACCAGACTATAACTCTTTCCATACCTTTCGGCCCCAGAATTTGGACCAAAGCTCCAAAGGCGGTGGTGTTTTCATATTCATAAAGGATCTGCACACTTCCAGACTGGTAGCCTATCATAACACATCAGAGATACTTCAGGTGCAGCTAACATTGGGTAAGACAGCAATTCAGGTCATAGCATGCTACAGGTCCCCAACCATGTCCCAAGACTCACACTCCATGTTCCTAAGCACCCTGGAGAATATTAAGGTCCAACCTAACACTCTCATACTGGGTGACTTCATCTACCCCTCCATTAACATGGAAAACTACTCGTGTACCAATACACTTGCCCAACGTTTCCTGGAATTCATTAATTCCAGTGCCCTGGACCAGCTCGTTCTTACCCCCACTAGAGGTAGCAACATCCTTGACCTGGTCATTACTAACATGGGCGACCATTGCTCTACACTAGTAGTCATATCCTCCCTGGTTGGATCAGACCACAAACTAATCACCTTGGAAATACACATCCCTAACACCCCCCCCCCCCCACAAAGGTAACCACCATGAAAAACTTCTCCAGAGCTTACTTTGGGCTCCTAAAAACGGAGGTGGCTAACTTCACAGCACCCATGCAAATGAAGAATAGTTGCATGACCACCAAATCATACACCAATGCACTGTATGAGCACGTACACAAATGCATGGATCTCGCCATACCTAATAGAACCAAGACACTCTCCTCCAAAAAAAGGAAGCCAATCTGGTGGTCCCCTGCCATAAACAAACTCTACAACAGAAGGAGGAAACTGATGCGGAATAAGGTGAAGTCCCAAGACTGGAAAAACTCCCTTATCAGCCACAACAAAAAGTTGAGATCCCTCATCAAGTCCTCTAACGCTAGCTATGAAAACAGAATTGCAGCAGATAGTAAAGACAAACACAAGACCTTCTATAGTTATATAAAGAATCTCCATGGCAATACCCAGATTTGCTCTGAACTTCTGCACAATGGTACCTCCTATATCAAGCCAACAGATATTGCCAGTATACTGCCCGACAAATTCAGTGCCAACTTTACCGCTCTCTCCCCACACAAAGGACCAATCGCAATACCAGCAGATTGCCAGACACCCAGTATTACTGCTGCACAGGTTAAAACAGCACTGTCCAAGGCCAAGAATACAGCTTCTATGGGACCTGGAAATATCTCTAGCTGTGTTCTACATGAACTACAAAGTGAACTGGCACCTTACCTGTGTGCCCTGTTCAATCACAGCCTCACCTCAGGCTTTGTCCCAACTGAATGGCGCGCTGTTACAGTCATCCCTCTCCACAAAGGAAAAGTGATTACAGACTCTGGAAACTATTACCCCATTAGCCTGATGAGTCTGATATGCAAAGCTATGGAACTCATCATCATGGACCTAATAAACAAGGATATAGGGACTCTCCAAACTCTGGATCCCACACAGATTGGTTTTTTGAAGGGTAGATCATGCCTGCTCAACCTGGTCGACTTCTTTGAGTCAGTCACCAGAGCTGTGGATGAAGGCAAAGTGGTTCATACAGCCTACCTTGATCTGGCCAAGGCCTTTGATACCATTCCCCAGTCAGGAATCATAGAAAAACTCACTAAGCTAGGCATCAACTCATAATATCACTAGGTGGGTTGCAAACTGGCTCACAGATAGAACCCACAGTGTGAAAGTAACTGACTCCAAGTCAGACTGCCAACCAGTCATGAGTGGAGTCCCACAGGGTTCGGTCCTGGGTCCTCTCTTGTTTGGTATCTACTTCTCTGAAGTCCAGGCCAACACGAAGGGACTCTGGCTGACAAACTTTGCAGACGATTACAAGTTGGGAGCTGTTATTAACTCCCCAAATGATGCTGACATCCTAAAGAAAGACCTCACTGAGACCAACGACTGCTGTCAGAACCATGGCCTTAAGCTCAATGCCAAAAAAAGTGCCGTCATCCCCTTTGGGATAAACCCGGTTCCCATAAATTGCCACATGGATGGTAGTCCACTGAACACAGAATGATTTATAAGAGATCTGGGAGCACAGGTTGACAGCAATCTCTCTTTTGACCACCACATTGCCACTGTGGTCAAAAAATCCTTCGTGGCTCATCTCATTACTAAGGGTTTTGCTTCCAGGATGAAAGAGGTCATTCTCTCATTAAGCCAATCATTGAGTACAATGCCCCATTTGGTATGTTCTTCACTAGACACCTGCAACAACTGGAGAGGCTGCAAAAGTACCTCATAAAGAGGATCCTAGGTCTTAAAAACTTGTCCTATATGGACAGACTCAAAAAACTCCAACTATTCTCTGTCTCATATTGCCTACTTAGAGACGATCTCTGCTTGACTTACAAAGCCATGTCTGTCCCAGCTCTGTTAGAAATGCTACATCTAAAGAAATCCCAATCCTTCCGCACCACATGCCTTGTGTATATACACAATCCAGATTCTGGTGTGGGTTTAACCTGGAAAACTAACATTAAAATATGTACTTATTTTTGTGACATGAACTTGGATTATCTCACCTGTGCCTATCTGTGCTTCTTTTTTTCTTTTCCCCGAGGCCCCAGGTGCAAAACAGCAGGCTCCTATTTCAGTCCAAGCCATCCACTTACTTCTGTTGTTCAATAAAAAAAAAGAATATTTAAATCAATGGAGTCAGGACTGACTCAAGTGGTCCAATAATTAAAAAGAAAAAAAAAAGATATAGTGTCAAAACCCATCAAGTGCCTGAAGCAACTTGCTTATTTTGCTGGTAAGCCAAACTGAACAGCAAGTGAATAAACCAAAAATGATGGACAGGTAGTTCACTTGCTGTGGGCAAGATAAAACCCTGTAACTGCCTTCTATGTACCATCCCCTCTACTTGTCCAGCCAGTGAGAAGTTTTTTAGGGGTGCTGCTTCAGGCTCGTCTCTTAAGTAAATGTAGGGATAAGTAGATGCCCACTCAAGATGGCATAGAAAGAGGGTAGGAAGTAGCCTGGAGCCTTGCACTTCCACGTCAGATGTTTTTGAAGTTTCTCCTGCTTCCCTTAAACAGAAAGTAAGAACTATATGCACATATTTTATACATTTTTTAAATTTATTTAGTGCAAGTTATGCCCTTTCCTAGACAGCACACAGGGCACTTTCCCCTTTCACCCTAAACTTGCTACGCTATTGGATCAAAGTCATGTGACATTGCACTAAAAAAGTTCATCTATATACGTAAAACATAAATAAATAAAGGAACTCAATCCTAAAAAATTAAAACAAAATTAATATACTTTTTGTCATGTACAAGACTAAAACTTATATAATTATTATAATTAAGTCCTGGAGAGCTTACATCTAAGTTAAGCTGTCAAGTGAGTTCCTTGTACTCTATTTTAGTTTCCCAGGGAACATTGTCCATTACAAAAAAAAAAAAAAAAAACTTAAAACCTGAGGTCTTAAATATAAGGGAATGCTTATAAAGTGCATTTGCATTTTTTTTAAGAGCAATGTTATTCATGTGCTTAATAAATTTGCCTCTTTAGTGTTCTTTCAGTTTTTCCTCTGTAATAAGAGGTGCATGATAGTTGGCCACATAAATAAAACCAGTACTTCCATAATTAAAATGTTTACTAAGCAGCTACGTTTTGTTACGTGCTGTAATAGTAATTTTGCTGCCTTCCAATTATACCTGCACTAGTGACAAAACCCACACTTGTATGTTCTCTGCTTTTTGTTAGTCATGGTGATGCTTTTGCATATCATAAGTGGTCAGTCACCCAAATTTCCTACAGTTTTGAAAAGTGAAAAAATATGTGTCAGTTTTTGTTCAAAATTTTTTTACCCTTCCAGATTCACTGCTGTATTTTAATGTCATTGCCTTCTCATAGTTTGCACCCACAGTCTTCTTAGGAACAATGAATTCCTTCCCTTGTCCCAAGACAGTTACATATTTTGAGCCCCAAGCATTTGTTATTTCATCTTGGATGGCTATTAAAGATTTGTAGGGTAACCACTGTCTAAAAACATACTATACAGGTTATTGCTTTCTTTGATAATGTGTCATAATCAAAAGACATACATGCTAGTCTAACAAACTGGCCATTTCCCAAACTTTTTTTTTTAAGCTTGGGTGGTTGCTGTCATAATGAAGACACAAACTGGAGAAAGTTGACTCACGGTACATCTTTGAACAAAATTTTCTTTCCAACCTGTTTTTCTTAATGTAACATCTAAGAAGTTAATTTTATTATGTGAAACATGTCCCCCAGATTTACTAATCTGCCATGCAGGACTAAACTATTCCTGCCCGTAAGCGGTAGTTTAAGAGGAGGACGGCAGCACGCCATGCATAATAATGAAGGCACACTACCTGAGCTCTAAATTCTACACTGAGCATGGACAAGTGCAGGGTGCGTGTCTGAGAGCAGAGCTCTCAGAATAAACATGCCCCTGCAAAGTAGAACAGAGGAAAGTGTAAATAAATGAGTGAGACTGCTCATAGGTGTCCGCATATCCCCACCAACAGTCCCCATGTGTTCAGCAGCAACAGTACAATGAAATAAAACAAAGAAACCCTTGTATTTATTTTTCTTAAAACCCCAAGTACAGCTAACCATAGGTGTGCGGGTTTGCCCATCACTTAGCTATGGTTAAAGCAGCTGAAAAGGCTGAAGAGGATAACAAGGAATATATAGGCAAATGAAGCAGCACAGCAATAGTGTAGTGGTAAGAACATCTGCCTAATGAATAGGCATTCCTGGTTTGAGTTCCACTGCAGCACATATCATTTTCCATGTGAAATCTGTATTTGAACATATTTTTACATTGTTTTGCCATATAACCTACATAATAGCATTTAAATGTGAACTGGAGTACTGCATGAAATGCACATGTGAAGTGTCAGTGTCATAATGAATAAGGCACTAGTAAGCAGGTTTAAGCACAAATAAGGAGTAGTAAGTGTGTCTAAGTGCGTTTGTGCAGGGGTAAGCACTGCCTACACAGATTAAGCAAAGTAGAAGCTAACTGAGTGTAAGAAACTGTAATTGGAGGGTAGCAGTGCTTACCATCGCACAAACCCACATAAACCCACTTCCAACTGCTTTAAAGTGCCTTAATCACTCTGGATCCAATGGCCCATGTTCTGCCCAGCAACAAGATAAACTGCCTCTGCAAGGCTCAAACTCAGAACCCTGTACACTCCAGTTAACCACTAAGCCATCATAGCAACAGATATGCATGAGGTATCAGCAAACTAATCCTCACCACAGGAACATCAAACCAAACATGTGAACTGAATCTATGAACAGTGTGATGTTGGATAACCTGCCACAGAACATAAATATGTGAACTGGAGTATTGCAGTAAGCATAGATTTGAGGTGTTATTGTAATAAAGTGTAGAAGTCCCCAGGTCCCCATACAGTGTATGTACACATAATCACAGATACCAGACACATATATATAACCTGTAATGAAGAATAAATGATTGCCAAATGGCAAATATAGTGCTAATTAACTATTAAGCAATGCTAACCACAGCACAGCTCAAGTTAGTAAGTGTAAGCAATGCATATTGGAGCCAATTAAATCTGCCTAGTGGTATACCTCTTTAAGCAGTGCCAACCTCATGTAAGCAGGTCTGCCCGTAGCTTAGCCTTTTCAAAACTGGCCAATCATGGGGAAGTGTGGGAAAAATGGCTGTATTTAATCCCCACAGGCAGGCATACTACCCATAACTGGTTGTAGCTTCCTACTGCAGGCAGAAGGGCTGCTGTGGGTGAAGGCACTCAATTTAGAGTGCAGCACTGGAGCATCCAGGAGTCAAAAATCATGGTATGGCTTCTGGTAGAACACCATGATCAGAGACTACTGCAGGGCCAGTACCAGGGCTCGCAGTATAAAATGGAGGCCTGTGACAGTCTTGCCCGTGACCTCACTAGTGCCACAGGTATCCCCCGGACTGGTGAGCAGGTCAGGCACCACCATGCTGACCTGAAGTGGTGGAGGGGGTATGTACTGGAACAGTGGATCCAGGAGTCTCAGCAGATGCCCAGTGCCCCAGTACTGAGTAAGTACTCATTCTACTAAGTAGTAAATAATTGCCTAGCTTGTGTATACTATGGATGGGTATGGCTAAATATCACTGCATTTCTCTGACAGCTGCAGATGAGCGGGCTGTGAACCAGCAAGCCTGTGATGCTAGGCTGCAAAGGCTGCATCGCGAGGCAGGTTAGTAATCAGTCTGCATGTACTGTCATAAATAAATATAAGAGCCTTAAAAAGTGTTGTACCAGTAGAAATAAATGTGTAATAGTCTGTGAATAAAGGTATAACCCATGGAGTGCTTCTGTTTACTCTTCTCTCATATGTTGGCGATCTGTTCCATACTATAAATAGTACTGTTGTATCTTAAGCAGTGTCCCCCATACCGTGGTATGCAGATAAAGTGGGCATGAAGTCCTGCATAACAATGATGGATGTGCCAAGAGGTCAGTTATATTGTAAAAGTTAGGGAGACTTAGATAGAAAACAGTCGAAAGCTTTACATCGATTCCCTGATAGCACAGTGTACTCTGATGTTAGCTATAATATTTTGTCAAACACAGCAGGGGTTTGAATCCTGGGAGTGCTACTAAGTTGTATGCATAACCATACCCCATGACTCTACAGATTTTGATACAATGTTCAGATAGAAAGCTGTATGCATAATTACACCCAACAACAGTACAGAATTTGCTAGAATGTTCAAATTGTAAGTTGTATGCATATTCATACCCCACAACTGCTCCAATCTGTCCAGCATGTCCAGATAAATGGCCCATATCACCAGCTTGGTACCCCGTTCGCCTGAAAACCCAGAGTGATGATCCAAGAAATGTAGGCAGCTGTCAATGACATATAACTGATAGTCAAACATGTACATAGTCAGAGAATGTATATGGAAACAAACCTGTCATTCTAGCACCTCACCTAAAGTGTATGACAGCAATTCTCAACATATGTTGCATTAACACCTGCAGCCTGTCACACCTGTATGTAAGACACACGTCACGTATATAATAATTTATAAATATAATAGTGTACAATATAAGGCCATTGTGTAGTGTAATAATACATGTAAGGGAAAGACCACTGCAGTGACTAAGAATGTTGTGAAAACTTCAAGGATATATTAGTTGTTAATTGAACTCTCTCTCTCACCCCTACCATATGTGCATAATAACCCAATGACACTCCTCAATTGGTATGTGTACACTCCACACTTTTGTTGGGACATATGTCCTAATGGTTTATAAATATTCACATTTGTTTCTATGCATGTGCCATGTGAAAATACACCCATATTTGTGGCCTGTTGCCATCAATGAAACCTGCATGCTCCTGTAATGGCCACTGTTGTTCCATATATACATGTGTTCTGCTTGCTCTACAACTGTGTTAAATCTGGTGTGTTGGGTTAATGGGAATACCTATGCATGCTGTTATAACTAATCCTGAATGTTGCTGACTGTTACTAACCCATATCTGTCATAAACCTGTGACAACACAACTCATATGGGAAGGCCCGTCCAAGCGGACCCACCTGTCCCACCTCAGCTGGCCATGGCATTGGGCACCAGCACATCTGGGGCCCAGCCTGGGACCTCCTCCTCCGTGGGCCCTGTGCCACCTTCAGGTAAAACTACTGCAGGGGATGGGGCTCGTCCCCCCCCTCAGAGCGGGTGCAGAGGGGAACCTGTCACCCATCAACAGGTCCAGACCATGGTGCATAAGGAGCTCGATCTGGAGTACCGAGAATGGCTATGCCAGCTTGAGGGCCGAGTGGCGCTATTAGAGGGTGAGCCTGCCCCTCTTACACAGCACCCAGCACAGCCACCTTCGGGGCCATGAAGGTGTAGTGGTGACTGCCCATGGGTGGGGACCTCAGTCCTACTGTTTCCAGTTGGGGGGGTCATGGGCTTGCAACTTACAAACACCCCTCCCTGTCCAAGGTGTTTACCTCCCACATGTGTCATATACCAGCCCTGTATGCGTCTTGTGTTTCTTGTCTGTTAACCTACCCAAACTACCTCCCCAAATATACCTTCTACCCCTCCCCAACATCCCACTCTCACCTGAAAAAAAAGTAAAAGGGCAATCTGTTCCCACAAAAAAATCTCGCCCCATACATAGCTGTCCATTTCACACATGTGTCCACTAGACACATGTAATCTGGTGTAATTGGCATTACAATGAATATATGTTGTCCTCACCCCTATCCCAGGGCTTAGAGGGTCCAAATGTACTTGCAAATATAGTGTATATGCACAGCTGTTTCTTTCAAAGAAATGGGCAGCTATGGAGCTTTCCTATACCCTTCCTGCACATGCCCAGCTATTTTCCCTACTGTCTTTCCCTCTTTGTGCCCCATTTTTCACCACTTTCCTAACGACCCCTCTTTCCTTTCTTTTAAAGGAATTAGCGCAGGGGTAAGTGGCAGTAAGCACTTTTAAGCAGTGGTAAGCAGTTTTGCACGTGGGTAAGCTATGCCTACACAGGTTGAGAAATCTGAAGCTGACTGTAAGAAAACATAATCGGAAGTTGGCAGTGCTTACCGTCGTGCAAACCCTTGCAAACCTGCTTACAACTGTTTAAAAGTGCCGTAATCACGCTGTTTCCAATGTCCCTTGTTCTGCCCAGCAACAAAATAAAGTGCATCTCCAAGGCTTGGACCCATGACCCTGCACTCCATACACAAAGTGATTTACCCATAAGCCATGGCAGATATACATAACCTGAATTTTTCACAAACATTTCATGCAGCTCAATCAGTCAACAGTACAGGAAATGTATTATTATCACACCACACAACCTGTTAATGCAAAAAGTCTGGACAAAGTATGCCACACTGTGGGTACAAATAGGGATATATGTCAACTAATGCTCTGTTACATTTAAAATGTTGCTAGTTACACAGTTATATGTGTTAGAACACATATGTAGAAGAAGATGAAGTCTGAAACACAAAAGTGTTGCCACTAGTTACTGACTTCAATGCTGCGATCATCCATGACAGTTGCCAAGTAAATGAGGAACAGGCCAAAATATGAGCTGAACATGCATGGACATATGTACAGATATATGTATATCTGTCAATGTAGACAAATAGACAGCTATATGTAGACATATATATATATTAATGTATGACACACAAATAATCATATAACATCAATTGTATATAGATACATACATATGTTCATATGTATGCATATATATATATATATATATATATATATATATATATATATATATACATATATATATATATATATATATATATATATATATATATAGATTCACTACTGAATCCCAAAATTACACAATCCCGAAGCCCAAAATACCAAGACTATAAGCCCGAAATCCCACATAACCGAAATGTTAAAACCGCAAAATTCAAAATCACGAAAGTACTACATACATACAGCACACACACAAACATACACACAGCCTCCCCCCATAACCAAACAAACCACCCTACACTACAGATAAGCAGGGGGGATTTGCCCCCCTGCACCCCCCATGTGGGGGGCAGTGCACCCCACACCCCCCCACTTTAATATTCTAACTCCGAGATCGCACAAACATACACACAAGGCAAACTCACACCCACACATTACAGCCCCTCACACACACACACACATACACACACACACACACACACACACACACACACACACACACACACACACACACACACACACACTCTACAGTCACAACACACACTTACACACACTAAAGCCCCTCACAAACACACTTACACACACTTACTTACCTGAACCACAACACCAGAAGTGCTAACTCAAAATCCCTTAACATCGGGATTTTGAATTTCGCGCTTCTGGTCTTTCAGTAATGTGGGGTTTCGGCTACATGGTCTCGAGCTATTGAAATTTGAGATTTCAAATGTTCAAGAGCTAGTAGTGTTCCTATATATATATATATATATATATATATATATATATATATATATATATATATGTATATATCTATAGATACATTTATATAGATATAGCCATATGAGATATATATATAGGTACATACACATATACACACACAAAAGGTATCAGTAGCATACATATGTAGAAGTAGTCTGGAAGTATTGGGTGCAAAGTATATCCCTTAGCCACAAGCCTTTCAACTGGCACCTGTAAAATGTGTAGTGTGGCAACCATTCCCACAAATGAGAATACTGACATTAAACATATGCCCACCCACAATTCAAAGGACATGACACGGCACACAGGTATGCATACACAGATAATCTTTATTCGTGTACTATACAATAATGTATGCAAGTACTGACACCACATAAGATTTGAAATATGTAATCAGTCATGAATGCAAGGCCCACACAAAACAGTAGATGCAAGCAATGTGTATATATACCATACTATGCTGTCCAGGCCAAGGTATTCAATTAGTACAACAGTAGAAACAGGAATTGCCTTCAGGATATGTAACAATCAACAATTACAGATGTAGTTCAGCAGCCTCCAATTACACCCTGTAGTCAAGCTCTAGGAGGAAAAGTAGCACTTGTGTTAATATCACAGTATCTTGTACATAACATTGCTTAACCTAACATCTCACTATCACACTGAATGACCCTCGTCTTAACAGTTATATCTCTGAAAAGATGCCATTGCCTAAGTTAATGTCATAGAACCCCCCCACCCCATAAAAGGCTGTACAAGGGCAAGGGACACTGTGTACCACACACTTACCTCTGGAATGTACAAGGGCACATATGTGTTCTCCAGCTGTTGCTCCCATATATATGGATTTGGCCCAACAGTTGGTGTGGGAGTCCATGACATGAATGGAATGATAGCAGTAATGCTAGTGGTAAATAATGATAGGCCATTACCTAACAACCCTTCCTGTATCACAGCAGGACAAAGACTGGCATATATGTAGAGGACAGAGGCAGGAACATAGGGCCATGTATACATTATTGCTGCTACACACCCTAGAAATTGCTGGTGTTACAGGATTTGTTGCAGCATACCCTTATGCAGGGTTACGACATTGAAATACAAATGGATGTAGCCATGTACTGATAGCACTCAACAGACAGAATGCCACAGATATATCTAGAACAATACCTGTGTGGTGCACAGACAAAACCTAACAGTCAATCACCCTGGTATCATACGGATAGGCACACAGTTGAGAGCTATGCAGACAGACAACATTCCATGAAAAAGTACCATGTACACAAAACCCCTGTAAGAACAGCAAGATACATTGCACACAACAACACTTCTCACGCTGTCTGTAGGTCTGAAACCTTACCCAAATGTGGATTTGGCCTGTGTCTGCAGGTTCTGCTCTAAGAGGTATTGCTACCTGCCATCTGTAAGATTGATGTCCACACACAGGAAAGATGTCATCCATACTGTAAAGGTGAAGGGACCCTGCCCACAGAAGCAACAATTTATAGTCTAGGGTTGCCATGACAGTGGTTATCTGAAGTACTACACAGCAGGCTACATGCAAGTAGCAACTGGTGGACACTGACTGGTGCAGAGGCCACCACCTGATCATGTGCAATACCAACAAAAGCATGCTGCAATCTATTCAAACCAGCTCAATCACTGAGAGAGAGATAGAGAGAGAGAGAGAGAGAGAGAGAGAGAAAACTTCCAAGAAAGGTCACAAAGCTCAGGTTTGTGTTACAGCGGAAAAAACATAACAGGTATGTGGAACAGATATGCATTTACTGGCATGTAGTATATGGCATAGAATAATATGATGCATACTGTGAAAGGATGTATATGTGCCAGTGTACTTATTCCTGTAATGATGTTCTGCTCAACAATTGCACTGGACAGTAATGTTAGTCCCTGTGGGTAGTGGGACATACCTGTCAAATGTGCAGACCAGCAGTGAATGGCAAAGATGTGACCCATGATATTTGTGTTCTGTAAATTACTGTGGCCAAAGGCTGGTGGGGATATTAATACTGCCATGATAGACACATGGGTGAGAGACCACACCACCTGCAGGACAGTCATGTTAAAGTGTAGCATAGCATGCCCAACTGCCATAGCAGTATAATATGCTTATCTAATGTTTGTCACGATATATACCCCCTAATGTTAGTCTTTGTTCACATGTGACAACTGTCTGTGTTGCAGCAAGGCAGAACAGTTCATCTGTGAAGTAAAGAAGGTACATGAGTGTGGTCCAGATGTTCCTAACTGGATGACAGACATATGTCTGTGTGTGCTCCATGGGGGGGACACCATCCCCTGAGGTGGTTCCACATTAAGGTAGTGATGGAACAGTAGATAATGAGGTTTCATGGTGGGTCATGGATGTGGTAACTGCGCACATTAGGTTGGAGTGGTGTTCCTGCTGGCAAATAACCCCTACACATCCTGGTGTGAAACTGTCATGGAACATATGTGGCTGTAATAGTCCACACAATCCCAGAACATGTCCAGCTGCATGCATAGATATCCCCAAAATCACAGAATGGCAGATGTGTAGCAATCACATAGCAGGCATTCCACATGCATATATGGAAACATAGTGACAGTGACAATGGCATGCAGGTGAAATACCCTGTAACAGCCCAGCAACTCTAGTGTCCCCACAGGGAGCATGTCTATAAACAGATAGCAGAAAGTGTTGTACAATACAATATATGACCCAATGGTACATATACCGGACACATACCATTAGCGTTGTGTGAACATTATGTTGGAGCTGATATGGTGGCGGGAGACTGATATGTGTATTGTATTATGGTAAACTTGACATATGAGTTGCTCAGACATATTTCCATCATTATGTCTTTCAGGGAGTATGGTGCACCCGAGGAATCCCACTTACAGTGCCACTGAGGAGGAAATTATAATCACCAGCATCATCCACAACTACCAGCTGTTGTTCTCATGGACAAGCCAGGACCAGCAGGAGAGAACAGCCATGTGGAATGATGTGCTCCGTAGGGTGAATGATGTGGGGATGCACAGCTGTACATATGAGCAGGTCCGCCACCATTGTAGTGGCCTGCTCTGCCAAGCACGTCGCCGTACCGCTGCCATGCAGGTTGACCACCTTGCAACAGGGGGGCATAACATCCATCCCCCCTAATTAGAGTGGAGGAGCTTCTCATGAGCCTGGTAGCACCTGCCCGCCCACAAGAGCTACAGACTTATACAGTCATGGTGGTGGGTGCTACACACACACACACCAGACATGGAGCATGCAGGTAAGGTTCCAGGGCATAACAGTAGACTACTGTAGTGTATGCATCTGTACAGGTAGATGATGTATATGTGAGATGTGGGGTCTGTTGCTGTGTAGTACTGATAAGCAGTAATGCATAATTTGTAGTACTGTGGACTTCAGCTATTGTTGTACTGTAATATTGCAGCCACCCTGTAGCAATGCCACAGCTGTGGCCACTGACATCAACTCTATCCCATCTCAGTGTAGGTACATCTAGGATGCCAGCAAGGCAGAAGTAGGATGCCGGTGAGTATGGTTTAAGGTTATGCTTGGCAATTCACTGTGCATGTTGTAGCTAAGATGTAGGCCATGTACACATCTAATACACCTACCCATAACGCATCCTGTATATGTGCACTGACAGAGCACACCACTTACTAATGGGATTACCAGCCTCAAACACATGCAATACACAGCCCATCTCGGACAACTGTGGCTACACTCCAGTGCACATTGCTCAGGCACAGCTGACATCTGCCCAACATACCCAGCTATTTCATACCCAGAGCAGTTGAACATGCTACACATAAAGACATCCCACTCCCTCTGCTAACACATGCTCCAGGGTCCTATACCTCATCAACACATTACACAGAATATACTGGAGGGATAGGGTCTTGTCCTAGGGGAATCCCCACACTCTGGAATGGACTACCCATACATGTCAGGCAATGCTACTCATTGGCCCTCTTTACAGAAACACTTGACAATTGGATGGGAAATAGGGAATTCACCCTGGGTAGTATGTCTGTACCACAGCCTGACAGGGGCACAATGGAATAACATTAGTGGGTGGTGCATGGCTGGGAACGCCTGTGGCTAGGCTTATGTAGGCCCCAGTACCAATAGACCAGTACTCACCTATGAACCTTTGTGTACCACAGGCAACATCAGCCAGGGCTCAATCATAGTCAATAATGGTCTCTACACTCACCATAAGTACAGTACATTGTATCTATGGTCAGTCTAATGGTAGTCTAGCACTCAAACATACACCACTCATAATGACATCTGTGAATACACATCAAGCATTCACTAAACACGTGTCCACATATGATCCTGAAACACACAGAGGGTGTGAGCAGCAGCAGAAACACAACTGACACACAGATACACATCCTTCAATGGTGTGTACACCTGTGAGGTATAGTGCACAGTACATGCCAGGGTGCTGAACAGATGCACAGCAATGCTGTGGACATGGGTGCAGTGAGTTCCAGGGGGAGGGCCATCACCTACTAACAGAAGCCATGCATCACAGCCATGTATAATGTTGGTAACGGGGATTGACTACAGTTGCACTGCATGCTGTTGAGCACCACATGTCATGCATGCTGAATGTGTGTAATTACAGGTTTGTGTGTGATACTGTACTGCAACATCGCCTGCTATTGTGTGTGTTATGGGGGTGCAGGAGCTGTCTGTAGGTGCTGTCTGGTGGAGTGTATGGGTTGCCATGTATGTCGACTGCATGTGTGTGTGTGTGTGTGTGTGTGTGTGTGTGTGTGTGTGTGTGTGTGTGTGTGTGTGCGTGTGTGTCTGTGTGTGGCCATGTTTGCACACGTGTGTGTGCGTGTGTGTGTGTGTGTGTGTGTGTGTGTGTGTGTGTGTGTGTGTGTGTACTGTGTAGCGGTGATGTACAGGTCTTACAGTCTGTTCCCTGTTTTCCCCTCACAGGTGGCGAGGTGGGGCTGGGTACCCCCGCAGGGAATCTGATGTCACTGATACAGAAAGTGACCATGAGGATAGGTGTGCTGAGGCACAGGAAGGGTCGTCAGGGCCTGCCACTGGGTCACCAATTGAAAACTCATACGTATCCACCCCATCCATGCACACAGTCACACTGCTTCTACATACCTCATCACCGTTGGCCTTAGCTGAGGGACAGCCTACGGTTGGCATTGGCCAAGACAGTGTGGTATCTATGGCACGTGTCAGGACACACCAGCCATAGCCAGATGTCTGGTGGGGTATCACATAGGCAAATGTTCAGGGGTGCTCATCGGAGCACTACTGGTCATCATGCCCCTGGCAGACGTGCCACATCTATTTCAACCACACTCATGTTCCAGACTGTCATGGAGGCACAGGCACGAATGGAACAGTACACCAGGCAGGGTCTAAGGGTGCAGAGGGCTCATCACACCTCTGTAACTAACAGCATTCGTGACCTAACAGGTGCCATCTGTAATTACACCAGGGTCATGGATAGACAGTGGGGTGAGACACTGGAACTCACATACATGTTGTCAATTGTATGGCTCAGCCTAGGCCTCTTGCAAAAAAACAACACACCCTGTGCATATGATGATACCTGTGCTACTCCCTGACATCTGCAACATCGATTCAGGGACAGGCTAACATGGTGCTGATGCACAAGGTGACTGTACAACAGTGTAGAAATAGAATGATGTGTAGCATGTTTTCAGCAGTAAAGTGAAATGCTAATATCTTGGAAGGTGTAGCTGTGCAGCCATGATGCATCATAGCTGTAATTAACAATGTTGTATTGTTGTCACCAGTATCTATTCTTATTGTGTTATGTTTGTCCATGTGCCACATGGCAGATGGGTAATTGGTGTCAGAAGGCCTTCTACAGTGGACACCAGTAAGTGTAGTGGGTGGTACACATGTCAGGGCTGGGTACAACACACAGAGCCTTTGGTTTGGATGCAGTACAGGTACAAGACTGTACACATGGAGGTATGTCCCCGTGCAGGTAACACATCTGTTGCACATGTAATTGCACCAAGACAGGATAGGCACAACCACACAGTGCTATATATGCAGTCTGCATTGTGGATGAAATTGAACATGCTAACAGCAGGGTGTATGTCCCTTGCCTGATTTTCAATGAGTGAATGCATAGTGACATTTGCTCATTGCACATTCGATGCATGTATTGCAAGATTGTGCAATACTGAGAACATACATCTGGCCTTCCAGCTTTCAGACACATGGATTTCTCCCTTTGAAAGGTGAGCCATATATATGCTGACATATATACATTCCTAGTGCTGTATATATGTGGACATGTGGATGTATACATATATATCTATGGATGTATGCATATGGCATATATATCTATCTATCTATATATATATATATATATATATATATATATATATATATATATATATTTATATATATTTCTACACCTATATCTACATATATAGATATGTTATATCCATTTAAAGATGAATATATATATATATATATACACACACACACACACACACACACACACACACAAACACACATCTACATGGCAGAATACATTCCCTGTAGTGTTGTATACCTAGGCTGGATGATATGTATGTGAAAACATCATGATTATGCATCTCTGCCATGGCTTAGTGGTAAATCACTTTGTGTATGGTGTGTAGGGTCCTGGTTTCGAGGCTTGCAGGAGCTGTTTATTTTGTTGCTGGGCAGAACACAGCTCATTGGATACAGAGTGAGTAAGGCACTGTAAAGCAGTTGTAAGCAGGTTTGCACTGGTTTGTGTGATGGTAAGCACTGCTAACCTCCGGTTACGTTTTCATACACTCAGCTTCTAAATTGCTTAACCTGTGTAGGCAGTGCTTAGCTCCACGCAAACCCGCACAAACCTGCTTACAACTGCTTTAAGGTGCCATAATCACTCTGTATCCAACGGGCCATGTTCTGCCCAGCAACAAAATAAACAGCTCTTGCAAGGCTCAAACCAAGGACCTTGCACACCATACACAAAGTGATGTACACCTAAGCCATAAAAGATACACAGATATTCAATGTTTCAGAAGCATATCAGCCAGTCCTGTCATGCAACAGTACAGAGAATGTATGCCAACATCTAGATGTCTGCATGTGTAACTATATTGCAACATATCCATATATGTATAGATATACATATATATATATATATATATATATATATATATATATATATATATATATATATATATATGTTGTTTTACTAACTCTATATACATATATATCACTATCTATGTACATATAGTTATATATCTGTTAGCAGATAAATATATCTATATAGGTATATATGGCCATACATCTGTAGATAGCAATTGCAGATTAACAAATACACGTATGTTCACATGCACCATTAATGGGGTTGAGAGGCCCCACACACTATACGTCTTGTACGAATAGGCATCCCCCCACAGCCAAACACATGCACCCTGCAATACACTACCAAGTACAGTCTGCCTCCCATAGGACATGTAATATGTGGAAGCATACCTCTCAACCTGGAATCTTCAAAAATCTGGACAAGGCCCATGAAAAATAGGTACAAATCTGTATGCTGATTAGCATCTAATTTGCATACATAATTACATAACCCCACCCACTCCAGTGGAATTGTGGGATACCAACTTTCAAACGCAAACTGAAGAACAGACAACCAAAATATGACACCAGAGTCCCCTGCAGCCATTCCAATGTCCCATTACCTGGCTATTTCTCCCCATTTACCATAAACGCTAATGTGTGCATACTGCTTTATTTCTACAATGATTATTTGGATTTTATTTTTACATTTTGCAGCACAGCACATGCACAATGAAAATAGACTTGGCATTAAAACTTCTCTGCCCTTGATATTCACATTCATTGAAACCTTCACCACATCCAAAGAAAATGCATCTGGCCAGTGGTGGATAAAATTACCTTTGGGCTGTTTTCAAATCATTGGCCCCTTGCACACAAAACAAGAAACATACATGCGTTCTTTTCTTTGATACACCTTCCTGACTTTATTAAGTTATATTCCTTGTATAATACAGCATACTTGTTAGACAGAGCACATTTTAAATGTATTGCTTGAACATTTTCCAGTAGGTTGTACTGTAGGCAATGAAAGAAAATACATAAACCAATAATTACAAAACTGCCCAATTCAGAACATTTCCATCATAAAAGCCTACTTCCACACCCAAACTATAAACAGAATGACAGTGTAAGCCACATGCATCTTACACAGCTTCTCACACTTATTTTAATTTCAGTTATTTTTTTTTTGGGGGGGGGCAAAAGGTCAAAAACCAGGGACACATTTTAAACATTGCTTGTATAATTTTGGAAAGTTGCTAGAATAAAATGTTGTGCTACCACCATGCATGTCACTGGCAAGTGTTGAACATAGAACCCTATACACTAGTCAGTGCAACATACCACTATGCTAAATCAGCAGTTTAAAAAATAGGAAGACTGAAACTTAATGGCCATCATTTAGTGAATTCAGTTCTCACTTCTCACCATAGCTCTCAACCTCTTAGCACAAAACACCTGGGCAAATACAAATTCAGTTCTCACTTCTCACCATAGTTCTCAACTCTTAGAACAAAAAAACTGGACAAACAACAAAGCCAATAATGGGGGAATACAAATTCTGTTCTCACTTCTAACCATAACTCTCAACTTTTAGCACAAAAAAAATCTGGACAAAGCTCAGAAATGGTGGTGGCTAGGGACTTTAGGCTCTTTTTACCCTGTACCAAAGGTGCAGGGTTTGAGCCCAAAATACCTCTAGCCACCAGGTGTATTACATTGTGGGCATTTTCACACACTTGGCTCACTTCTTTCTTCACTTTTCATTAATGACTTTACTCAGGCTCCACCCAACCATAATATAATTATGTTCGAAGATGATACTCTGCAACTTGAGGCTGCCAAAACTCACCAGTCCCTACAAAACAAGTTCTAATCTAGTTTCACTGAGATGCGCAATTGGTTTCTAACAAACAAACTGCTTATTAACAGTATAAAAACAAATACTATGATCTCTGCACAAAAATACTCTTCAGTACTTCTCGCTGCCCTGGGTGGCAAACCATCATTATGAAAGTCAAAAAAGACAAAAATAAGAAGTGTAGAAAATATTTCAATGCATTGGCTGCATGACAGCTTACTTAATATCTAGATGGAAACAAAGGTTGTGAGGTTGTGAGGCATGAAAAACTAAATTACTTTTTACATACATTAAAAACAAGTCAGAAAAGAGTAAGTAAACCCTCTCGCACTCAACTCAAAATACTCTACTATTCCTTGCACTATTAATCTAATTATAATATATTCAGCTTTATTAAAAGTGAGTGATGCTGTAAAAGATGCTTTATCTGTAAAAAGCCACTTGTAAAAAAAACGCTCTTATCCAAAAAACCTGCTGCTTGACAAAAAAAATGAAACAAAAAACAATATAAAAGTAAAAAACAAAAAAGCGATACAACAAGCAAGGGATACCACACAAATTTGTACTTTTGTTTAAGGTACGGGAATGATTGGCATTCTGTTTCTCAAGTGTTTAAAGCAAGTAAAGATGACTTTAAAATACAAACAAGTGTAAAATACCAAAGGCTTATGATAATATCCTGTCGCTATGCAAAAAATACATTATCTACAGAAGTATTCTCAATTTGGCAGGGGGAAGAGCAACATTTTTGAGCCAAAAATTGGACAGTTGAGAGGTTGGCTATGCTCCATTCTATAAAGCAATTTATTGCATGTGCCTCTCAACCTGTTAATGCAGTAAATCTGAACAATAAGGCCAAATATATTGCACATATAAACAGTACTAAAAAATGCTCTTGTATAAATTGAGAGTAGTTGATAGAAGGCTTTTACTTACTTATGCATTTTTTATGAAGGTTATTATGTCTGGAAACTTATTGTTGTGACTTTCATTTAATCATTAAAATTTAAATTTTTTATTTTATAAACAACAAAAAAAAAAAAAAGAAGCAAAAAATATTCAAAAAAAGGTTCAAGTTGGGGTTTCTTGGTATAGTTCAGCTGGGTGGGCCTCCTGAGTTGGCTGTCTTCCCCTGACAAAATAATGGTTGAACTGGAGCCATTGCATTAATTCCAATTAACCATTATTACCTATAAATTCTAACACCATAAACACTAACTTTCATGCTGCTTTACTTCAATGTTTTATTTTCATTTTTGAAGTTTTTTTGTTTGTAACAGCCAGTACAAATTTTAAATCTGTTACAATGAGCAATTAGTTCTCAAACTTAAAACTTACTCACATTGAAAGCTTGCCCCTTGAAACTCACATTCATTGAAAACTCATTGAAACCACATTAAAAATACATTTGCCAGTGGCAGATAAAGATAAATTTTGGGGCTGTTTTAGGATGTAGGCCCCTTATACACCTACATACATGTACTGATTGATACACCTTCCTGTAATCACTGAACTTTATATTCCTTGTACAATACAGGTGTTTTTTTTAGTAAGATTGATGAAAAATAAATTTGTTTGAATAATGGCAAACTGCATAATGAAACAAAACATATGCACCCAAGTCAGACTGCCCATAGTTGAACATTTATCATAAAAAAACATACTCAATTCAGTACAGTCCACCATTATTAGTAAATATACACAATTCTACAGTCCACCATTATTCAGAATACACACTTTTCCTGTCCCACACCATTATTGGTAAATATGCACAATTCTACACCATTGCATTATCAGTAAACCACCAATTCAGTCCATATTCAGTTCTTGCAATTCACAACAGTATGTCAAAATATTCACAAAACCTGGCAGCTGTCAACCTTAGCACAGAAACAACCCAAAAAGAGCCAATAAATTTAAAATGGAAAAAAAATAAAAATAGAAAAAAATATTCAAAATATAAAGCTTAAAAAATTACTTCCAGAAAAAAAAAGTATGAAAACTATGTATTCTGAAGAACATGAAGTTTGAAATTCAAATGCCCAGTCAGTTTAGGATTCGGAAAGAACAAAAACAATTTTAACGCAGAGGCAGCAGAGGATTAATGCAAACACCCTCTTTGTAAAGGCACACAGGGAAGCCAGAGCTAAACCACACAAAAACACAGAAAACTCCACGCAGAAGCCAAACAGAACTACCACACCAAACCAACCAAACCAAAGAAAGGTTCCAGAAAACCTATAGCTGTGAGGCAACACTACCACTGCACCATCAAAATTTACTGAAACTGCAGACACATCTTTGTAAAAATGGCAGGGCACAGAGCAAATCCACACAAACACAGGCAGATGAGATGTCCAAACCAGAGCCCAAGCCAACCAAACCATCAATCAAACCAGTCCCTGCTGTGCTCCTCTTTGTTCGGATGTGACATCATCATCCTGGGGATTAAATTTAAATATTTTTTTTTTTTTTTTTCTTTTTCTTTTCTTTTTCTTTTTTTTTGGCTGGCTGAGTACTTCCCACATAAACAATTAACAACAATGAGGAGTGGAGAAAAAGTGTTTTGGTACCTATCTTTAAGAATAAGTGTGATGTGCAGAGCTGCAGTAACTACAGAGGGATGAAACTGATCAGTCACAGCTTGAAGTTATGGGAAAGAGTAGTAGAAGCTAGGTTAAGAAGGGAGGTGATGATTAGTGATCAGCAGTATGGTTTCATGCCAGGAAAGAGCACTACAGATGCAATGTTTGCTCTGAGAGTGTTACTGGAGAAATACAGAGAAGGTCAGAAGGAGTTGCATTGTGTCTTTGTAGACTTGGAGAAAGCATATGACAGAGTGCCTAGAGAAGAGTTGTGGTATTGTATGAGGAAGTCGGGAGTGGCAGAGAAGTATGTAAGAGTAGTACAGGATATGTACGAGGGTAGTGTGACAGTGGTGAGGACTGCAGTGGGAGTGACAGATCTGTTTAAGGTGGAGGTGGGATTACATCAAGGATCAGCTCTGAGTCCTTTCTTATTTGCAGTGGTGATGGACAGGTTGACAGATGAGATCAGACAGGAGGCCCCGTAGACTATGGTGTTTGCAGATGACATTGTGATCTGTAGTGAGAGTAGGAATCAGGTTGAGGAGACTCTGGAGAGGTGGAGATATGCTCTAGAGAGCAGAGGAATGAAGGTCAGCAGGGCTAAGACAGAATATATGTGTGTAAATGAGAGGGAGGGTAGAGAAATGGTGAGGATGCAGGGAGTAGAGTTGGTAAAGGTGGGTGAGTTTAAGTACTTGGGATCAACAGCTCAGAGTAATGGTGAATGTGGAAGAGAGGTGAAGAAGAGAGTACAGGCAGGGTGGAATGGGTGGAGAAGAGTGTCAGGAGTGATTTGTGACAGACTGGTACCAATAAGAGTGAAAGGGAAGGTCTACAAGAGGGTAGTGAGACCAGCTATGTTATATGGGTTGGAGACAGTGGCACTGACAAAAAGGCAGGAGTCAGAGCTGGATGTGGCAGAGTTAAAGATGTTAAAATTTGCACTCGGTGTGACTAGGATGGATAGGATTAGGAATCCGTATATTAGAGGGTCAGCTCATGTTGGACAGTTTGGAGACAAAGCAAGAGAGACGAGATTGCGTTGGTTTGGACATATGCTGAGGAGGGATGATGGGTATATTGGGAAAAAGATGCTAAGGATGGAGCTGCCAGGTAAGAGGAAAAGAGGAAGGCCTAAGATAAGGTTTATGGATGTGGTGAGAGAGGACATGCAGGCGGTTGGTGTGACAGAGCAAGTTGCAGAGGATAGGAAGAAATGGAAAGAGATGATCCGCTGTGGTGACCCCTAACGGGAAAAGCCGAAAGATGATGATGATGATGACGATGATGAAAGGGAATGTAATGTCAAATGTTACTCAGCAAAAATAACAAACAATTGACCCTCTACTTAACCTCAACTTTCATACACAATATCATCACAGATGTCTTGTAACAGCTAAGACTATGTTATCATACCTCACAACTTCTGTGCACAGCTGCATGTATAACAATGGCCAAACAAATGTACCAATCCCGAAAGCTGAGTACTCTTCACTGTTCGCATAACACCCAAAGCATTCTAAATTTGAAAACAAAATATTTTGATTTGCTCTTCTGGCCAACCTGAACTGTCATCGTGGCATCATATTAGAAAAGGTAAACTAGCTCCCTATTACTTACAAAGACACTTTTCTTCAGGATAACCTTATACATAAAGTTTGTAAGCCTTGGTTACGACTCCTCCCACCAACTTTTAAACTTCATATAAGGTACAAACAAAACTACTGTCATAGGAACAGCCAGGATTACACACACACACACACACACACACACACACACACACACACACACACACACACACACACACACACACACACACACACACAAACACTTGTTGCTTACCTAATTCCAAGTGCCTTCCATTCCGTTATCGCAGCAAAGTAAAGTCCTGCTGCAACGGAGTGCCTTCCATTCTCGCAGCAAAGTAATGTCCTGCAACTGAGTGCCTTACATTCCGTTCTTGCAGCAGCAAAGTAAAGTCCTACAACTGATCCTGAGAGCTCTTCTCGCCTGGTTGTTTAAGCCTGGAGCCAGCCCATTGTAATTCCTGCCCTGCTGTTTAAAAGCAGAGCCAGCCCAGCCCGTTCTTAGCAGCAAAGCAGCTGTTTAATGCCCGCCAGCCAGAAATGATGACGTGAGCTCCTTGAGCTCAATTCCAACTGGCTGGTAGCCCTGGGAGAGCTGACATCATCGCGCATGTGATGATGTCAGCTCTGACAGTGCGAAAATTAAAAAAAAAAACAAACAAAAAAAAGCAAAAAAATCGGAAATGAAGGGGTGCCATTCGGGAATCGTGGCACCCCCTTCAATTGGACCCCAAAACTCAGTAAAAAATTAGTAATTTGATGTGGTTGGGAGGTATGTGTGGAAGCCATCAACATCCCCAGGATACAGATACACAGACACATATATGCAGATACAGATATACATATATATATATATATATATATATATATATATATATATATATATATATATATATATATATATATATATATATATATGCATGTGACTACCCATACACATGCAGATATATGTACAGTAGGATACATATGTAGGAGGTGCACACAATATGGAACAGCCACTATGGCTACAGTTAACACCTGAACAACTGGACACTGTATGGCCAACACATACTAATGTCAGTTGTTGCCTGCAACATATACCCATAGAAAGGTCATAGGAAAGACACCACACACAGGTTTGCAGAAAAGAGAATCCTTTAATTGTGTACTATAACAGTTCTATATGTCATATCATATAGCTGTTCAAATAGTGACAACCATATTAACCGAGTACTGCAACTGTGAAACAGTTACACTAATACAGTAGTCTGGAAAGGTTCACAACTGGTGCTGTCCAGGCCAAGCCCTTCAGAATGCACAATAGTGCAGACAGACTGGGCCACAGGGTACCACACAATCAACAGTATGTACTGCAGGTGTGTAGTTCAGCAGCCTCTATCTACACTTTGTACAAACTCAGTAGGAGGTAACGACATTTTGAGATCAAATGGGTTTTACCCGGTACATAACAAGGCATAACGCACAGAACAGTCTGTATGGCAGGTGGCAGTAGGCTTGTAGTACCCCAAGTAATGTAAGTAATGTTAATATTGGTGGAGTATACGGTACTATACATCCTCATACCTTGTGGCAGCTCACCCCTGATACCCGCACAATTTGTAACAGCCTAGGTCATTTATGGTGCTCCCCACCTAGACTTAATAATACAGGTCCATATACCACTGTTACATACACTGGCCTCTGCAGTGCATAAGGGTGCACATGTGTTGTGTAGATGACTTCCCACACATATATGGCCCCAGCCCCACTGTATGTGTGGGGGATACAACAGCAGTGAACTAATGGCAGCAATGGCAGTGTGATATACTCACAGCCCACTACAGAACAACCCCCAACAGCATGACATATGTCCAAAGCTTGTTATGTAGATGGGGGACAGAGGCTGGAACACAGACGCATATGTGGAACACTTTTGCCATATACTAAGCAAGGTGCTGGAGTTACAGGATAGTCTGCAACATACCCTTAGTCAGGGGATTGAGGTTAGAAATAGACATGAATGTAGCCATGTACTGATAGCATGCAACACACACTGCCAGTGTAATATCTGACACAGGACCTGTGTGGTGGACGGACAACACATGATAGGTATACCTCAGTCCAGCAAGATGTTAGGCCCACAGTAGTGAGCTATGCAGACAGACTGCATTCCATGGTACTCTAGTATGTACACACACACTCACACGTGCACACACATACACACACACACACACACACACACACACACACACACACACACACACACACACACACACACACACACACCCTGTAACACCAGTACTATGCAAAGCATTGCACAACTCCACCCACAGTCTGTTTGTAGTTCCTGATCCTCCTAGGAATATGTGGCCACTCTGAGTGTGCAGGTTCTCATGTAAGAGGTATTGCTACCTGCTGTCTGTATCACTGATGTCCACACACAGGAAGGATGTCCATCACACAGGGAATGTAAAGGGACCACGCCCACATGCTGTAGGGATTTATAGTGGGTGGTTGCAATGACGGTGGTAATTCCATGTAGTACACATGTATAAGTATAGATATATATATATATATATATATATATATATATATATATATATAGCTATATATAGCTATACATGGCTATTTGGATAAGTATATATACATATATTTCCACCATATGTCCTGGACATGGAGTGTAGCCATATACCAGCCCCTACAGTCCCAAAGACGTAGTGCAAGGGGATGACAGGTATGTATAGCAGGTATATTACTAGACTGTTGCTACTGTCATTGGGATTGTCTTCACAGACATGGTGTATGTGGATGCTGACATCTGCTTACAACATGTGTGCCATTGGCTACTGACAGACATCCTAAGGAAATCATTGCAAGGTACCGCTGCTGACATGTAAAGGCCCTGTGGAGTGCAGCAGAGATTTAGCCACTATATGTGGAACTTTGGACACACCCTGTACAGTCCAGAGGTATACACATAATCCCTTAGTGCACCACATGTGTACCAGGCCTGACAATATGGATGTAGACAGCCATGTAGATGGGTATAACACATAGCAACTGGTATACATTTGGCATCATAGGTGTTGAATTCACACACTCCTGTCTGGCCTGACACATAATGACTGCTTGTACAGGGGTGCCATGGACACATACCACCCACTTTATATTGACATACATCTTTACAGCATTCCACTGCTCTGTCTGACATACATGCCATTTAAGAAAGGCCAAGCAGCAGTACATCTGGCAATTATCTGCACATAACATCCCACTGGTTAAGTACACTAAGCTGCTAGGCATGTAACAATGCACTGCGCGGGTTACAGGCAGACTGGCTCAACACTGGCCTACATCTCCTATGGGGGAATGCACATGTACCTGCATATAAAGCAGGCTCAACAGCCATGTCACAGCACAGGGTAAGATACACCTGTGTGACAGTGCATAACCACAACCAATGTGAACACAGCCACAGCCTCATATGGTAAGCTACCATAATATTACAGTATATGGGCTATCTGTTCTACACCATCCTCATATGTGCTACTCACAGAATTACCCTACATATACTGGGCTGCTACACAGTTTGGTATGATGGCTGTCTGTGGTATGTGACATGTGGGTGTATGACCCTAAAAACATGTACGGAAAAATGGTACCATACAGTGGGGCAGCATGTAACATCTGATAGAAGGGGAGCTAGAACAATGGCATCTGCCACAGTCTGTACAAAGGCTGAATTACATATTAGCAATACACACACTGCTGACATTCACCATCACTACACAGACCTCAGTACTTTACAAACATCCACAGAATGTCCAGCTTATGTCATGAAATATAACCACTAGTGTACATGACATGAGTAGCAATCTGATATATCACTGGCTTGTTATCAGATATGATGACAGTATTTATGGTGTACAGCACATATGCACCACTTCATGCACGCCATATGTACAAAGGTTGACAGAGGTGTGGCTGACAGCACATACACAGGGCCAGTATAGACATGTTGCTGTGATAACCTCATATATTTTCCATTGTAACAGGGTTTGTTGCAACATATGTCCTATGAGGTATATGAAGTCAGTAACTGTCACGCCCTTCACCATCTACAGACTGCAATCCTCACACTACCTTCTGCATTCCACAGATTGATGCACTGTGGCTAACACATGAAACCATAGGCACAACACTGCCCAGTCTGCAGATGACCCTGTAGATGGGGATTCCTCATGTACATGGAAATGACATGGAAGGTACTGCAGCATGTACATCAGGCATATCCAGACAAACACTGTTAAGCCAACATTACTCCAAATGCAGTATCGCAGCACTTACAGTCTGTAGTCAGGTCAGGCACATCCCCCTCCTGTTTGTTGCCCTCTTTCCACAGTGTATGTTGTTAGAGGTAAATCCCCAATCCATCTGGGATGCTGTTTGCAAAACATTAGATCCAGTTCCTGCTCACAGTGACTGCAAAGGCCCAACACCACCATGATGTTCCTAGGTATTGGAGTGTGTTTCCATGCAACTGGCTATGGGATTGTTACCACAGCTGTTCCACATGCAATCAGCTAGGGGAGGGCTGCAATTTGTGCAGAGACCATCAGCTGGTCATAAGCATCACGTAAAATACACATGCTGCTGCCTAAGCAAGGCAGGTGTGGGTCTCCTCATCCACAAGTGAGGGAGTGGGGGAGGCAGACAGAGGCAGATACATGTCAGGGAGGGGTGGGAGAGTAAAACTGAAGCATGTTTGTGTCACACACCTACCAGCACAGGGTATCAAACCCCTGACAGTTATGTAGTGCTATCACAGTTTGATGCAGTTATTGGATGCATCACATGGGTTACTTGATGTGGAGCACTCAGAACATATATGTGAGGGTGAGTGACATCTGCAACAGGGATATGGTAGATATACAGTAGGTGTCGTACACATGCCTGTCTGCATGAACAGGTCCCAACATCAACACAGGCACACTCACACAGGGATGTGCACACATTAACACACTTGGCAGGGCCAGGAGTGCAACTCATCACTAGTGGGGTTGCCACAACACATCAACGTGCAGGTATCATATGCACCACATGGGTCATATGGTGGCCATATGGGCAAGGAGTATGAGGAAATGGCAGACATCAGACAGCATGCTTCAGTATGCCCTGGGGGGTTGTAGTGAGTGTGGATGTGGACATACGCAACATACAACACACACAAATGAACACACAGGGTGCCAGTTCTGACATGCATGGGTGCATGTCTACATGGGTGTGTGGTGGTCAACTGTGCCAGCAGGCTGTACAGGGGTAGGCAATGGGTATACCTTGGCATCAGGCCACATAACAATGGTCTGCCTTGTGGCTCAAACCTGAAGTTACTGCATTTGCCTACACAAGTGGGTATTGCATCCCCCATCCAGTCAGCTGGGTGACTATTGTGTGTGGCCAATGCTGTACACCACATGCCATGTATGTGTTCCTTAGTCCATGACATGGATGGTGTCTGGGATGTGGACACCTCCCACATGCATGTACAGTGACATGTGGAACTGTACCTGGGGTGTCTGGCCCATGTTGTGAACACAGATTATCATCAGATGTGCCAGTCTTGCCCACCTGTGGCAGGAACTGGTAATGGGCAGCAGGTTTACCCTTCACCTGCATTGATAACATGCTAACAGCATTCCCTGATGTCAGTGTCATCTGTCCATACAGGGCATGTTGTCAGGTATGGTATGTCCGTTGTGAATCACATGTGAAGGCACCACAGGTGGTGCAGGTGTCCATTGGCAAACATGGTGGAGGTGCACTGTCTGCATGTACGTGCATATTGGGCAGATGGGCAGGGTGACATGCCCTCTGTAGCCTACTGCTATCACTGCATAGTTACTATCAGTGGCCAATATGCAGTGCACTACCCACATATTGGCTGCTGGATAGGCATGTGTGTGCGTATGACACATGGGTTGAGTGTCTGCTCTGGGTAATAGTGGGTTTGCTAATACTGATTAGCTGGCCTTCATGTTACATGTATGGGTATGGCTTTGCACCCCAGCCTCCCAGCGTATTTACATCTTTTATCCCTGTATGATTGACATTGTGTTATATAGTAGGGCCACCATAAAAGTAATCAGCAAAACCCCCTCCCCATTGACATCACACACTCACCTCTACACAGGATACATGTTACACACACACACCTGTCATGTCTGGGAGTTGAACCCCTACCTAACTAGTTTATTACACTACAGCACTACGTAGTATGTGCCGCAGACATTACTGCTGTGCTTCTTCCCCAAGGGTGTATTTCACAGTGGCTGGCATCAGCAGGATTACCAGAGTAGGGCATTTCACCTGTACTGCGAGTGACTAGCCTAAAATGCATTGCTCCCTGCACAGACAGTGAGACATGCACCAAACATCCACACCTGTCATGTGTGGGTATAGAACCCCTGACCAAGGCCTATATCAAACTACAGCATAAAGCAATTACAGGTTTCACCACAGGGATTACAGGGAACTTTCTCCCCAAAGTTGTATTTCACAATGAATGACATCAGCAGGATTGGCAAAGTAGGGCATTTGAAACTGCGAGTGAGTAGCCTATGATGCATTGCTCCATACACAGACATTGAAACACGCAAAACATCCAGAACTGCCATGGGTGGTGATGGAACCCTACCACAGTTCTAAATCACACTACAGCAGTACACAGTTACAGGACATGCTACAGACATTACTGGGCTATGACTTTCCCAGAGGTGGATTTGTAAGTGAGTGACATCAGCAGCCTTGCCAACGTTGGGTATATGAATTCTAAGGAGTATGTGTGACCTAAAAAGCATTGTTTGTCACTCAGTCAGAGACACAGAGATTCACACACACAGTTACCAAGTCTGGGGTTAGACCACCTACCTAATTAGTTTATCACACTACAGCAGTACGCAATTACAGGACGCGCTACAAGGATTACTGGGCTATGCTTTGCCCAGAGGTGTATTTCTAGGTGAGTGACATCAGCAGCCTTGCCAAAGTTAGTAAATGAATTGTACAGAGTGTGAGTGGCCTGAAAAGCATTACTCTTTACTCAGACACATACACAAGCACGCAGTTGCCAGGTCTGGGATTAGAACACCTACCTAACTATTTTATCACACTACATCAGTACACAGTTACAGGACATGCTACGGAGATTACTGGACTATAATTTCTCCAGAGGTGTATTTTTAGGTGAGTGACATCAGCAGCCTTGCCACAGTTGAATATATGTATTGTACGGGGTGTGAGTGGCCTAAAAAGCATTGCTCTCTACACAGTCAGACACACACACAGATTCACACACAATTGCCAGGTCCGGGATTAGAACACCTACCTAGCTACTTTATCACACTACAGCAATACGCAGTTGCAGGAGGCATTATGGAGATTACTGGGTTATGATTTCCCCAGAGGTGTATTTCTGGGTGAGTGACATCAGCAGCCTTGCCAAAGTTGTGTATATGAACTGTACAGAGTGTGAGTAGCATAAAAAGCATTTCTCTCTACACAGTCAGAGACAGAGAGACACACGCACAAATATGCACTCGTACAGTTGCCAAGTCTGGGGTTAGGGCTAGTACCTAACTACTTTATCACTACAGCAGTACACAGTTATGGAACGCGCCATGGGGATTACTGAGCTACAGATCTCCCAAAGGTGTTTTTCACATTGGATGACCTCAGCAGGCTTGTCATGATACTGCTATGGGGAGAGCGGTGTGTGCATGGGACGTAACCCATTCATGTAGGGGTTGACATGCCCCATGTGGGCACACACGGGGTCATATGCCACAGGTACGTGTATACAGCTACTAGGTGATTACTTCCTTGTACAGCCATGTTGTACAGCTGGCACGTGCAACATGCCATCATGCTGACAGATACTGGTGGCTAGTGTCTGCAGTGAGTGACACCTGTACCTCATGTGTTAAGGGCCCTTTGGCTGTATGTTAGGTAGGACATGCCCAGATGGCTCCTTGTCATGGTCACCCTCTTCCACACATCTATGACTGTCTACCTTTGGCTTATTATAGTGTGTTGTCCTTACATATATGTCTGTTTTCCTATCCTATCCACTGTGTGTGCAAGGCAGGAGTGTTGCATACTGACATGTGTCTGCACTAAGAACTGCAACTGCCAGATATGTATGGTCCACTGGTGTTTGCTGACATGGCCTTCATGTGTTTAAGTGTGTGAGCATGCCCAGTATGAACTTTCAGTATGCTGTTGACTGACATTTCCTTCATTCCTCTAAGTGTGTGAGCATGCCCAGTATGGCCATCTATATTGCATGTGTGGATCAAGTCCAAGTAGTTTGTACTGCAGTGCTGACCTTTGTGTTGTACACTGACAGGTAGCATGCTGTGTCTGCAAGGTATACATTGGTCATTTGGCACTGATTGTTGCTACATTTCTGCATAGCGGGGGGGGGCACCCACCTGACTGTTTCTACATTTCTACACAGAGGTGGGGACACACACCTGTTACTATAAGTGTATGTAGGATGGTGGGGCACACCTTACACTTTTACACATTTGCTAGGACTTTACTGGTTTGTCGGATACACCATTTCGGTCTGTAGTCTTACCTATCATGCTGGCTAGAGGCATACCAGTGTACTACACATCTTAGCTTTAACTACCTATATATTAGTTTCTGACTTCCTAGCCTTCACAACTTACATACAACTGGTTGGCCTGCTGTAGTCTGACTGTGTAGGCCTGGGGGAGGGGTTACTCATAGGGCTCATTCAGAGGCCATAGTACAGCATTTGTTTGTGTTTATCTACACCTATCCTGCTGGCTGTGAGTGTTGTTGGGTATGTGCCACCCCCCAACTTGCATGTGTGAATCACTTACCTTGTGGATGTCTCAGTATTGAGGGTGGTGCTGCAGGGGTGCCTATGTTGGATGCACATAGTACATTCCCTATACATGGTTGAGCACAGGTAGTATCATGTTTGGCATCCCTTTTACTGTATGTGCGTGTCAGAGAGAGGTGTCATTCCCTGGGTCCCTACTGTGTCAGTGCATGTGCTATGCATTGCCTCTTTGCCAAGGCCAGGGCATACTGGGCATGCCTCCTTCTGCCTACTGGGGAAGGCTCAGGTTGTTCCTCCTCTGAGTCACTCTGTGCCTGTGCAGGCCTTGGCACTGGTGGGGGGCTTTGTGGTCCTGCCCCATGCTGTTCGTGCTGCAGCTGTTTCTGCAGGATCATATTGTGTAGCATGGAACATACAAGGACAATTGGGTACAAGTAGTTGGTGAGTACTGCAGGGCTCCACCAGATGAGTCCAGGCACTGGAACCGTGACTTGAGCATCCCAAACACACGCTCTGTTATGATTTGTGTTTGTGTTTGTGCATGTGCCTCATTATGGAGTTCTTGTTCGGGTGTGTGTGCATTTCTGATGGGTGTCATCAGCCATGGCTGCAGTGCATATCCAGCATCCCCCACTAGGTGACCGTGTGGGATGTCCCCATTGGCAAATGTCTGGTACAGCTGCATCAAATGCCAGATGTGGGAATCATGGTAGCTTCCAGGGCAGCCAGCACACACATTCATTATTATGCCCTGGGCATCGCACATGACCTGGCAGTTGATGGAGGCAAAGCCCTTGCGGTTGATGTAGACCCTACCCCACTCACCTGGTGGTGCTTTCATGCATATGTGTGTGCAGTTTATTGCATCCACTACCTCAGGGTATTCTGCTATTTGGTGGAAGAGACAGATATTGCTGGTCAACTCCTCACAAGTGATGGGGAAATATATGTGCTCACCGACATGTGCTGACATGGCATCCAGGAACTGGCTGAGTACCCTGGATGCTGATGCCTGTGAAATCCCCATCATATCCCCACTTGGTCTTTGGAAGGTACCTGTAGCTAGTATTCTTAGGCTTACACACACCTTGGTATCCACTGGGATGGGTTCCCATCTGTTAGTTCTGTGTGTCAGGCGTGGCCAGCACAGCACAGCAATTTGTTGTAGGAGGTCCCTGTCCACCCTATAGCGCTCCTCAATCTCCAGCTCATGTAGCCCTTGGTAGGTTACCCTAGGTCTGTACACTCTTCTCTGTCTCCTCACTGTGGGTTGCTCAACAGCATTCACATCCTCAGCACTCTCAGCCTCTTGCACATGCTGGTTTATGATAGCAAAAGCAGCCCCTAACATTTTTCTCTTGCTTTCGTTTGGTAAACTTTCTCTGTCTGTATACACCTGTGGTGCAGAGTTTTGGGGAAAAACAAGGGGGAAAGGTTATTTGCATAGTTTATAGTGGTGTGCTGGGCTGGGCTGGTCTGCTGCCTGTGTAATTGGCTGATTCTGATACATTTCACCTGTCAACTAAGGTAGTTGTCCTTAATTACCTTCCAACTGCTGTTTTCCCTTCCCATTGCTTCCCTGTTTAAGCTTGTGTGCGCGCCGTGCAAACAGAGTGCTCAAGTATGCACAGAGTTGCTTTTTCCTGGGTTAACTTCCTTTTTCTTCCTGTCAAACCCAGCGCTCAGCATGCACACCCGCTTACACTTTGTAAAGAGTGCTAGGCAGGTTTAGACAGACCCCTAGCTTAGATGCTAAGCTAGGAGCAATCCCGAGCCACAGGTCTCCAATCCACTTACAGTATACCTGACACTCACCCCATTGATGTCACCTATTTCCTTGCACCCAGCTATTTATACTCTTACACTCTTGGGACCTATCTCACACCTTGGGAATATCTGGGATTCACTAACATTTCCCTCATTTGCATAGGAGTGACTGCTAATGCATAGTTACATGTCCCACACTGAGCCTCCCCCCTTAGCAACCTATACTCAGTGGCCAGGTTGCCTTCTGCCTGCCATTGACTTGCATGGCAGAACACTGATTTTAGTTAGAATGCTTATTTTAGGTTTTTTTTTATGATTTTTTTCCCCCAATCCCATTTGCTCGCCACTGCCCTATGCTTAAACAGGTGAGATCGGTGAAAAAAAAATAAAAGTTGTTTATTTTAATTTTTAAACAGTTTGCAATGCCAATGTCCTTCTACTTGGCCATTGGCATGCTTCCTCAATGATATGCAGCCTTTATTTGCAGCTGTCATAGCTCCATTTTGTAGATTGCAGAAATGTACTCGGTTACTAATCGAATACATTTCTGCACACAGCACTCTTCCTGGCAGGGACAGCTGCCAGCTTCCTGGATCGCATATTACCCTCATTTGCATGCTTTTCACCTGCAAATGAGGGTAATTTGCATACAGGAGTTCAGTCCATGCAGGATTAGTCTAAGAGCTCACGTGCATGTCCCAGGAGCTCGTTCCTGGATCACATGTCAGCCATATTGCCGAAAATAGCTTAGACTAATCCTGCATGTTCTACAGGGCTTTGTAAATCTGGGGTGTGTGTGTAAATGATAAAAAGGGTGAAACAGATTGGATTTTTTTAATTTTAAAACATTCATTTAACTTGTCCATCATGTCAAACACCAATATGCATATTTATTTATTTACTGACATTTAATTACTGGGAAAGTCTGACTTGGAAGGAGCCCATTTTAAAAGATGACCTGGGGAGAAAAGCTCCAAAGTATTACAAAACATTGTTAGAATAATAATTTTACAATCTTTAAAAATAGTATAAAAACAACTATAAATTAAATTATACCAAATTACACATAAATGAAAACATATGGTAAGAATAGGTACAAGTTATATGATGATGATTTAATATTCATAGACATTTAGCCAGTTTACAGAGAAATTAAAGTTAAGTTAGTAAAGGTAAGTTAGTATAATACAAACAGGAAATGCAATATGAAATAAGAGAAAATCAGGCTTATGGTATATTTAGAATAAAGCCAGGCAACAGAAATGGACAGAAGTAAGAAAGTGAGAGAAGAAGGGAGGGTAAGGAGGTATATGTTGTGAATAAGTATTTGTTGATAAGTCCAGTAAGGATTTTTATTAGGATATTTATGCCATGTAATTTCCTGTGTTTTTTGCCTGATGAAGTTCACTCATTGGGAGTGGACAAAAGTGCTAACCTTCATTGAATAAAACATTTTTTGTGGAGCCTTCACCTTTTGCCTTTTCTTATTGGACTGAGGTGTTTTGTGTTTTTGTGGACTTTCTTCAATAAGTATTTGTTGAGCATATGTCATCCTGAAACCTGGAATAACTAAGCCAGCAATCAGCAAATGCAGAGCTAAAAATGTGGTCCTTCTCTCAAGTCCACAGCACTATATTAAAATAGATGGGGTACACACCTGCCCCATCGCCACCCCTTGAATTTGTTTGTAGAATTCTCCTGTGAAGGTAGTTGCTGTCCAACACATTTTCCAGGAAGTCATGTATTAGTCTGATATCTGTGTAGAATAAGAATTTATAGTGGGTTAGGGCCTCTTCAAATAATTCCAGACACTTTGATGGTGTGGTGTGGCCTAAAATAAGTCAACAGCATCTATAGTGATGAAAATCAGGTCCTTCCTATAACATTTTTATCGATACCGCTGTAGAAATTTCAAGAATCTCATAGCAAATAGGTAATTTTTGTGATGAAGGGTTTCAACTTTGTTGATAAATACAGCCAGGGGATATGCTTTTTAACCCTCAGCTACCACAGTGGGACTCAGGGGAAGGTCTGAAATAGACTTGTGGGTTTTTGTTATACAAAAAATTGAGGGGACTACAGATCTGTCAACATGTTGCATGTAAAAATTCATATAGTTCTTTGGTAATAATCTTTTGTGAAAAAAGCTCTAGGTGGAAAAGATCAATTTTTGTACACAATGTTAACCTCATTCCCGGAAATGTGCATGTGTTTGAGTCAGCCACAGTACTACATATATGGGCTGAATAGTCTTGGTTGTCCATTATTACCAACCCCACACATTTATCAGGCTTCATAAGTCTAATTGAATGGTTGTTGACTAAGTCATGTAATGAGCCAATTTCATTCAGTGTAAATTTTTATAACCGTATCATTTCCATTTTAAGAAATCCCTGATGATTTTTTGTACATGTCCACAGCTGGTGGTAGAGCAGGTGTTACATAAATTCTTCTTATTCCTTTCAGAAGTGTTTATTACTCTGGATGCATAATTAAAGGAAATTGCCAGTTTCAGTTTTTTTGAATACAGTTTTAAGTCAATGAGTACATCTGCTGTAGTATTGACTGAAGAGGGCAGACTGCCAGAAACTGAAATCTTTTCTTAAACAATTGAAAATATTTTTGCTCTATGACAATATTGCTATATTTAAAATATTATATTTGTCATATCTATGCAAAATGCCATTATGTGAAATCTCAATATTCCAAGTGGATACAATAGTAGTGGGGTTTATCTCCTCAACCTCTGCCTCACCTTCTTCATATCTGTTTCTTCCCTTTCAGTTGGTCTGCTGTTGTCCCATTCTCTTCACTGCTGCTTTTTCGTGAGGGTGTGCAAGTGTTTCTGATTATCTTACTGGTGGTAGTTCTAAAGGGACAATATGAGGGACAAAATACTCTTTTCTGTCAGCTGGAAATGGTTGAGAATGTTTAACAGTGGGACTTGTTATGTTTGAATAAAACATTCCATTGTTCTTATTGTTATTCTTAGTTTTATTTTTGAATAAAGGGGGATAAATCTACTTAGTCTCATACTACCTACTATCCATCTCTCTTTTTTGCCTTTTTTCTTTCTTTTATCTGTTCACATTTGTAGTCAACATTAGAAAAAAATCATAGTATTTGTGTTACTAGGAAAATGTAACTCATTACAGATAGATACACTGAGCTTACTAATCTCCTCAACATAAAGTTCAAGTTGTCTTTCATTGTTTCATATGATAGCTCTTGTCTATTACAAAATTGTCAAACAAAACAATAAGCTCTGAGTGAAATTCAGAGCCTTCAGTAATAATAGGTGGGTATTTCTTTACTCTTTATCTCCTGGGATCCCTTCTGTTCAGTCTTTTAAAAATGCCTTCCCCCGGATTCACGAATCCTCTGTGTAACACTTAATAAGTCTTACTCGGAGGCTGCAGTTGAACAGTATGATGTCAGCGTGCCATGAATATGCATGAGGGCACGCTGACTCAACTGTAAGTCTTACATGGACTGTGCAAGAAAGCAGGGGGCATGTCCGACTGCCAAGCAGTCTAAATGTCCATGCCCCTGCAAGTGATTGAAAAGTAAGAGAAATACACAAGAGTGGGTCCGCTCAAATGTTCTTGCACCCAACACCACACTCCCTGATATTGTAAATCCCCATCACAGTTATAAAAA
Organism: Protopterus annectens; assembly: GCF_019279795.1. Taxonomy (NCBI): domain Eukaryota; kingdom Metazoa; phylum Chordata; order Ceratodontiformes; family Protopteridae; genus Protopterus; species Protopterus annectens. Next base: position 1,912,723,759 of record NC_056739.1, read on the forward strand.
GTAAAAAGTTAATTTTATTTTTTTAAATACCCGAAATAGCTGCCCGTATTTGCGCGTCTGCATGCAGGTGTGCCCATTGCTTAGCTAGAGTTAGCAAGTCAGACATGGAAGAGCATAAGAAAGAATGTGTATGCAAATCACACCAAATCGCAATCGCGTAATGGTAGGGCATTTGCACAAAAAAGAGGTGTTCACGGTTCGAGTCCCATGACTCCCCTTCGTATTTATTTTTAAATCAGTATATGAAATAATACCAGACAAAAATATGTGTAAATATCTGTAAAATGCAGTGAAATGGCCAATGTAACAGTGAACAAAATAAATATTTTAAATGATCCTGATATATAATTGCCTGCAGCTAAGCAGCGCTTCACCCAGCGCAATAGAGTTGCCCATAGTTTAATTACAGTTAAGCCAGCGCGATAGAGGTGCCCATAGCGAAATAGCGCTTTAACCAGCAAAATCTGTTTGCGCGGACATGTGCGCCGTGCCAACCAGGGCACCGTAGGGCACCGAGGAGCAACGTAGAGCAAAGTTGCTTAAATGCAGCCACACCCCCTAGCCTGTCTGGACAGTATGAAAATAAAATGAATGACAAGGTTCGAACCCAGGACTCTATGCATCACAAGCAAAGTACAGAACCACTAAGCCATGATAACTTAGGGGGAACAGCCACTAACAGACATATACTTACTAATGGTAGTTTAACCATTACTAAGCAGGTCTCCATTCAGCCAGAAATTAAAAAAACGGCCAATCACAAAAAAGTGCGGGAAATGCTTCATATTTAAGCCCCATGGGCGGGAATACATGCCATAACTGATTGTAGCTCACATCTGCAGTTTGAATGGCTGGTGTCGGAGAGGGAACACACTTCCGAGCGCAACATTGGGGCATCAAGGAGTCCAAATACATGGTTTGGCTCCTTGTCCACCATCATGAGTCAAGACTCCTGCAGGGCCAGTTCCAAGGTACAGAGTACAAGGCAGAGGCTTGGAACCGGTTAGCTCATGACCTCACCAGTGCCACAGGTGTTCCTCGGACTGGTGAGCAGGTCCGTCACCACCATGCAGACCTGAAGAGACGGAAGCAGGACCGACTGAACCAGTGGATACAGGAGGCCCGTGGGATGCAGAATAACCCACAACTGAGTATGTAGCCATGGAATGCAGTATGTAAGAATTGATAACTGAGTATGTATAATGGATAGGTATGTCTCAATATCCCTTCATTTACTTTACAGCTGCAGGTGACCGTGCTGTGAATCAGCAAGCCTATGCTGATAGGCTATTAAGGCTGCACCACCAGGCAGGTCAGTGATTATTCTGCATGTATTGTTATATAAAATATGGGAGAGAGCATGAAAGAAAGTGTTGCAGTCCAATAATACAGCCATAAAATTGCCTGAATAAGTCCTCTGCATGTACTGTCAGATTAAAACATCAGAGAGGCAGAAAAGGAGTGTAGTAACCCATTAAGAAAGGTAACATATGTCTGGAATAATATCTCTGCAGACACTGTCATATAAAATAAGTGAGTGAGCCTGAAAAAAGAGTGTTCTAACCTATTAATAAAGGTATAATATGTCTTGAACATGTCTGCCATATGCACCATTAAAACAAATAAAGGAGTGAGCTTGTGGAAAAGTATGTACTGCCATTAATAAAGGTCTAAAACCCTGAGTGTGTCTATGTCACAGAGTTGGAAATATTGTTGTACCCTTGCATTATACAAATAGTACTGTTTGAAAAAGTGCTGGCAACCCAGAGTTGTGCAGTCCCATATAAAGTGGGTGATGGAAGTGCTAGTAGCTGTGAATCATATATACAGTCCGCAACAGTCAGTTACTGGCTGGCATGCATAAGTAAATCTGGCACACATGTAGCATGCAATATTTTCCCCAGAAATGCGAGTGTGTGTCAAGAAATGCAGGGTTCTGTACAAATTGAAGTGAAAATGTCAAGTGAAAATATCCCATATATGTAGATAAAGAAATAGAAATACAATCATAAAATATGTAGCAGTAACATCTGCATCCTGGACAGCTAGTATGTCAGATATAGGTCAGGCATATATTGAACTAGCCAAACCCATTACTCAACCTAATGTATGGTGGCAAGTGTAATAATACATGTAGGGGATATACACCTGCAGTCACTAGTAATGTAGTGTAGACTAAAAGGTAATTATAAGATGTTAACCAAGGTTTTTTTCTACACCCTACTGTATGTGCATAAACCATGCAATTCCACACCTCAATGGGTATGTGTAATCTTAAATATTTGTTGGGACATATGTCCTATTGTTCAATAAATATTTGCATTCACGTTGATGCATGTGCCCTGTTTAAACACCACAATCATGGTGGCCTGTTGCTACCAAACATCCCTGCATGCTGTTTGAATATCCACTGTGGTTCAATATATGCATGTGTTATGCTTGCTGTTCAACTGTTGGAACCTTGGTGTGTTGGGTTAATGGGAATATTACTGCATGCTGTTACAACTAATCTGGAATGCTGTTGTTTATGTTGTAATTAAACACACCTAATCACAGAACATATGGGAAGGCTAGTCCCAGTGGACCCACCTGTCCCTCCTCAGCTGGCAAGTGCACCTGGCACCAGCAGGTCCGGTGCCCAGCCCGGGCTCCCCTCCTCCATTTGTCCTGTGCCACCTTTGGGTGGAAGTGCTGCAGGGGATGGGGCTCGGCCCCCCCATGCAAGCATGGGCAGAGAAGGGCCACATGTCACCCTTCGAAGGGTCCAGGTTGTGGTGCATAGGGAGATCCAGCTTACAGTCGCTGATCCCCTATGCCAGTTTGAGGTGAGAGTGGTGCATCTCACGGGTGAGCCTGCCCATCCTACGCAGCCCCCAGCACAGCCACTCTCGGGGCTGTGAAGGTGCAGTGGTGAATGCACATGGGTGGGGATCTCAGTTCCACTGTTACCATCTGTGGGCTCATGGGCTTGTGATTTCCAAACATCCAACCCCGTCAATTGTGTTCACCCACCCCATGTGTCATACACTGCCCCTGTATGCATCTTGTCTGTCTTGTCTGTTTACCTCCCCAACCTACCTCCCTGGACATACCTACTTTCTTTACCTCACTCTCACCTGAAAAAAAAAAAAAAAAAAAAAGGGCAATCTGTACCCATAAAAAAATTACGCCCCATACATAGCTGCCCATTTCGCACACATGTCCATTGGACATGTGAACTGATAATTATAATTGACAGTACAACATACTTTGTTGTCCTCACCCCTCTCCCAGGGGTGGAAGGTTTCAAATATCACTCCAAATTTATTGCATATGCACAGCTGTTGCTGGTAAAGAAATGGGCAGCTATGGACCTTCCCTACACCTGTCCCTCTTTGTGCCCCCTTTTTCACCACTTTCCTATCAATCCATTTTCTTTTCTTTAAAAGAAATTAGCACGGGGTTAGTGGGAGTAAGCACTTGTAAGCAGTAGTAAGTGGGTTTAAGCGAGTGTGCGCATGTGTGCGCTTAGCTAAGCATCGCTAAGCATCGTGCAAACCCGCACAAACCCGCTTACAACTGCTTAAAAGTGCCTTAGTCACTCTATGGCAGGGCCCTTGTTCTGCTCAGCAGCAAAAGAAAAAACCTCTGCCAGTCTCGAACCCCAGACCATTGACACAATAGACTGCATGAATTGCCACTAAGCCACAGCAGATATACAAATAGCTGGGTTCTGAAATAAATATATCATGCATTACAATGAGGGAATGTAAATGGAAATCAGGAATGGTATAACACAAATCCTGTTCTGTGGGTCTTTACCAGCAGTTGTTGTGGAATTGCATGACATGACTGTGAAAGGAGAACCAGCCATCCGAGCAGCGAATAATGTTACAGTAGCACCTTACAAACACCAGACAGTATCAGACCAGGATAAATACTGGCCACAGGAATACAGTGCAATAACCACATTTGTATGGCAGTTAATTGTGTAAGTCAGAAATAAAGTACATACTCCCATGTATCCTGTGTTAGCATTTGGAGGGGTGAGTACATGTCTACACTGAGAAGTGTGTACTGGAAGCAGCAACATTCAGGTTTGAGTACAACATGCATATAACTGGCTACAACCCTAGCTTCAGATAAGAGACATATACCAACCTTCTGACTGACACAACGGTGTCCAGAGCAAACAAGCATGGGCCCCACCTTGGACAGCTGAAAGGGCTATGCCTACCTAACCTAGCATTTTATAGCAGTGGGCTGCAATCACAGTGAGTAATGCAATCACCACACAGCAGGCTGCATGCAATTACTGAATGGTGGGCAGCAATTGGTGCAGAGGCTGTCACATGCACAAGTGCAGATACCTAGAAAAGCAGGCTGTACCTGCAGTCATTGCAGGTGCTGGGAGATAGCGAGAGAGAGAGAGAGAGAGACACGGACACAGACACAGACACAGACACAGACAGAGACGTAACAGAGAGAGAAACTGAGACATAAATCGAACTAGAGGGGGAAAACCCAAAAAAAAAAAAAAAAAAAAAACTACAAAACCATAACACACGGAGCAGGGAAATATGAAGGTAAGGTATGTAACTCACATGTATGTGTTGGCATGTAGCAGATGTTCCTGAAGAGTACTCTACACACTGCAAATCATCCATGTGTGGCAGCAGTATATATCTATCTGTATCCGCACATGTGCATAGGGCAAGGGACATACTGCAACTGTTAGTGAAGGGTGGACAGATATCTGTCATTGAATGTTGATATGTGCATATATCTATGTAGGTTTTAGTGTGTGGCCTAGAAAACAGCATGCAGTGCTGATATATGTCATGTGGTGGTTAAATGCTGTGGGACTGATTTTTCAGATCTGCTGTGTTACAGCCAGTGAGGCCTGTTAATGCTACATGGGCTGAGTATACCCACATGCATTTTGCACAACACTGTGCAATATAATCACATAACTGTACATCCCTCAATTGTTGCATAAGTGATATCCCCACCACGAAAGGTGGACTGTACATGTGCCTATATGTACATCCATGTGTACAGCAATGGATGTGTACATGAATGTGTATAGATATGCATATATATAATATATATATATATATATATATATATATATATATATATATATATATATATATATGTAGATATAGATAGATATATAGAAATATATATAGCCATATATAGAGAGAGAGGGAGAGACAGAGTGACACGGGGTCATATGTACTGCAACAGGTGTGTGGTGACCAAAGCATGGACTGTAGACAAGTGTTAATACTGCAGTGCCATTCCATCTTTCCAAAACACTGTACCCATTAACTACCACATAGGTAGAGATCTACCTAACAGTGAAGGTGTGATAAGGGAACATGGGACTCAGGTGGACAGTAGCCTCTGCTTTGACGAAGACAGTGCCACACTACACCTGTAATCAGTCAGTGTGTTATGTGTCATGACAACAGGTGTGTCATCTATAGAAATATAGGGCAGTGTTCCCCTCTACCCATCACAATGCCCTGTGTGGTATGTACCTCACATGACAACTACACCAGGTGAAAAGGCCACAGACATACGTCCCAAAGGGTAATACTGGCCGCAAACAGATGCCCTATGCAGACTGACTCACAAAACCACATCTACACAGTATCGCATACTGGCCACACAGAGGTGACCTCTGCCAGACATACAGAGGTATGTCAAACCCATAGCTGGGTGACAACCACCATGGCAACATATCACAATCCCTCCGGGATACAAGCTCTAGGGCGCTAAACCTTGTCAGCTCACTAAACAGCACATGCTGGAGGGATAGGTTCCCATCTCAGAGATATGCCATACACTGGAATAGACCACCTAGCAATAGCAAACAAGGCTCCTCCTTAGCAATTGTCATAAATACCCCTGATGATTGTGTGGGAGATTGGTAATACACCCCAGGAAACACCTCTGTGGTTCTGGTTGGCAGGTGCAAGTGAAATCAAAGTACATGTGTGTCAAAGGCCAGGGTAGCATATGGCTAGGCTTCTGTAGGCCCTAGGGCCAACAGCATATTACCTACCTATGACACTATGCACTCACACATGTACTCAATGCAATACCTGCTATGTGAGGTTGAATAAGTGTAACGCTGAATGTGTGCAAGGTCTGTAAAGGTGTGATAGCTTAGTGTGAAGTTGTATCTGACATGGTAGTGTCTATCCTAGCTGTGAGGACAGCAAATGATGTGTAATGTACTGTTAGGCAGACATAGTAGTACGGCATATGATGTGACATAGTTCCTTGTTGACGAATGTGGTGTCTCTTTGTAGGCTAAAGCAACACATGTATGCTTAGTGAGTGGTACTGCTGGTGAATCCAACTCCCATATTAACTGTAGTACTACCAGAAGCTGTAGGCCTAAACAGCACAGTATGGTGTGTGTTCACATTGCTTGGAAACACTGTCATCTGTGTTTCCTGTAGTCTGCACAGAGGACAAAACACAGGCATAAGGGTGTGTAAGTAGTGACACACAGTACTGTATGGTACACAGGTAATGCTCATCTGTGTTGTCATACAGTGGTGTGTTGTATGTTTGTCTGATGTGTCTGTAATCATGCCTGTACAATGGCTGCAATCGTATGTGTGTTACAGGGTATATGTGTGTATCCAGCAACATATATACTCTGTTACAGCAGTATGCCACCTATAGTAACAACTGTACATATCTGTTGGGCAGGGCTATGGCATCAATGAGTAGGGTGGTTGACTGGTACTACTGTACCTGTACTTTACATCCATTGCAATGGATGACATCTCTGTTCGTGCATTGGTGTGATATACACCCCTGTCTTGAGGTTGTGCAATGTGTCACAAACAGTGTGTCGGGTACTGTTGTATAGTGGTGTGATATATAGAGTGTGCCAGGCACTGTTAGTTAGTTGTGACCTGAGAACCACTAAGTGGTATTGAACGTGTGTAACCTCTGACAGACAATAGGATGGTATATATGTCATTAAAGTGATATCTGTGGTTAAAGGTGTAAAGTGTGCCACAGGACTCGCTCACACATATTGTTCATATCTTTTTTAGCCAGATGGCCCACCAACGCAATCCATCATACACAGCGGATGAGGAAAAGGTGATACTACAAAGCCTATTGCATCAGTACACAATGCTGTTCTCCAGAAGCAGCCAGCACCAGCAGGAGCGGACTGCACTGTGGCAGGAACTTCTTCGTTGGGTAAATGAGATAGGCATGCATAACCGGACATATGAACAGGTACGCCATCACTGCAGTGATTTAATTAGACATAAAATAACAAAAACACCTCACAGTTCAAGAAATAAGAAAACACACAGCCAGCCAGTACTTCACCAGTAACTTGCTTTTCTTTAATTAAACGATCTGGTACCTCGGCAGTTCGCCTTCAAGGATCACAATTAATTCAATGCACTCATAACATTTATATACACTTCTCTTTTAAACAATTAACAAATTAATCCCCTAATTAATCAATTTAACCATGAAGGATTATTTAAAGTGACCTTAAACCAACCATAAATTTCTATAACATGAATATAAATGTATAAATACACGAACAAATACATAAATAAATAAATAAATAAATAAATAAATAGATAAATACATAAATAAATAAATAAATAAGTGAGCGTGTACTAAACATCAATAATTCTTAGATGCCTAATTCTTGATTCATACCATTGGGCTTTAAGGTATGGAACTTGAAAATCATTCTAGTCTCAAGTTCCAATAGTTTTCCTACAACATCATCTCCCCTCTGACGGAAGGGTTTTCCCAAAACACTAAATGTTAAACTATTAGAAGACCCACCATGTTTTTCTAAGAAATGCTTAGCAACAGGGCTAAACAAATTTTGGTTCCTTATATCTTTTAAATGCTCTAAAATCCTTATCCTAACCATCCTTTTGGTTTGTCCTATATACCACATATTTTCACATGAACATACCAAGATATAAACCACCCCTGTTGACCTACAATTAAAATGATGTTTAGGAATATAATTTACATCATTAATGATGCTCAGGTTCACAACCTTATCACAAATATTACAAGAACCACAACGATATGTGCCCAACTTTGAAGTCATGATATTCTCTTTCCTTTCAATTAGATTATTATTTAACAGTTCCTTAAGATTTTTTCCTCTCTTATATGAAAACGTGATATGTTTAGGGAACAAGTGACCAATCAATTCATCATCACTGACCAAATACCAATATTTTTTGACCAATAACACTAATTTATCAGAAAAGGCAGTAAACTTGGTAACATAAAAAAGTTTATCAGCTTCTTCATTGTTCTGTTCTATGTTCAACTCTTCTTGTCTAGATTCAAAATTTATAGACTCTATTTCTGCATCCTGACCATTTACTGAAGGCTTTACCTTATGGAGAATTCAAGAGAATATTTGATCATACTAGTAACATCAATGAAAAATCTAATGAATTAAATAAAGTTGTGCTGAGGTTGGGTGAAAGAGGTTATAACAAAATACAGTTATTAGCATATAGGGATAAATTACTTGGAAGAAAATCATTTGGAAGAAAAATAGAGTCTATAAATTTTGAATCTAGACAAGAAGAGTTGAATATAGAACAGAACAATGAAGAAGCTGATAAACTTTTTTATGTTACCAAGTTATATAAATGTTATGAGTGCATTGAATTAATTGTGATCCTTGAAGGCGAACTGCCGAGGTACCAGATCGTTTAATTAAAGAAAAGCAAGTTACTGGTGAAGTACTGGCTGGCTTTGTGTTTTCTTATTTAATTAGACATGTCCGGTGGCGTGCGTCTGATATCCAAAGACAGCAGCATGCCACAGGTGGTGGGGTGGCCATTCATCCCCTCCTCACCAGAGTGGAAAAGCTGCTCCTAAGCATGGTGGCTCCTGGACAACAGCAACATCAACCTCTGACATGTGTTATCATGGAGGCTGGAGCCACCCAGCACGTCCACCTGGAGCAAGCAGGTAACATGCCCTATCTGTAGACGACAGTTAACTGTACTGTTAGATTATGTATACGTGAGATGTGTACTGTGTGTTTAGCAGGTCTGCTGCCTAGTGTTGTGCAATACTATTTCAAATAATATCTGTGACTGTTGACTGTTGTTATACTGCAGTTTAGCATACCCACTGTAGCAATGCCACAGTTGTGGCCGCTGACTAACTCTCTCATATTCTCGTAGGTCCCTCTGGTGTGACAGCAGGGCAGCTGATCCATGCTGGTGAGTGTGTTATACCTGCAATGTTGGTAATGAAATATGCATGTCATAGGTGAGGTGTAGGCCATGTACACGTAACACACCTATGCATAATGCATGCCGTGCATGTTTGCTGTAAGATGTTGCACAGCTCAGTAATGTCAGTAGCTGCCTCACTGACATGCAATACTTAGAGCATAAGACACAGTTGTGGTAACCCCGTACTGCACATTGGATAGGCATAGTTGCAACACCTGTACACAACATAACACGTTTATCATACGCAGTATGCAAAGACATGCTACATATGGCATAACCACACACCCGCTGTAAGGTCACACCTCAGTATTCCACATGTCATCCACACACACATGATCTACCTCAGGGGTAGAGGCCTATCATGGGGCTGTGCAACACTCTTCAACACATAACACAGTCATGTTAGGCAATGCTCCCTATTGAGCACCTCATACACCCATGTACAAAGTGGCTGTGTAATAGTGAACGTAGCCACGGCACTGCTGCTCAGGTACAGCATGCTCGGCGGTGGTCTGTCACACAGTAGTAGCCATGAGTGACCACAGGTTGCATGATGATGATGATGATGGCACATGGTAGTACACCCCATCCAGTTACAATGACCACAGTACTACACATAGTGGTCTTTGCTTTGCACCTCAATGTTGTGTGTGTGCAAACATATGCACCTATACACAATATGCATAGCATGTTGTGTGTGCGCTTACATATGCCAGTATACACAATATGTACAGCTGTCACCATCTGTACAAAGAGTCACATATATGTCCTGGAATGCTATTGGGTGTATAGGTCACATGACACACATTGGGTATGTGTGGTGTTTAATGTTGCAGTCGTGTAGCATGCCATGTCATGGCTGGCACCGACATATCTGCAATATGTCCCACACTCACCATAACCACTGTACAATGGCCATGTCGGGCATTGGGATTACTTCACGTCTACATGCACCACTCATCCCATGTCTGTACATTGCATGCATTTGCTACACCTGTGCCCACTATTATTCACTATGGACACAGACACTGTAAGCAGACATGGCAATCTATGTGTCATACAGATAGCACATGCAGCCATGGTATGTATACCACTGAGTGATGGTGCACAGGACATTGCAGAGCACATAATACTTGCACAGCAATGTTGTGTCCATATACACATTGTGTTCCAGGGTGTAGTCAATCACTGAACAACTACAGACATGCATCACAGCCATGTATAATGTCATTAAATAGGGCTGTCAACACTTGCACTGCATGGTCTTGAGCAACACATATTCTGCATGTTGACACATGTGAGGTGACTGTTTGCCCTATGATACTGTCACCCACCTTCACCCACTATTGTGTATGTGTTGGATTGCTGGTGTGTGTATGTGGATGTGCTGTGGTGAGCAGTGTATTTGTGTTCATGTGTGCATGTGCTCATGTGTGCATGTGTGCATACGCTCATGTGTGCATGCGCTCATGTGTGCATGTGCGCATGTGTGCATGTGTGCATGTGTGCATGTGTGCATGTGTGCATGTGCACATGTGTGCATGTGTGCATGTGTGCTAACATCATGTACAGATTGTGAGGTGTGTTTCCTGTCTTCCTTCCACAGGTGCTGAGTTAGGGGTGTCTGAAAGCAGCAGGGAACCTGATGTCACTGCCACTAATAGTGGAGATGATAAGACATGTATTGTGGTACAGGAATGTCTGTCAGGGTCTGTCTTTGGTCCACCAATCAACAGTACACAGCGTTCAACCCCATCTATGTGCACACTCATACTGCTAATACATCCCTCATCACCAATGGCCTTAGCTGAGGGACAGCATACAGTCGGCATCGACCAGGAGAGTGTGGTACCCATGGCATGCACATCCCCTCACAGCAGCCATAGCCAGATTACTGGAACAGTACCACATAGGCGAATGTCCAGGGGTTCTCAGGGAAGCACCACTGGATGTATTGCCCCTGGCAGACATGCCCCCAGAGGTATTACAACCTCCAGTAGTTCTGGGCTGTAATGCAGGCACAGGCACGTATGGAGCGGTACACCCAACAGGGACTAAAGGCGCAGAGGGCCCATTACACTGCTATCAATGACAGCATCCATGACCTTGCCGGTGCCATCCGGAATTACACCGAGGTCATTGATAGCAGTTGGAGGGAGACAGATGTCCTCCACAATGTGTTAGCCATGAGCCAGGACTGTGCAGGATGGATGGGAAGCCAAAACGGATGCATGCCAGCAACAGCATCAGCCAGCAGTCATTGCAGATGGACTACGGATCACAGCCGCTCCTGTATTGGCAGTAGCACCCCCAGCAATGCTGGGGCTGGCCTGTCCATTGACCGTCCTACTAGACTACGTGCACGTGGCACTGGCCAGTCCCAGCAGGGACATAGGTCCAGTCATCATACCTCTGCCTCTGATGATTGCACCCAGTCAGGGTTGGTACACGATACTGCCCATAGCACCCCTGCCAGGCACAGGTACCGTGTCCGTGGCCAGAGTCAGTGATCTGTATGGCCTAGCAGGTACAGTCTGTGGCTGTCCCACAACTGCCCATATATGGCAGCCACATGGTGGAGTTGTGTGCATGCAGACACACACACATTAACCAAACAACTAGGGCTCACACATACACACACACATTACATCAACATTGGCCCATGCTGTACTAATGTCCCTCACACACACACACAGACATGTCGATTGGATGGGTCAATGTTGGGCTCTGGCAAACCAACAACACACCCTGTGCATATGAAGACACCTGTGCCACCTCCTGTCATCTGTCACATTGATGCAGGAATAGGCTAACATGGTTCTGATGCAAAGGGTGACATTATAGCAGTATAGCAATAGTAGCACGTTGCCAACAGGAAAGTGTACTGATATCCTTGTAGGTATATCTGAGCAGGCATTATGCATCACAGCTCTGATAGTCATTGTAGCATTGTTTACACCAGTGTTAGGTCTGAGTATGTATTGTCCACCCATGTGCCACATGGCTGAAGTGTACAGTGTTGCCAGCATGTGTTAGTGAGTGGACAGTACGTATGTGATGTGTGCATTACAAATTAGCAGGTGTACATCTGTAAACATGGTGTGTGTGCACTGTCTGCATGTACGTGCATAGTGGACACGTGGGATGTGTGACACACCCTGTTGTACACATTGTTAACATCTCATGGTATCTTTCGATGGCCAGTATGCATTCTACTACAGATATGTACTAACATGGGTGCACATGTGTGTATGACATGGGTTGACAACTATGCTGTGGTTGATACTGTTGATATCTGTCAACGATCTGCAGTCTGGTAGTATACACCACCTCAACAGCATGACTATAACCAATCATTAGATGATGTCCTGACAAATGACACACAGTTGTAGGGAACGCTGTAACAGTTGGATCCTTCCGGTACTATACTATAATAGTAACCAGTGGTATTGACCGCCACACATTCCTGGGACCACACCTGTGTGGCATATAGCCATCTTAGGTACATGCAAACACACTAGGGATATGTCCATCCACATCTGGAAATGCATGCATTGGCCTACACTGCATTCCATGCATGGGACGCATATCCTACACAAGGGTATTATACAGACAGTTACCTGTTGTCCAATACATGCTGTACAGTCATAAGCCGACTATGACATAGTCACCCACATTTACTAGACATACCATCCTGACAGTACCACATAGGTGGTAGCCCTCAACATGTATGTTGGGTACCAATATGTACAGACAGACACGTGTTATGTCATTTGTCCCTTGGTATCCACATATCCATAGGTATTGTGGGGTCCATCTGTGTTTCACATAACACATTAGGGGCCTGCATGCATATCCACAGGGCTGTTGTACACCTATAATGACTGTCCATTACTGCCAGTTGTTGTTGTGTATGAACATGTGTGACACATACCCCAGGCAATTACCCTCACTCACAGTACATGTCATGGGTGTGTGTGGCACAGATGACCTTGGCCATGGATCACTACAGTGGCCGGGCTTGTTGCATACATACATATGTGACCTATGATCTGAGAAGCAGTGGCACAATCTGTCGAAGGAAACAAATGTATTCATGTACTATGCAGGCTTCACACCTATGTACTGATTGAGGTCCCATGTACACATATTCATTTGTCACGCAGATACCCGAGGTGTACAATGCACATACTGTTTTAATCATATGTCATACCGTAGTAAAAGCAAAACACACACTGCATTGACCACCTGTGGCACACGCAAACACACATTCAGCGTTTGCAGGATTCAAACCCCTTCCTACCTATGTTATGATACTAGAGAGATACACATTAACACAGCACGCTACATGCTTTCCTGGGTGGCTTCTGTTCTCCCGATATATTTGTAGGATGCTGACATCATCAGACATTCCAAAGAGGGATGTACCTATTTTATTGTGTTTTCCCAGTCTCCAAAAAGGATACTCCTCACAAAAGAAATCACACACACACTAACAGTGTTTGCAGGATTCAAACCTCTACCTAACTATGTTATGATATTACAGAGATACCCATTAACACAGCGTGCTACATGCTTTACTGGGTGGTTTTTGTTCTCCTTGAATATTTGTAGGATGCTGACATCAGCAGACATTCCGAAGAGGGATGTACCTCTTTTAATGTGTTTTCCCAGTTGCAAAAAAGGTTAATCCTCTCAAAGGAAATCATACACACACCCCCCCCCACTAACACACACTGCCAGTGCTTGCAGGATCTAAACCCCTACCTAACTATATTATGATACTGGAGAGATACGCATTAACACAGCGCGCTATATGCTTGACTGGGTGGTTTCTGTTCACCTGATATATTTGTAGGATGCTGACATCATCAGACATTCCAAAGAATGATGTGCATCTTTTAATGTGTTTTCCCAGTCTCCAAAAAGGCTGCTCCTCTCAAAGGAATGCACACACACATACACCCCCACACACACTGTCAGCGCTTGTAGGATTCAAACCCCTATTTAAATATGCTATGACACTAAAGAAATACACATTAACACAGCACGCTCTCTGCTTTACTGGGTGGTTTCTGTTCTCCTTGAATATTTGTAGGATGCTGACATCAGCAGACATTCCAAAGAGGGATGTGCCTCTTTTAATGTGTTTTCCCAGTCTCTAAAGAGGCTACTCCTCTCAAAGGAACTCACACACTGTCAGCACTTGCAGGATTCAAACCCCTACCTAACTATGCTTTGATATTAGAGAGATATGCATTAACACAGCATGCTATATGCGTTACTGGGTGGCTTCTGTTCTCCTTGAATATTTGTAGGATGCTGACATCAGCAGACATTCCAAAGAGGGATGTACCTCTTTTAATGTGTTTTCCCAGTCTCAAAAAAGGCTATTCCTCTCAAAGGAAATCACACACATACATACCCTGTCAGTGCTTGCAGGATTCAAACCCCTATCTGACTATGTTATGATACTGAAAAGATACGCCTTAACACAGCACGCTATATGCTTTAGTGGGTGGTTTATGTTCACCTGATATATTTGTAGGATGCTGACATCATCAGACATTCCAAAGAGGGATGTGCCTCTTTTAATGTGTTTTCCCAGTCTCCAAAGAGGCTACTCCTCTCAAAGGAACTCACACACATGCACCCCCCCCACACACACACTGTCAGCGCTTGCAGGATTCAAACCCCTACCTACCTATGTTATGATACTAGAGAGATACGCATTAACGCAGCATGCTCTATGTTTTACTGGGTGGTTTCTGTTCTCCTTGAATATTTGTAGGATGCTGACATCAGCAGACATTCCAAAGGGGCATGTACCTCTTTTGATGTGTTTTCCCAGTCTCAGAAAAGGCTACTCCTCTCAGAGGAAATCACACACATACACCACCCCCCCACTATCAGCGCTTGCAGAATTCAAACACCTACCTAACTATGTTATGATACTAGAGAGATACGCATTAACACGGAATGCTATATGCTTTACTGGGTGATTTCTGTTCACCTGGTATATTTGTAGGATGCTGACTTCATCAGACTGGACATGGGAATGTGTGTGCACTTTCTTTTATGCAATCCCAGGAATGATCCATGTGGGTCGGCAGGTATCAACAGCTTGAAAAGAACCCTGTGAGTTGCACCTTGTGTGATCTATCTGTGGACACATTGACATCCCTTCATATGTCAACACATATCTATGCACAGATTGTTGGTTTTGTGGATACGACATGTGTCTGTGATGTTGATGAAGAGCTATGCAAAGTCTATGTGGGACATGTGTAGCTCTGTTCAGTGATGTATGTCCTGGGTGGCTGCCTTGCAAATGGTGTAGCATGTTTGGGAATCATGATCTGCACATGAACATACCACAGTTGGTAGGGTTGTGGGTATGTCAGCTTCCAATAGCTCTGTTTATGACTTCAGCCATGATGCACTCCATGGCCTTGCAGATCAGACTTTATAGGCTTACTGGACTATATTTCCCATGGTGTGTTGTGCACCCACACTTGTGGGGAGTGCCATATGTTGCTGTAACACATTTGACGGTTCCAGACCCTGTGGAGTGGGTGAGGCTCAACAGACTGTTTAGGTGCAGGGTCTGTTTGTTCTGTAGTGCATGCATGACACATATTGGGAAACATTGTAATCCAATTGCTGCCATGCTTTTCGCTTTGGGGGGAGCTTGTCAGACATTTAATACACGTGATATCTCCTGGTATGATGTCAAGGACTACCGTCAGTGGGAGGTGGTTATGTATACATGGGCCTGTCTGACAGGATGTCAGCATTGTCAGTAAAGTACAGTTGGCCCTGACTCAGGACATATATGAGTGTACATTACTATTTATGACATAGCTGAAGGACATGTCATGATTCTCAGTCTGGACTCCTTCTCAGCTACTCTTTACAAAACACCAACAAACCTGAGCACTAATCCAGGTTATACTCATTTACACACTTAACACCCTACTGATCCTTTGTGATCAGGCTACAGAGTATGTCATCAGAACATACTGGCATGTCCAGGGGTTGGTTTCGTGAGTACTCTCCAGTCCAGCTAGTGAATATTGTGGTTATGACACAATGTCACATCTGCCTTATGTACACAGACAATCCTCTTCTCCTCCCAACACACTCAGATATATGTGAGAGATGCAACAATATTGACATATAGGAGGCTGAGCCCTCTCGACCCATGCCTGGCATGGTCTATCAGGTGGTGGAGGTGACCACACACACCACATATCAGTCTCACATACACCGATAGCGACAGCAATCAAACCACATTATCACACATACACATACTCAGAGGCTCTACATACACTCTGCCTAAGCAGCAGAGATCTCCAAAGCAGACACACAAACAGCAGCTACCCCACTACAATACCCACATATCACATAGTTCACAATGTCAGTGTGCCACACAGTCACTGCCCTTTGGGCTAAACAACACACCTGATACACATGTAATGGGTGACACTTAATGTCAGACACACTGACATCCCACTCACCAGGCCAAACAAGGGAATAGTCACTTAGAGCTGTCTCTCAGGTGCCAGGATTCACCACATAATACATGCACTCAGGCCACTCCAAAGCAAGTCCAGGACTGGCTCCATCATTGTCCATGCTGGTGTGTACAACCTCAGATGTTCCTCCCTGGACCACATGACATGATACATAGAGGAACTCTCTGATCATGTAGCCCAGGCCGGTATGACCCTGACCTTGTCTAGCATCTTACACTCACCAAGTATGATGTCTCAGTATACCAACAAACTGATCACGTTTAACAGTTGGCTAACATATTGGTGTTATTCAAAGGGGATACAGTGTCTGTCAGCCTGGGGTGACATGCTCGACATGCCACATAGCTTCCCTATGGACAGCTTGCACCTGTCACCCTTGGACATTTGAATACTGGCTAAGGCATTTGCTGCCACCGTACTGCCTTATTTAAGTGGGGCTCAACAGACAGACCTACCTCCATAGACATTACAGAGTACATGACACTGAGGGTAATGCTGCTCAACACCAGATGTATTACCCTCACATTGACCACACTCAGGAATCTTCTCAGTATGGAGAATAGCAATATCTGTGCACTAACAGACACATGGTTCAGGCTCCCATATGCACATCAGCACTACCAGGTTATATTTCGTACTATGCTTTCTGACCACATAACTCGGAATGGCCAACACAAATAGGGGGAGTATCCATATACATCACAGATACACATACCTCCTGGTTGGTAGCACTGCACAAAACATCACAGACCATACATATGCACCTAACATTGTGCAAATCTGCCTTTTGGTTTGTTGCCTGCTACAGACCACACTCACAAACTCAGCAACCACACTCGTCTTTCCGGGGAACACTGGACAATATGATGGTCTCCCCAAACACCATTATATTGGGTGACATCAAATGCACACACATTGACTGAGGATAGTACCCAGGCCCCAACACCCTAGCCCAACAGTTGCTACAATTTGTAAAAGCATATGCTATGGCACAACCAGTCACCACACCCACAAGATGGGACAACATATTGGACATGATCATCACCAACATGGGGACTCTATGTTCCACACCTGCGATATACCCCTCATTGGTAAGGACAGAACATACTTTATCTCACTGGACATCCATATCCCATCCCCACACCCATCCTGGGTAATCTTGGTGAACTTCCCAAAAGCAAGCGTCACACTTCTCCATACCACTGTGGTATCCTTCAGAGACACTGGGTCAGTGGTAAGTATGGCTCAGACTGCTGAATCCTTTACATACACAGTCTATGGACACCTAGTGGACTGCATGGATCATGCTATCCAAAATAACACCTGGACTCACTACTCCAATGGCAGGGAACCTGTCTGGTGGACCCTGGCCATTAATGCGCTATAAAACAAAAGGAGGAAGCTACTACATGATAGAGCACAATCCCAGACAGGCAAGGCATCTGTGATCTGTACTAGCAGACAGCTACCATCACTCGTGTATTTATGGCAGGGCCGCTTCTAACGGACAATTGCACCAGACACATCGGACACTCACAAGGCCTTCTTCAGTTAATTCAGGTACTTGGCTGGACACTCACTGATATGCTGTGTGTTACTGCATACTGACTGAACATACCCTGAACCCACAGACATTGCCAACATCCTGGCAAATAGGTTCAATGCAGATGTCTCCCCCCATTCCCCTAAGGAGGTACTGTCCATCCCAACAGAGTGTAACCTCTCTGACATCACGAATAAACAGGTGAGTGCTGCCCTCCCCACAGTGGACAACACAGCATCAATGGGACCAGACAGTGTCCTGGCCTGTGTCATACACGGCCTTCATGACAGATGTAACCCTCACATTACTTCATTGTTCGATATCAGGGTTACTGCAGGATTCGTACCCACGGAATGGCATACAGCAATAGTGGTCCCGCTCCACTGAATACTGCCATAACAGACCACAGACAATATCGGCCTATAGGGCTAACTAGCCTGGTCTGCAAAGCTATGGAGCGTATTGTAATGGGACTCATGCACATAGACATGGGAAACCTACTGACACTGGGTCCTACACATTACAGCATTGTTGTGGGCAGATCTTGCCTGTTGGACCTGTTTGTATTCTTTAAACAGTTACCAGGTCCATCAGTGTTAGGACGGTTGTCCACACAGCCTGCCTGGACCTTGCGCAACCCTTCAACACAATACCCCACACGGCCATTATGCATAGGCTCACCGGCATCAATATCGACACATATCTCACACGATGGATTGCTACCTGGATCGGGGATAGCACTCACATGCTCAGTGTTGCAGGTGCCATGTCTGACTATACACCAGTTACACATGGCATCCCACAAGGCTCAGTCCTGGGACCTCTCTTTTTCAGTATATATTTGTATGATGTACAGGCTATCACAGGAGGGATATTGCTGCCCATGTTCACAGATGGCTGCAAACTGGGTGCCAAAATCAACTCTCCAGCTGGCACATGCATACTCATACAGGGTCTCACAGAGATAGGATGACTGCTGCCTGAGCCATGGCCTACGGCTACATGCCATTATTTGCATAGTCATCCCCTTTGAGAATGACAACATGCCCACACATTACCACATAGGTAGTAATCCATTACATACGGTAGTAGTTGTTATGGGTTTGGGGACACGATCTGTTCGTATTCTCACCTTTGACAATTACATTACCAAAGTGGTTAGACAGTACTTCTACTTAGCCCACCATATCCCACATGGTTTCACATGTTGATCACGTGTGGTCATTGTGCCCCTATACTCATCACAACCATGCTTGGTTACTATGCCACATTTGGGTTGTACCTTACCCGACACCTGCGGCAACTGTAATGGCCACAAATGTTACTCATCAAGCAGATGTAGGGACTCACACGGATGCCCTGCACAGTTCAGATACAGTAACTCCAGCTCTACTCAGTCTCTTACCACTTACACGGATGTGTTGTGTGCCTGTGGTTTAAGGCAATATCTGACCCAGAATTAATGGACATGATTCACCTCAGGATATCCAACCCCCTTGGAGCTACACAATCCAGGGACATATACCTCAGCGCAGATGTTGATAGGACATGCTTGGGGGACAGATTATTATCCATAAGGCTCCACTCACTGCAGAGTGTAGTCCCAGTTTTGCATAAGCAGAGCCACCCACTGACCACCTACAGGTGACATCTTGACAAGTGGATGGGTGATCGTATGTGTACCCATGGGATATCTTCTGGGTCCCTGCTAGACAGAGGGACAATACACTAAATGTAAATGGGCTATCTTGTGTGACCTACTATTCATGGGCACAGTGTTCTGATTTGACTGGGTTGCAGCAGCCAAACACACTCTGGCTATGCTTGAACATGCCCTAGGGCAGATAGCCTAGTATCAACCTCTGAACCTATGACAGTGTTCCTGATGCACAATGTTTATTGCTGATACTGTTTGCAGGTTTTATCATCTTTGCTTTCCCACTTTCTATGAACCGCTTAGGTATCTGCTGAACATATTTGATTATGACAGGGTTCCACTATATTATATACGTGTCTGTTGTCATATAAGTGTGTGCACAGGGCAGATTGCTGGATAGTGAGAGGTTCCTGGGTTAACACATGCAACTGCCTGATATGTGTGGCCCACTGCTGTACTCCAACATGGCCTAAGTGTGTGAGCATGCCCAGTTCAGACTGTCAATGTTCTGTTGCCTGACATTTGTCTCATGTATTCAAGTGTTTGAGCATGCCCAGTGTGACCTTTCTGTATGGGTCTGTCTGAGGTCCACTACATTTGTTGATGTATGTGTGCATGTCCATTATTAACATTTGTGCTGTGTGTGTTGAAAGTCAAGTTCTATTCTTACTGCAGGACTCACCTTTGTGTCATAACTTGACAGGGATTATGTTGTGCCTGCAGGGTTTCCATGGAATACTTTGCATAGACTTGTCAACATTTCTTCACATAGTTTGACCACTGCAATACTGTCATGGTTTAGTGGTTCAGTACTATAACTATAGTGCACAGTATCCTGGGTTCGAGGACCATCACTGCTTATATTTTCATACTGAGCAGACCAGACTGCTTAAGAGCCAGTAGAGCAACTATGAGCATGTTGGCTTTTGTTCAGCTATGCCCTACTTAGACCCAGCTTGTCCATCATTGCTCAATATTAACCATCATTGCTGGACGTTGGCCAATATTACTCAACATTGACCACATTTGTACTAGTTGGTGTGTGCGATTTGGTTTACATATACTACATAGTAGTAAATGCTGTTTAGCACTGCTTTATATTGCTTAACACATGGCAATCATGCCTCAGGTGTTGATGCAGGGCAGCCTATGTCTGATGCACATACTACACTCCCTATACATGTCTGACTGCAGGTAGTGTCGACGTAGGCATCCCTTTTACTATATGTGCGGGTCAGAGAGAGGTATCATTTCCAGAGTTCCTACTGAGCCAGTGTATGTGCTATGCGTTGCCTCTTTGCCAAGGCTAAGGCAGACTGGACACACCTCTTTCTGCCTACTGGGGCAGTCTCAGGTTGTTCCTCCTCCGAGTCAAGCTCTGCCTGTGATGGCCCTGGCAATGGTGGGGGGCTGTTTGGCCCAGGCCTATGCTGGTCCTGCTGCAGCTGTTTTCGCGGGATCATATTATGTAGCATAGCACATACCATGACAATATGGTTACATGTAGTTGGTGAGTACTGCAAGGCTCCACCAGATGTGTCCAGGCACCGGAACAGTGACTTGAGCAGCCCAAACACACGCTTGATTACATTTCGTGTTTGTACGTGTGCCTCATTATGGCATTCCTGTTCAGGTGTGTGTGCGTTTCTGATGGGTGTCATCAGCCACGGCTCCAGTGCATAGCCAGCATCCCCCACTAGGTGTCCATGTGGGATGTCCCCATTGGCAAATGTCTGGTACAGCTGCATCAGATGCCAGATATGGGAATCATGGTAGCTTCCAGGGCAGCCAGCACATGCATTCAGTATTATGCCCTGGGCATCACACATGACCTGGCAGTTGATGGAGGGGAAGCCCTTGCAGTTGAAGTAGACCCTACCCCGCTCACCGGCTGGTGCTTTGATGCATATGTGCGTGCAGTCTATTGCACCCACTACCTCAGGTATTCCGCTATTTGCTGGAAGAGACACATATTGCTGGCCAATACCTCACGGGAATTGGGGAAGTATACATGATCACCGACATGTGCTGACATGGCATCCAGGAACTGGTGCAGTACCCTGGATGCTGATGCCTGTGATATTCCCATCATATCACCAGTTGGTCTCTGGAAGGTACCTGTTGCTAATATTCTTAGGCCAACACATACCTTGGTTTCCACTGGGATGGGTTCCCCTCTGTTGGTTCTGTGTGTGAGGCATGGCCTGCACAGCTCAACAATTTGCTGCAAGAGAAAGCTGGAAGAACAAGTACAAGCTGCCAAAGTTGTAAAAACAGGTTTATTCCAAATGCACAGAACAGAGAACACTCCAAGATAACAGCACCAGTTCACCAATACAATATTCCCCCTCCTACTTGGTACAAAGTTAAATCCTTTGGATAGAAGGTCAGTATGTTTTATACCAATATCTATGTTTGAATAGTTGTACACTTGGAAATCTTTACTGATGTTGGAAATTACTTTAGGCTTGCTTAAAACACCTTCACTCTGTACTGAAATAACAGAAATAATGTTCCCCTGAGATATCTCTTCATGAAAACTCGCTATATCAAAATCATTATTTATACTTCCGTCCAGTAGGTTCTCTTCTATACTCAAAGGTATAACTACTGGATTTAAATATAAATGGTCAGCGTTCTCAGCTTGTGTTTTTTCAAAAACAACAACCGTGTTTAAAGCGTCTAAGTTTGTATGCACATTATCCCTTAATTTGTCACCCTTTACAATGTTGTCCTGAGCATTAATGTCTTCACATATGAAATATGTGCTTAGATTCATTAAGTCACAATTACAGGTGTTTGGGGGTTCTAAGTTTGTATGTCCTTCAACCCCTGGCTTAATGCCATTTACAGTTCTACCCACAACGTTAAACTCGTCGTCAATTGTGTGTATACTTAATGTCAGTAGCTCAGAATCACACGTGTTGTGACTATGAATTATTTCGTTCATCTCATTCCTACACAAGTGTGCATAGATAAATAAATCATTCACTTCACCAGTTTCATCATTAACAGATATAGAACAATTCCCTTCATTAATTACAAAATCCAATAAATTTTCGCTACTAGGAATTATTTTGTGTGTTAAATCGTTCTTAACATACCCGTTATACTTATCCATCAAACTGGCTATGTTATTGTTAATCCCATTACTATGTGCATTAGTTGCTGAGTTGACTTTAAAGTTAAACAGTACATTACCATTGTCACCAAATGGTTTTGAAAATTCATCTACCTCTGGTTCCACAAATAAGGTTGCTGAAAAAGTTCCATCTGTATAAACATCCATTTCCTCCAAGAAAACAGGTGTTCCAGTATCCAGTTCATTATGCAAGCAAACAAAACCTTGGTTGCACTGAATGCCAATGGAATCCGTTGCGTGAGATGGCGTAGAAACAGTTCGCAATTTAGTCCCATCAGGATCGTCCACTTTGGACCGAGTGGACATACTCAATGTCTGTGTTGGTTTTTCAACATGCCCTTGGGTGGGCCTGTGGTTGTCTTGTTTTTGGTTCTCGCCCCCATCCAAATGGCTTGTTGTTCCTCCTGGTTGACATCCTGATTCCGCAGGCATTCCGAATGCCTTAGGCCCTCTCCCAAAGGGTCCTCGTCAGCTTCACGGCAGTTGATACTCTCATGTGGTTGGCCACGTTCGTTTTGGTCATCACGTCTCCGCTTCCGATAGGTTGTAGTATCAAGTTCACTTGGCTTAACTTTCTGATTGTCGTGAAATGGGTAAATGCACCCTTCCTCGTACAGATGGATGTCTCATTGTATTTTAGCTAGTTTTTTGTTGTATATAGCCTCACAACGTTTTTCAACATCTGCTATCAAATATGCATAGTCGTCATAATGGTGTGCAAATAATAAGTCTTGTGTTATTTTGGTATTTAAATCATCCAATTCCTCTAATAGTTCGTCTACTATTTTATTGTTGTACTTGACCATCAATCCCATTATTTTGGTGCCAGTTTCGTCAAACAGCTGGTGCAATTCAGATAACATCTCCGAATGTTTGTCACATCCGTTAGGATATCGCCAGACCCGTAGGCCCTTAGGAACCATTTTTAGTTCTGTTTCTTTGGAGATAGCTGTTTTCAATATAGGTTCTCTTTAACTTGAACAATTTTTTCTCAAAGGTGACCATGAGTTCTGTGAATGATTTCACCTGCACATTTTGTCTTTTGAAAATTGGAACACTGTTCTTTTGAAACTCATACTGATTTTCTTTCCATTTGTCCCTAAGTAGCGACAAACATGTATTTCCCATGTTGTTGGGATTTGAGTTTACTGTATCCAAACTTTCCATATTACTCATCCCATTAGTACCTGTCTTTTCCGAGTTAGTAGCTACAGTTACCGGAGTACATTGTGTCAAAGGCAAGCCCAAGCTGCTAATGGTTGCTGGCACATGACTAGAATTGTCTCTGTCCCATCAGTTTTTGAATTAAAATGGTGTGCTCACCCAGTTGTTCTTGAATGCATTGGAGCATACCCTTTAAGTCAGCAGTCTCAGTACTGTCCTCCATGTGTAACCAACTTAGAACCAAATCCTTTATGAAAGTATACTAACTTCAATGGAAAGCTGGAAGAACAAGTACAAGCTGCCAAAGTTGTAAAAACAGGTTTATTCCAAACGCACAGAACAGAGAACACTCCAAGATAACAGCACCAGTTCACCAATACAATATTCCCCCTCCTACTTGGTACAAAGTTAAGTCCTTTGGATAGAAGGTCAGCATGTTTTATACCAATATCTATGTTTGAATAGTTGTACACTTGGAAATCTTTACTGATGTTGGAAATTACTTTAGGCTTGCTTAAAACACCTTCACTCTGTACTGAAATAACAGAAATAATGTTCCCCTGAGATATCTCTTCATGAAAACTCGCTATATCAAAATCATTATTTATACTTCCGTCCAGTAGGTTCTCTTCTATACTCAAAGGTATAACTACTGGATTTAAATATAAATGGTCAGCATTCTCAGCTTGTGTTTTTTCAAAAACAACAACCGTGTTTAAAGCGTCTAAGTTTGTATGCACATTATCCCTTAATTTGTCACCCTTTACAATGTTGTCCTGAGCATTAATGTCTTCACATATGAAATATGTGCTTAGATTCATTAAGTCACAATTACAGGTGTTTGGGGGTTCTAAGTTTGTATGTCCTTCAACCCCTGGCTTAACGCCATTTACAGTTCTACCCTCAACGTTAAACTCGTCGTCAATTGTGTATACTTAATTTCAGTAGCTCAGAATCACACGTGTTGTGACTATGAATTATTTCGTTCATCTCATTCCTACACAAGTGTGCATAGGTAAATAAATCATTCACTTCACCAGTTTCATCATTAACAGATATAGAACAATTCCCTTCATTAATTACAAAATCCAATAAATTTTCGCTACTAGGAATTATTTTGTGTGTTAAATCGTTCTTAACATACCCGTTATACTTATCCATCAAACTGGCTATGTTATTGTTAATCCCATTACTATGTGCACTAGTTGCTGAGTTGACTTTAAAGTTAAACAGTACATTACCATTGTCACCAAATGGTTTTGAAAATTCATCTACCTCTGGTTCCACAAATAAGGTTGCTGAAAACGTTCCATCTGTATAAACATCCATTTCCTCCAAGAAAACAAGTGTTCCAGTATCCAGTTAGTTATGCAAGCAAACAAAACCTTGGTCGCACTGAATGCCAATGGAATCCGTTGCGTGAGATGGCGTAGAAACAGTTCGCAATTTAGTCCCATCAGGATCGTCCACTTCGGACCGAGTGGACATACTCAATGTCTGTGTTGGTTTTTCGACATGCCCTTGGGTGGGCCTGTGGTTGTCTTGTTTTTGGCTCTCGCCCCCATCCAAATGGCTTGTTGTTCCTCCTGGTTGACATCCTGATTCCGCAGGCGTTCCGAACGCCTTAGGCCCTCTCCCAAAGGGTCCTCGTCAGCTTCACGGCAGTTGATACTCTCATGTGGTTGGCCACGTTCGTTTTGGTCATCACATCTCCGCTTCCGATAGGTTGTAGTATCAAGTTCACTTGGCTTAACTTTCTGCTTGTCGTGAAATGGGTAAATGCACCCTTCCTCGTACAGATGGATGTCTCGTTGTATTTTAGCTAGTTTTTTGTTGTATATAGCCTCACAACTTTTTTCAACATCTGCTATCAAATATGCATAGTCATCATAATGGTGCGCAAATAATAAGTCTTGTGTTATTTTGGTATTTAAATCGTCCAATTCCTCTAATAGTTCGTCTACTATTTTATTGTTGTACTTGACCATCAATCCCATTATTTTGGTGCCAGTTTCATCAAACAGCTGGTGCAATTCAGATAACATCTCCGGATGTTTGTCACATCCGTTAGGATATCGCCAGACCCGTAGGCCCTTAGGAACCATTTTTAGTTCTATGTTTCTTTGGAGATAGCTGTTTTCAATATAGGTTCTCTTTAACTTGAACATTTTTTTCTCAAAGGTGACCATGAGTTCTGTGAATAATTTCACCTGCACATTTTGTCTTTTGAAAATTGGAACACTGTTCTTTTGAAACTCATACTGATTTTCTTTCCATTTGTCCCTAAGTAGCGACAAACATGTATTTCCCATGTGGTTGGGATTTGAGTTTACTGTATCCAAACTTTCCATATCACTCATCCCATTAGTACCTGTCTTTTCCGAGTTAGTAGCTACAGTTACCGGAGTACATTGTGTCAAAGGCAAGCCCAAGCTGCTAATGGTTGCTGGCACATGACTAGAATTGTCTCTGTCCATCAGTTTTTGAATTAAAATGGTGTGCTCACCCAGTTGTTCTTGAATGCGATGGAGCATACCCTTTAAGTCAGCAGTCTCAGTACTGTCCTCCATGTGTAACCAACTTAGAACCAAATCCTTTACGAAAGTATACTAACTTCAATGGAAAGCTGGAAGAACAAGTACAAGCTGCCAAAGTTGTAAAAACAGGTTTATTCCAAACGCACAGAACAGAGAACACTCCAAGATAACAGCACCAGTTCACCAATACAATATTCCCCCTCCTACTTGGTACAAAGTTAAGTCCTTTGGATAGAAGGTCAGCATGTTTAATACCAATGTCTATGTTTGAATAGTTGTACACTTGGAAATCTTTACAACGAGACATCCATCTGTACGAGGAAGGGTGCATTTACCCATTTCACGACAAGCAGAAAGTTAAGCCAAGTGAACTTGATACTACAACCTATCGGAAGCAGAGACGTGATGACCAAAACGAACGTGGCCAACCACATGAGAGTATCAACTGCCGTGAAGCTGAAGAGGACCCTTTGGGAGAGTGCCTAAGGCATTCGGAATGCCTGCGGAATCAGGATGTCAACCAGGAGGAACAACAAGCCATTTGGATGGGGGCGAGAGCCAAAAACAAGACAACCACAGGCCCACCCAAGGGCATGTCGAAAAACCAACACAGACATTGAGTATGTCCACTCGGTCCAAAGTGAACGATCCTGATGGGACTAAATTGCGAACTGTTTCTACGCCATCTCACGCAACGGATTCCATTGGCATTCAGTGCGACCAAGGTTTTGTTTGCTTGCATAACGAACTGGATACTGGAACACCTGTTTTCTTGGAGGAAATGGATGTTTATACAGATGGAACTTTTTCAGCAACCTTATTTGTGGAACCAGAGGTAGATGAATTTTCAAAACCATTTGGTGACAATGGTAATGTACTGTTTAACTTTAAAGTCAACTCAGCAACTAGTGCACATAGTAATGGGATTAACAATAACATAGCCAGTTTGATGGATAAGTATAACGGGTATGTTAAAAACGATTTAACACACAAAATAATTCCTAGTAGCGAAAATGTATTGGATTTTGTAATTAATGAAGGGAATTGTTCTATATCTGTTAATGATGAAACTGGTGAAGTGAATGATTTATTTACCTATGCACACTTGTGTAGGAATGAGATGAATGAAATAATTCATAGTCACAACACGTGTGATTCTGAGCTACTGAAATTAAGTATACACACAATTGACGACGAGTTTAACGTTGAGGGTAGAACTGTAAATGGCGTTAAGCCAGGGGTTGAAGGACATACAAACTTAGAACCCCCAAACACCTGTAATTGTGACTTAATGAATCTAAGCACATATTTCATATGTGAAGACATTAATGCTCAAGACAACATTGTAAAGGGTGACAAATTAAGGGATAATGTGCATACAAACTTAGACGCTTTAAACACGGTTGTTGTTTTTGAAAAAACACAAGCTGAGAACGCTGACCATTTATATTTAAATCCAGTAGTTATACCTTTGAGTATAGAAGAGAACCTACTGGACGGAAGTATAAATAATGATTTTGATATAGCGAGTTTTCATGAAGAGATATCTCAGGGGAACATTATTTCTGTTATTTCAGTACAGAGTGAAGGTGTTTTAAGCAAGCCTAAAGTAATTTCCAACATCAGTAAAGATTTCCAAGTGTACAACTATTCAAACATAGATATTGGTATAAAACATGCTGACCTTCTATCCAAAGGACTTAACTTTGTACCAAGTAGGAGGGGGAATATTGTATTGGTGAACTGGTGCTGTTATCTTGGAGTGTTCTCTGTTCTGTGCGTTTGGAATAAACCTGTTTTTACAACTTTGGCAGCTTGTACTTGTTCTTCCAGCTTTCCATTGAAGTTAGTATACTTTCGTAAAGGATTTGGTTCTAATTTGCTGCAAGAGATCTCTGTCCACTCTATAGTGCTCCACTATCTCCAGCTCATGTAGCCCCTGGTAGGTTACCCTGGGCCTGTACACTCTTCTCCGTTTCCTCACTGTGGGTTGTCCAGCAGCATTTGCATCATCACCAGCCTCAGCATGTTGCATATGTCGCCTTATAACAGCAATGGCAGCTCCTAACATTTTTTGCCTCAGTACAGCTTTTTCAGTTTTCACTGCTATTAGCTTACTGCAGTGTTGCAGTGTCTCTGGAGAGAAACATAATGAACTGTTGTTTGCAATGTTTTAAGTGCTGGGCTGGGCTAGTGTTCTGCCTGGGTAATTGCCTGATTCTGATTGTTTTCACCTGCTAGCTCTGCTAGTACTCCCTGGTAACTTCCCTACTATTTCGTGTGCTTCCTTTTTCCTTTCTGTTTCATGAGGGGGAATGCCGTGCAAACAAGCACAAACACGCGCACAGCAGCTAACACGTGCACACACATCCTTACACGGACTAATCCCTGCTTATTCTTGTTAAAATGCGCACACACCGGGACAAACGTGCTTACAACTGTTTACACAGCCTTACATATGCTTACTCAAGCTTACACATGCGCACAAACGCTTACACGTGCGCACACTGTCTTACTCCGGTTTACTGGCGTGCACACACGTGCATGCACGCTCAGCAAGAAACTTTGGTGTTATCCACGGCATACACCTTCCATTTCTTGACTTTACCTAGCCTACCTGTTGACACACCTCTTTCAATGATATGTAATTGTCAGCTGACACATGACACTTTGCTCCAATGAGCTTCACTCCTTTCATACATACCCCCCTCGTGATGTCACCTATCTTCTACTCTGTTACTCCCCTTATCTTACTCCTACACTCCACTGACTGTGCTCATTTCCTATGTAAACTTGCAATTCACTATCCTAATTCTCATTTGCATAGGATTGCCTACTAATGCTTGGTTACATCTCTTAGACTGAGCTTCCCCCCTTAGCAACCTCTACATGGTGGCCATGTTGTCTTCAGCCTGCCATTCACTTGCATTGTAAATTCATTTTGGGTATAAAATCCACATTTGTGGATCTTAATTATTAATTTTCTGGTTTTTAGGGTGCAGCGCATTTGCACGGCGTTGCGCTACAGTTAAACCCCAGAGATCGGGATGAAAAAAAAAAAAGTTATTTTATTTCTATTTTGAATCACTTCCCATTGCCAATGGCCGTATTTTTGGCCATTGGCATGCTTCGTCCTGTAAATGCATGCTTTTTTTGCAGCTGTCATGGCTCCGTTTTGCTATTTGCAGAACCGTACTCAGTTATCAACTGAGTACATTTCTGCAAATAACACTACTCCTACTCAGACAGGTTCGGGTTTCCTGGATCGCAAATTTACCTCATTTGCATAGCTTTCGCCTGCAATTGAGGTAATTTGCATATCCAAGCCCTGTCCGTGTAGGACTAGTTTAAGGAGCTCTGTTACATACCCCTACCAGCTCTTCCTGGATCGCTCGGCGGACATGTTGGCTGCATGGAGTCTTACTCTACTCTTAGACTCCGTGCAAGCCTTCATAAATCTGGCCCCTTATCAATCTGTAGTGAACAATATTTAAGTCAAACTTTTTTTAGCTTACCCACTTGTTTCATAAAGGTGTTACCTGTAGCTGTAAAACTAGCTACAGTTGTCATCTGAAGCTGGTACAACTCCTGAAAATGTGATTTTTGTTTCATTCACCTAAAGATTTCAATCCATTTTTTGTCTTGCAGGGTTTTTATTAGGTCTGGTACTTTTAGGAAGCAGGGTAGAATGAGGCTTAGGCAGTTGGGAGGCAATAATATTTTATGGGTCTATATCACATTATCAAATCTCAGTTCAGTGAGCAGCTCTTCATCAAATAACTAATCAGTGAAGCCACTAATCAGTGAACAAACTTTTTAGTTGGCCACCATCTGGAATTTGCCTTTTTCTCCACAGTAGTGCAATCTCGGAGTTGGTATATTTAGTTAGGGGGGGTGCGGACAGTGCATAGCCCCTGCCACCTGCATTGGTATTACATTTTATGGTTTTGTTTACGGTCACTAGGGTGGACTATCATAGGCTTGCCCTAGGAAAACTTTCACTGAAAAGTTTGTTCACTGATTAGTGGCTTTGATGATTAATTTTTAGATGAAGACCCATTTGCTGAAATGAGATTCGATGATGTGATATAGATTCATATTTAATACCTCTATCTGACATGAAGTTGGAGGGCCAGCTGCTATTGTCCCCTGTGAAGGAGGCCATCCATTATTATTTCCTTGGAAAAAAAACTTTGCTAGTTGCAAGGAATTGTAGATTGTATAATACCATCAACATAATTTTCTCCTGTTCGGATTTTTGAGGCTACCATTTGACTAAGAAGTTGAAACAGTCTTGTTAAATCTCATAGTAATGATCCCAACTGAATATATTCCAAATGGATCTTCCCAATCCATGGATGAATCCACAGATGATATGATGACCTCCACTGGATAAACCATGAACCAAAAAAGCAAAGCTGAAAACATAGCAATAAACACCAATAATCATGGGAATACTATTCTAAAGTAAGTCTAAACACTCAGGAATACAGTAAAATCCTTTAAATAAATCACAGTGAAGTAGATTCATCCTTAGAGGAATCAGGGTTTTATCAAACGTACAAGAAACTTGTAATCTACAATTTACTAACATTCAAAAAGTGATGACATCAAAGTTGTGTGCTATTAAACTAATATAATATTTGTTTATATATGTCAAAACAACAATAAAGGAACTAGATACAAAATACAAAAGAAAAATGGAAAGAGAGTTAAATATTATGCTTTTTGTCATGTACAAGACTAAAACTTATGATTTTGCAGCTCTCAGCTTCAGTACAATGGATAACAATATATTGCCATTAAGTCCGGGGGTCATTGCATACGTTTAGCTGCCAAGTGAATTCCCTGTACTCTATCCAAGTTTCACAGGGACCACCTCTGGTATTAAAATGAATATTATCCAATATCAAAAAACTTAAAACCTGAGTTCTTACATATAAAGTGCATGTGTATGTTTTTTGATAGTAATGTCATGCAAAGTTGTTCCTTTTTTATTTCTATTTTTTATTTTATTTTTTATTTATTTATTTATTGTTTTGGTCTTTACAGAAATACCATATTTCCTGGAAAATATGATCGGGTCTTTTACTTTCCCCCTGCCGAAATATGCATTAGGGTTTATTATCAGGGGATGCCTTATTTACCCCCCACCCCCATACAGCAATCTACATTTATTCATTTTTTCATGTACAAAATTCAACATTTATTCATGTACAAAAATCAACATTTATTCATGTACACAAATTGAAATTTATTTGGTACTTTTCCATTACTGGGCAACAGTTCTAGGTAACACGTTGTGTGAGAATTCTACATAAACAGTGCAACAAACATTTCAACTTCAGAATAGCTACACTTTGGCTTTCCCAGTGTAATATTTCATGCTTAACAGAAAGTGCAGAAAAATCTCAGTACATGTGTATTGGAGGAGGGGAATAAAACGTGAATAACTGCCACTTTTTGAGTGGTGATGCTTTCTTTATTCCTTACCCAAACCGTAAGAGAAGAATGATGGAAAAAAAGCTGCTAAACAATTCCAAAGAACAAGGTAAAAATGAAAAGGCAGCAAACCAAAGTCCAGGAAGGAACCAGACCACAAAACTTATAAGCTTTTGTTCATTTAATAAAACACCACGAACTTCATCAGAATAAATACAATAACTTGAAACCGCCCTTTAAAACTTGTCATGTGCAAAAAGTCATCCAATGACAAAATGCTTCAATCAAATTATTTAAATAGCCACTGTGCTGTCATGAAAATTTAAAAATACACTACAAAATTTTTAACATTGCATATGCATAAAAACATGAAAATATATGTATATAATAGTCAGCAATAATAAACTACTGCACAGTGTTTCATCAAATAAAGCCCATTTTGGAACAGCTTGACTCACTACATCAAAGCCTTTGTAACTGAAGAAAACACGATGTTAATAGTTTCATTTAGTCCTGGAGGGTAGTCTGCTCTTAAAGCTATCTGCCATTTAGTTTCCCTACATTCCAATAAGTCTTTAAAATTACCCACCAAAGGACCACAAACTACTTTGTCTAAAACAAAGAATGTAAATTTCTTAAAATTGTTACATAATAAAACGTGTCGTGCCAGTGCATTATTCCTGTCTTTGTTTCTCACTGCCAACACATGTTCATAAATCCTTCTATTTAGTGACCTGATGATTTTGCCAGCATAAAAACTGGTACAAGAATTACATACTGCAAGATAAACAATGCCCACAGAATCACATTTAAACCTGTCCTTTGCCCAAATAACTTTCTTGAAATGTTTCAACTCAACAGAACCTGAACTGGCTATGTATCTACATTGTCTGCATTCACCACAAGCAAAAGTCCCAGCAGGGTCTTTGACCCCATTGTGTGATGTCTTAGAAGTACTTTCAAGTATACTTCTTATGTTACATACCATTTTATAAGTAAACAAAGGTTTATTACCCAGGACTTTTACCAATTCAGAATGTCCAAGCAACACCTTCCAATTTTAGATAATTATATGCCTAATAATGTCCATTCCATCTGAAATAGGCAATGGGAAGGCAAGCTCAAACACCTTGTTGTTTTGATTCACCCTACTTGCTACACTAAAATTGCCTTTCAAAATGGGGCTAGCTAAACTGTCTCTGAGAGTTATAACTTCAGCAACAATGTTACGTAACCAAAACAAATCATATCCCCTGGCTGTAAAAAAATCCAGTCAGTTTGTTAACCTCCCCATCAATGACAGAATCTTCACTAGTCAAACGGCTCAACCTTATAAGTTGTCCCTTGACAACCCTTCTTTTCATATGTTGGGGGTGAAGACTGTCCCTGTGCAGGTACTGATTGACAAAGGTAGATTTCCTGTGGATACTACTAGTGAAACTAACACTGTCGTCAAGTCGTTCCAAATGAATATCTAGGAAGTCTATTGTTTTCACAAACCCTCCCAGGGTAAAGTTCAAACAACTGGTGGAACAGTTCAGGTCTTGCAAGAATAACTGGAAACTGTCAAGATTCCCTTGCCACAAAAAATAAATAAATAAATAAATAAAAAATCATCAGTGCAATGCCTGTAAAATTAAATGTTCTTAGCCAAAGGATGTGTCACAAGAAATTTCATCTTCCACATAGCCATAACTGGATTAGCAAAAGAGGGAGCCACTCTAGAACCCATGGACACACCAGAGATTTATTGAAAAATACTAGTTCCAAACTTAAAAAAATTGCTTTCCAAAATAATTTCCATCAAAGCACACAGTGTTGATCTTAACATTGTCAAAGTCAGTATAACCAGTCAAATATTCCCTAAATAAATAAATTCCAACTTCTTGATCTATACTTGTGTAAAGGGAAGTGACATCACCATCTTTCAGCTTTTCCCATTAGGGGTCACCACAGTGGATCATCTCTTTCCATTCTTCCTATTATATGCATCTTGCTCTGTCACACCAACCGCCTGCATGTCCTCTCTCACCACGTCCATAAACCTTATCTTAGGCCTTCCTCTTTTCCTCTTACCTGCAGCTCCATCCTTACCATCTTTTTCCTAATATACCCATCATCCCTCCTCAACACATGTCCAAACCAACGCAATCTCATCTCTCTTGCTTTGTCTCCAAACTGTCCAACATGAGCTGACCCTCTAATATACTGATTCCTAATCCTATCCCTCCTAGTCACACCGAGTGCAAATCTTAACATCTTTAACTCTGCCACATCCAGCTCTGACTCCTGCCTTTTTGTCAATGCCACTGTCTCCAACCCATATAACATAGCTGGTCTCACTACCCTCTTGTAGACCTTCCCTTTCACTCTTACTGGTACCCGTCTGTCACAAATCACTCCTGACACTCTTCTCCACCCATTCCACCCTGCCTGTACTCTCTTCTTCATCTCTCTTCCACATTCACCATTACTCTGAACTGTTGATCCCAAGTACTTAAACTCGTCCACCTTTACCAACTCTACTCCCTGCATCCTCACCATTTCTCTACCCTCCCTCTCATTTTATAACATATATTCTGTCTTAGCCCTGCTGACCTTCATTCCTCTGCTCTCTAGAGCATATCTCCACCTCTTCAGAGTCTCTTTAACCTGATTCCTACTCTCACTACAGATCACAATGTCATCTGCAAACATCATAGTCCACGGGGCCTCCTGTCTGATCTCATCTGTCAACCTGTCCATCACCACTGCAAATAAGAAAGGACTCAGAGCTGATCCTTGATGTAATCCCACCTCCACCTTAAACGGATCTGTCACTCCCACTGCAGTCCTCACCACTGTCACACTACCCTCGTACATATCCTGTACCACTCTTACATACTTCTCTGCCACTCCCGACTTCCTCATACAATACCACAACTCTTCTATAGGCACCCAGTCATATGCTTTCTCCAAGTCTACAAAGACACAATGCAACTCCTTCTGACTTTCTCTGTATTTCTCCAATAACACTCTCAGAGCAAACATTGCATCTGTAGTGCTCTTTCCTGGCATGAAACCATACTGCTGATCACTAATCATCACCTCCCTTCTTAACCTTCTTTGTAAAGGGAAGTGACATCAAGTATTACAAAAAGTATAGTTGACATATCAAAATTTTCCAAATTAAATTCATGTAACAACTCTAATAGATGCCATGAATCTTTTAAATAAAACATTGAACTTTGAACTATAGGGTTCAAAATGTTATCTAACCAAATAGAAATTGGTTCAGTCTTAGAGTATGCTGCTGACACTATGGGTCTAAAAGGGGGGGGGGGGGCTTCTGTATTTGTGGACTTTAGGAATACCAAAGAGAAATGCTAACTTCAGATTTTCAACCTGTAAGAATATGGATTGCCCATTTCAGATGGAATGGACATTATTAGGTGTATTATTAAGGAAAATTGGAAGGTGTTGCTTGGACATTCTGAATTGGTAAAAGTCCTGGGTAATGAACCTTTGTTTACTTATAAAAAGGTATGTAAAATAAGAAGCATACTTGAAAGTACTTTTAAGACATCACACAATGAGGACAAAGACCCTGTTG
Organism: Protopterus annectens; assembly: GCF_019279795.1. NCBI lineage: Eukaryota > Metazoa > Chordata > Ceratodontiformes > Protopteridae > Protopterus > Protopterus annectens. The sequence continues at coordinate 1,912,759,634 of NC_056739.1, forward strand.
GGACTTTTGCTTGTGGTGATTGCAGGCAATGTAGATACATAGCCAATTCAGGTTCTGTTGAGTTGATACATTTTAAGAAAGTTATTTGGGCAAAGGACAGACTTACATGTGATTCTGTGGGCATTGTTTATCTTGCAGTATGAAATTCATGTACCAGTTTTTATGTTTGCAAGACCATCAGGTCAGTAAGTAAAAGAATTTATGAACATGTGTTGGCAGTGAGAAACAAAGACAGGAATAATTCACTGGCATGACACATTTTATTATGTAACAATTTTAAGAAATTTACATTCTTTGTTTTAGACAAAGTAGTTTGTGGTCCTTTGGTGGGTAATTTTAAAGCCTTATTAGAATGTAGCGAAACTAAATGGCAGATAGCTTTAAGAGCAGACTACCCTCCAGGATTAAATGAAACTATTAACATCAAGTGTTTTCTTCAGTTACAAAGGCTTTTATGTAGTCAGCCAAGCTGTTCACAAAATATTCTTTATTTGATGAAACACTGTGTAGTAGTTTGTTATTGTTGACTATTATATACATATATTTTCATGTTGTTATACATACGCAATGTTAAAAAAATTTGTAGTGTATTTTTAAATTTTAATGACATCACAGTGGCTATTTAAATAATTTGTTTGAAGCATTTTGTCATTGGATGATTTTTTGCACATGACAAGTATTTAAATAGTGGTTTCAAGTTTTTGTATTTATTCTGATGAAGTTCGTGGGGTTTTATTAAATGAACAAAAGCTTATAAGTTTTGTGGTCTGGTTCCTTTCTGGTCTTTGGTTTGCTGCTTTTTCATTTTTACTTTAAGAATGATGGAAAGTCATAAAAATGAAGTCTGGAAACTAGTGGCCTTACTTTGTAATTGCCCCTTGATAATGTAGCATTAACTTAATACAATAAAGTCAAAAAACTGACAAGAGCTTGCTGGCAGCTGAAAGCAGAAGCAGTCCATTCTGTTGCCCCAATAATGGAAAAGTTATTCAAATACAGTCATCATCTTCTACTGCAACTTTGTCATAAGTCTCCAACCCCTGAATTCTGGCCTGAATGTCTTGCGACTCCATTTCCTGTAGAAACATTGGTCCCAATCTCTCATGCCTAGCAATAGAGCTCTCCTTAAATGAGCACTGCTTGTCCATGTAGCCTGCTCATAGTGCATCGGCAACACAGCTGTCAGTGATTTTTCCCACGAATTCTTCACCAAAGTCATGACCTCTTGCAGGCTAGGCTTCAAAAAGTTTCCATGCTGATTTCTCTCCATTCTATTTTCAATGTAGTCATTGAGCTCCATGTGCAAATGGTCCTTGAATGGCTTGTTTATTGCAATATCAAGAGTCTGGAGGTAGGCAGTCATTCCTGCAGTAATCATTATTTGATCTATTCTTCTCTGTGCAAGGAAGTTCTTCATGTCTATAGCACAGTGAGTGCTGGCTGAATCCCAGACTACCAAACCTCTTTCACTACCTCACAAAACAAGTGGCAGCATTACATCGACCCACTTCCTTATAATTGCTTGTGTGCACCTAGCTTTTTCGGTTTCAAGAATGTAAATGCCTGAGACACATTCAATATTATCTTTCTTGCCCTTGCTAATGATTGGAGGTGGGGTTTTCTTTCCATCTAGATGAATTGCCAAAACACAGGTAACACATGCACTTTCGTAACCAGTGGAGGGAATGTAGATTGACAAGGCACCCCTCTGATCAATTGTTGTTCGAGATCCTTGGCCCATAAACACTGCAGATTCATCCATAGTAATCATGTTGGAGAGTTGGTATTTAGAAAAGTCGATGCCATCAACAAAGGACTTGAATGCAAGTGCACGTTTAATAACTTCCATAACTTCCAGCTTGAACAGTGTTGTCGGTCTTCCTTGAGACAGTTTATATCACTGAAGGAAGCCATCCAGCCAAAGCTGTGATGCTTTGAATTCTTCTGGGGATATTTCTAAATGTGGTGCCATTGCAAGGGCAAATGCTTGAATATCAGCCCTGGGCACAACCAAAGCCTTTGCTCTCCTGTTAGCAATCCATTCACAAATGATGTCTTCCAGCTCAGGAAATAATGGTTGCCGACCTGATCCACACTTGCACTTCTTAGCATTTCCATCATCCGCCTGTTGACTGAGGTTATCATACACTGCTCACTATTTTCAGACCATTCGGAGATCCATCTTCTTTTCTTTGCAGAAACCCATCAGATTCTTTCCCTGGGAGTCCTCCATGATTCCTTTCTTGTACTCAGTGGAATAGCTCTTTCTTTTTAGACTCATCTTGTCGGGAGGGGGGGGTTAATTAAAGACTTCTGAGACAGGAGTGACAACACAAAATGGTGACAGGTAAGAAGACACAACCAAACCTGTTCATTATCAAGTGGCAACGTTTTACGTGCCTTGTTTGTACTTTGACCAATCAAAGTACACTTGCCAGTGTTTATGGGCCAATGATCTCAACTGTCAAGTGTGAGTGAGGATTAGAGTTACAGTACGATTCATGGAGAACTGCTGGGGAAAAAATCTTACGACTTTCTGTAAAGAGAAGAAGTTGGATGTCCAAATGGTCTGAAAATGGTGAGCAGGGTACAATAACCTCAGCAACAGGTGTCAATAATATTATTATTTTATAATTCAACATGTCCATCATGTGTTGTTGACAATCTTAACTGGGGCTTATTTTTAGGGTAGGGTTTATATCATGACCACCCTGGAAAACCATACTAGGCCTTATTCTCTGGTTAGGTCTTATTTACAGAGAAATATGGTAGCTGAGGGAAGCATGTATAGACTGCAGGGAAAGCCAATGCTCCAACTGACGTCCAACAGTCAGCCAAAGGGTTTTTTTTTTTTTTTTTTTTTTTTCATTCCTATTGAAGAGCTGGAGTGTGTGGCTTTGACTGTAATGAAGTTGATGGACTAATCAGCTTCCTGCTGTCTCAGTCTAAACAAAGTGCTTGGGCCAGATTCAGGAAGGCTTACACGGAGTTCAAGAGTAGTGTAAGCCTCCGTGTAAGCCTCCTGATTCAGCAACAGCCCAAATCTCCGTGTAAGAGACAGCTAACACGTCTCTTACACGGAGTGGGCGTGGAAATGCTCAATACCTCATTTGCAGCTCCAAGATATGCAAATGAGGTATGTGAGCGATCCACGAAGCCCAAACCAGTCCGTGTAACGGACGTGTTAGCTGCAGAAATGTACTCAGCTGACAACTGAGTACATTTCTGCAAAATTAAAACGGAGCTATGTCAGCTCCAAATAAAGGGTGCATTTGTTACATTACATGCCAATGGCCAAATATGTGGCCATTGGCATGAAAGTGTTGAAAAAAAGTTATATAACTTTTTTTTTTTCACGGATTTATGTGTTTAATCAGAAGCACACCCGCAAACGGGTGCGCTACCTAAAACTGAAAACCGAAGCTTATAAGCCCACAATTGTGGGATTTATGTATTACATGAAATGTCAATGGAGGGACTTGCAGAGCAAAACAATATGGCCTCCGCTTAGTGGTTGTCAAGGAGGGAAGCTCCGTAAGATATGTAACTAAGCATTACTAGGCAATCCTATGTAAATGAGGCTTACAATACTGAATCACACTGCCACATAAGTAATGAGCACTTTCTGAGTCGTGTAAGAGTTAGAGAAGGGGAGGAACAGAGTAAGAGGTAGGTGATATCATGGGTGAAGGATAGAAAGAAATGTACCAGATTGGAGGGCAATGTAAGGTAAGAGATGACAGACAGACATCAGGGAGGGAGGTGTGTCCCAACAGAACACTGGGAATGTCAAGAAATTGAGGGCATACGCTATCCCTACACTCTAAGTTTCTTGAAATACGTGCATGCGCGCGCTGCTGCGCTGTAAGGCAGGTTCTACTTGTGGGAGCGTGTTGCAAACTGTTTACAACGGTTTGCGCTGGCGCACGTGTGTAAGGCAGTGTGCGCTGCTTTAGCATGAATCAGCCTAGCTAACACCGTGTAAGGATGTGTGCGCGCTGTAACACCGTAGGGATGTGTACACGCGCTTAAGTTACTGTGAGCGTGTGTAAGCCGGTGTGCACATTGCTCCCTCAGGAAACAGAGAGGAAATAGGAAACAACCAAAATACAGGGAAACTGCCAGAAGATACTACTAAAGTTAATTGGTGGAAACAATTAGAAGCAGGCAATTACACAGGCAGACTAGAAGCCCAACCCAGCACTTAAAACACAACAAAGAGCAGTGCAGGCTGTTTCTCACAAGAGATACTGCCAGAAACTAAGCTATCAGAGTTGAAACCTGAAAAAGCTGAACTCAGAGCAGAAATGCTAGGGGCTGCCAGAGCAGTTATAACCAAACATAGGCGAATTGCCGAGGTGGTGATAATGCAGATGCTGACAGACAACCCAGAGTGAGGAGAAGGAGAAGAGTATACAGGCCTAGGGTCACCTACCATGGGTTACATGAGCTGGAGATAGTAGAGCGCTATAGAGTGGACAGAGAGCTCCTGCAGCAGATTGTTGAGCTGTGCAGGCCACGCCTCACACACAGAACCAACAGAGGGGAACCCATCCCAGTGGAAACCAAGGTATGTGCTGGCCTAAGAATACTAGCAACAGGTACCTTTCAGAGACCAACTGGCGATATGATGGGGATATCACAGGCATCAGCCTCCAGGGTACTGCACCAGTTCCTGGATGCCATGTCACCACATGTCAGTGATCATATATATGTCCCTAGTGACCGTGAGGTTGTGGCCAGCAATATGCGCCTCTTCCAGCAAATAGCGGATACCCTGAGGTGCTGGGTGCAATAGACTGCACGCACATACGCATCAAGGCACCAGCTGGTGAGCGGGTAGAGTCTACATTAACCGCAAGGGATACCCTCCATCAACTGCCAGGTCGTGTGTGATGCCCAGGGCATAATAATGAATGTGTGTGCTGGCTGCCCTGGTAGCTACCACGATTCCCACATCTGGCATCTGACGCAGCTGTACCAATCATTTGCCAATGGGGACTTCCCACACGGACACCTAGTGGGGATGCTGGTTATGCACTTGAGCCGTGGCTGATGACACCCATCAGAAATGCACACACACCGAACAGGAACGCCATAATGAGGCACACGCACAAACACGCAATATCATAGAGCGTGTGTTTGGGCTGCTCAAGTCACGGTTCCGTGTCTGGACACGCCTGGTGGAGCTTTGCAGTACACACCAACTACATGTACCCAAATGATCATGATATGTGCTATGCTACATAATATGATCCTGCGGAAACAGCTGCAGCAGGACCAGCACAGGGCTGGGCCAAACATCCCCACCATTGCCAAGGCCACCACAGGCAGGGGGTGACTTGGAGGAGGAACAACCTGACCTTGTCCCAGTAGGCAGAAGGAGGCGTGCCCAGTATGCCCTGGCCTTGGCAAAGAGGCAACGATAGCACATATGCTTGGTCAGTAGGAACACTGGGACTGATACCCACTCTGACTCACTCATACAGTAACAGGGATGCCTAACATGACACAACCTGCTTCCAAATGTACAGGGAGTGTAGTATGTGCATCCGACAGAGGCAGCCCTGCAGCACCATCCGAGGTATGAATGCCATGTGTTAAGTAATGTAATACCATGTATCATATGCACACCTGAGGACCATGACTAACATCCACCCTCACCAATCATAAACCACAAAACACAAACCCACCTCATAGCTATCACAAGGGATAGGAACCTAGATGTAATGCTACCCAATGCCAAAGGTATAAACAGCAAGATGTGTGCAGTGTAAATGCACACAGTATAGGGAATGCACATATCAGTGCTGTAATAGAAAACAGGGTCAAAGCGCACATCAGCACCCTGACACTACCAGGGTCACACCTCATACAGTGATGTACATGTGCAAAAACATGGAACAAGATACAAAATGAGGGTGACTACCAATAAATGGCATGGATAACCACACACCCTGTTGTTACCACAACAAGAAGTTAACATGCATTAGCCATGGTCAAACACCAATGGCTAAAACTGACTACTACTATATAGCTTGCTGCAGACCACTGTCCTAATAGCAGCAACTGCCCCAGGCCTATGTTCACAGGTTCACAGGTTCATACTAGGCTATCTGCCCTAGGGCATTTATAAGCCTAGACCAGAGTTCCGTGGAGTCTGCCGCACCTTCACTCTGACGGATAATTTGCCCATTATATTGCTGTGCCTCTGACAAGCAGTGATACTGAGGTTATCCCTGGGGCATACCTGCAATCTCCCATCCATTGATTAAGATCTCACTTGAACAAAGCCAGTGAGGTACTCAGCCTCACATGTACCAGGATGTTGTTCCACAGCATAGGGACTCTCTGGTTGAAGAATCTGTCCCTCCAGCACATCCTATTAATATCTGTGTTGAGGTTTAAATCTCCTGCCACTGTAGTTCTGATGGATGTAGAGGTCTTGAGGTGAAGCGTGTACATTAACTCAGGTTTGGACATGGCCTTGGATGTCAGGCACAGGTCACCTCTGAGCAGACGGTAAGTCACGGAATCAAGCTGGAATTCCTCCAGTCGGGCAGCATAAGAAATATGTTTGAGACCCTTTCTCCTCCTGTCGAGGAATCTGTGGGCCCATCCAATTGCCATAGGTGTCGGGTCATATACATGCTGAATGGGGCATTGCACTCAATCAATGGTCCAATGAGTGAAGAGTACAGGGGAACAATGACCTCCCTGGATCTAGATGTGAATCCCTGCATGATGAGGTGGGCAATGTAGAAGTTCTACCTAACTACCCTGGCAACGTGAGTGTCAAACAAAAGGTTACTCTCAACCTGGGTGCCCAGGTCCCTGATAACCTCCTGTGTGCTTAGAGGATTGCCACCTACATGGGAACTAGTGGTAACCTTGTTCTTCCCAAAGGGTACGGCTATGCATTGTTTAGTGTGTAATGTAAGGCCATGGCTCTGGCACCAGTTATCCGTGACTATGACACCCTTCTGAAGGATGTCTGTGTCAGATGGGTGTCCAACTATGGTTCCCAGTCTGCAGTCATCTTCAAACTTTGTCAGCCATAATCCTGCTGTGTTTGCTTGTACTTCTGAAAAGTAGATGCTGAGCAATAGTGGGCCCAGGACTGAGCCCTGTGGGACACCACTTGTGACAGTTGTGGAGTGTGACATGGCACCAGCAAGTCTGAACCTGTCTGTTCTGTCACGTAGCCGGTTTGCAACCCATCCTGTGATGTATGGGTTCACATTTTAGCTGGTGATGTTTTCAATGATACCCAAGTGGGGTATTGTGTTGAAAGCCTTTGCCAGGTCAAGGTAGGCTGTGTGGAGTGCCTTGCCCTTGTCAATGGCCTTGGTGTCTGTTATGAAACAGTCAACCAAGTTTAAAAGGCATGATCTGCCCTCAACAAAGCCTAACTGGGTTGGATCTAATGTCTGCAAGTCCCCTATGTCCTCATCTATGACTTCCATTATGATCTTCTCCATAGCTTAGCAGACCCTGCTTGTCAAGCTGATGGGATGGTAGTTTCCGTGGTCGGTGGAGGCACCCCATGTGAAGTGGGTCCACCATTGACATATGCCACTCCTTGGGAACATATCCTGACTTGAGGCTAAGATCATACAGCTGCCCTGACTGCGGGTTGAATTCTTGAGTGAGTTCATGGAGCACAAAACCAGGGACACCATCTGGTCCCATGGATGCTGCGTCCTTTCCCTTGGATAGAGCAGTTCCCACCTGAGCATTTGAGATGTTTGGGGGGCTACAATCCTCTTTCATACATATCTCTCCAGTTGTGGTGGAGGGGTGGTGGAGCAATCTGCACTGAACCTGTCAGCCAGTATGTTGGCAATGTCTATAGGTTCAGTGATATTTACAGCATTCTGAGCCTATTCTGAGCATATCTGGGAGTTTCCTCCCAGGTGTGTAACGATCTATAAAAGGCCTCATTGTTGTCCCGTGAGCCCTTAGTGGGTTTACTCCCAATATTCGCCTTGGATGATTTCATGGGGAACTCAGTGTTTCACCTATATTGAGCAGGGGTGTCTACCCTTCCACGGATATCGCCTATCTTGTAGTACCTCCTTCCTTGTGTTGTAGTGCTTGTTTATGGCTGAGGTCCACCACACTGGACGCTTGCCTCTGGTACAACGAGTCTGTGTTTTGTTTGGGATTGCCTCATCCATGCAGTCTTGAAGGTGCTGGTAGAAGGCAGTTGTAAGTGATACAGTGGCTTGGGTAATGGTGTCTGCTGGCTTGGGGTTTTGAAAGAGACCACAACAGTCATTAGAAGTGTGTAGTCGGCTTCTGAGAGGTTCTGCACTGTGGTCTTTTCTATCTGGGGTGGAGGTGGGATGTGGACTTCCACTGAGAGTAGGTCATGATCTGATCTCACCAATGATGGGTATACCTCTGGTGTTGAACATTGTGAGCCCATGTTTGTGATGATGAGATCTACTATGTTGTCTCCTCTTGTGGGGATGGTGACTAGTTCTTCCATGGCATGTGAGTGTATGAACTGTAGGAACCTGTGGCTAGAGTGTTGTGGCTGTAGTACTGATCCCAGTCTATATTTGGATAGTTGGGATCACCCAGTGTGATGGTGTTTGCAGGTACATGTATCCCCGCCACTGTTTTCATGAAAGCTCTGTGAGGTACCTGAGTTTCAGAGGATGGCCTGTAACATGCTACAAACTTCAGAGCAGTCTTGCCTATGGTTAATTGCACCCGGATGGTGTACAATGCATCGTGTGTTGCCACCAACCATGAGGTGAGGGTGTCCTTGATGAATATTGCTATTGCCACCCCTCATAGTGGTAATATGTGTACTGCATAGATACGAAATATTGTGCCTCTGACTTAGTAGTGACACATTATGACCACCTTACATAATTGAATAATGTGACTATGCCTCTGTCCAGTCTGTGCCCCTGTCCACATGCAGCTGTCCAGATGTCTCTTGAAGAGAGTCAGTGAGGTACTCTGTCTAACATGAACTGGGATACTCTGCTAGAGTTTGAGATGCCTCTGAGTTATGACTCTGTCCCTTCAGCATGTCCTATACATGTATGTGCTGAGGTTCAAATCTTTAGCTCCCATGTTTCTGGTGGATGTGGATTGCTTGCAGTGGAGCATGTCTACCAAATCCTGATCGGACATGGTCTTGTATGTCAGGCATAGGTCACCTGTACGTATGTGGTATGACACTGAAAAAGCTTGTTTTTAGTTATTCTGGAAGTATATGACATGTGTTGTAGATCCCTGATCGTCATGGTAAGGTACTTGTGGGGTCTCTCCAGCTGCTGCAAGTGCTGGTTGAGGTACATACCAAATGGGGCGTTGTATTCAAGCATTGGCCTGATAAGGGAGAAGTATAGTGGTACAATGACCTCCTATGGTCTGGATGGAATACCCTCCATGATAAGGTGGCCAAGATAGAAAGTATGTCAAACAACTTTGGCAACATGGGTGTCAAATGAGATGTCACTATCTACATGTGTCCCCAGCTGTCTGATTTGTTTCCTGTACTCATTGGGTTGCTGTCTATGTACAGATCTGTGGGTACTGTGTTCCTCCCAAAGGGGATGGCTACACATCAGTCGCAGTCAGTTTTAGGCCATGAGTCCAGCACCAGCTATCTGTCAGTGTGACGGCAGTCTGTAGGATGTGTGTGCTGGCTGATGTATTCACTATGGTGCCCAGGTTGCAGTCATCTGTAAACTTTGTCGGCCACAACCCTCCTATGTTTGCTTTCACATCTGAAAAGTAAATACCAAATAAGAGAGGTCCCAGGACACAACCTTGTGGGACACCACTTGTGACTGGCTTTGAACCTGACAAGGCACCTGCAATGTTGACATTATGGGTTCTGTTTCTGAGCCATTTTGCAACCTATGCTGTGACATATGGTGTTATATTTCAGCTGTTGAGCTTGTCTATGATGCCTGAGTGGGGTATTGTGTCAAAGGCCTTAGCCAAGCGCAGGTAGGTTGTGTGGACTGTGTAGCCCTCATCAACGGCTCTACTGACAGTTTCAAAGTAGTCAACTTGGTGCAAAACGCAGGATCTGCACTGTACAAAGCTGAATTGGGTGTGATCAAGGGTCTGTAGGACACCAATGTCTCTGTGTGGAAGCTCCATAATGACCCTTCACAAAGCTTTGCAGACAAGGCTGTTTAAGCTTGTGTGGTGGTAGCTGCCAGGGTCTGTGGAGGCATCTCCTTTGTGGAGTGGGACCACTGTTGCCGTACGCCAGTGTTCAGGTACAGATCCTGTAGCAAGGCTAAGGTTAAATAGGATCTGCATATACAGGTTTATCTCCATCTGTAGTTCACATAGCATGCAACTGGGGATACCATCAGGTCCCATTGATGCTGTGTACTGCCTCTGCTGACTGCGGCTCTCACATGGACATCCAGGATGACAGTGAGGTTACATACAGCTGTGATAACTATCATGTCTTGGGGGTGAGGGAGGGGGTACATTGCACTGAACTGGTCTGCCAGGGTGTCAGTAATATCTGTCAGGTCCCTGGGATATAAGTTGTTGTGTACCAAATCTGAGCATATATGAGGGTTCCCACCCAGGCGCCAGACATAACTGAAGAAAGCAGTGTGGTTACCTTCATCGTCTGTGGTGATTTATGTCCCCAAGTTGAACTTGGGTGTCTTTATGTGAGAATGTAGCTTTCTACTACTGCTGATCACAGCTGCCTTACATTCTGGAGATGTAGCTCTGTCTTGCATTAGTATCCTTCATCTGTTATACAGTTTGTTTATGGCTGGGGTCCACCAGACAGGCCACTTTCCCTTGGTGGTGAAGGTGTCATTCTCATTTGTGATTGCATGGTCCATGCTTACTCGGAGATGTCCGCATAAAGTGTCTGTGCAGGAGTCACCATTGTGTGTTGTGGTTTCCACTGGCCCAGTGGGCTTAATGGATACCATCTCAGTCCGAAGAAGTGTGAAGTCAGCTTCTGAGCTGTTTGTCACTATACCCCTGGTATCATACTAGCACTGACACAGGTGTAAACAATTCCCCAGAATCCATCAAACAAAATGGACATGCAGGCTTACAGATGCCCTAGGGGGGTAGCCTAGTATGAACCCATTATGATACAGATTGTACAGGACACTACAGATAACCCCAAGGCTGTTGCAAATGATGGTAGTAAGCATGTTGTTGATTCCTGGATATGCTCCGGATCACACCGATATTACAAACAACATACCAGACACACACAGGTATGGCCAACAGACATCCTGACATGTGCAGTGCAAACCCCCCCCCATAATGCCAAATACCTTCCCCAGCAGACTGCCGCCTCCCTGACATTATGTCACCCTTACCACAGGGTACGCACTCCAAAGAGCAGTGTACAACAACAGTGGGTGTTCTCAACAAACGTGTCTCCTGAATGGATACAGAAAACAACCACCACAGAATCATGAGAGGTTTGGTCTGCACAGCTATGGAAAGGACCAGCATGTACCACAGACATAATGATATTGTGGATCTATTGACACCCGACCCTACCCAGTGTGGGTTTACAAAGTGCAGACCCCACCCCTAAACATGTGTGACTCAGTTGAAACAGTACTTGAAGTCAGTGATGAGGGCAATGTGGTCCACACAGTGTTGCCGGACCTTGCAAAGCCTTCTGTACAATACCCTATGTGTTCCGTGATAGATTTGCTCACCAGCTGATATATACACCCCAATGTCATGGGAGGGGTTGCAAACCAGACCAACGACAGAACTGACATGGTCAGACATGCAGCAGCCATGTCAGACTACAAACCACATATAACAGGCATCCCACAAAGCTTGGTCCTGGGACCTTCACCATCTGGTATATATGCCCCATAGGTACAGGCCAACAAGTAAGGACTGTGCTGGAACATGTTTGTAGAGGACAACAAGCCGCCTGACATATCTGATACACCAGCTGACACAAGCATCCCATAAAAGGGCCACATAGAAACAGACAGCTGGTGCCATAGCCATGTCAGCATGTTAAATGGTGAAAACAGTATAGTCAGCCTCTGTGGATAATCCAGTAAGTGACCACCAATTCCCACATAGGTGTCGACCCATGACATTCCTAACATGTAATGCCAGAATGGGGGACACAAGGTGATAGATATCCTGCATTGGACAAAAATGTGGCTGTAGGGTTAACAGCAACAATCCATATACCAACCTAATCATGAGGGTTATGACATCTAGCTAAGGGGAGGTCATTGTGGTTTTGCAGTTATCTTTCAGCAGCATTACAAATGACCACAACAGCGCCTGTGTGGTGTACCTCAGCAGATAGATTCAGCAACTGTAAAGTCCACAACAGTACCTCACCAGGAGTATCAAAGAGCTGGAACACATGTAATGTGTCGCCTGATTAAACAGAATGCAGTTACACACACTGCCATGTTGGCCACCCAGACACAAGCTGTGCCTGATGTAGAAAGCCATGTCCAAGCTGTCAGCAAGGCCCCTGCCGCACCTTGTACAATGTGAATGGCAGGGAGATATGCACATGAGGGACCTGAACCCCAGCACTGACATACATAGGACAAGCTGTACTGCATTATCCATAACACAGAAGCCACCACCACGCATGAGTAAACTACCAGTACAGGTTATCCATAGAGTCACTCATTTATTCTACTCAACAGGGATCCTAACGAGTGGATGGGAGATGGTAGGTATACCCTGGGTATCAATGTTGTGTCACAGGTAGACAGAGGCACAGTATACAAAACAAGACATATGTCATGCCAAACTGCACTTATGATGTGTTGATGGACAAACACACTATCCAATAACCATTAGAAATGGCCTTGGGCACATCGGTAGTGTTTGCCAATGTACACCCATGTTGTGGAATACACTACTGCAGTTGGTTGAGGCCGTTGTAAGTAGTTCACATCTGAACATAATGCAACATGGTCAGATAGGTTCATAGGTTCATACTAGGCTATCTGCCCCAAGGCAGTTCTAAGCCTAGTCCAGAGTCTGGTTGCGACGCCACCCCTTATATGGAAACAGTACTGTGCCCATTAGTTTGACGTGCCTGTCTACAGCAGTGACACAGTGACGATCCCCGGGTAAACCTATGATTTCCCATCCACAGGTCAGGATACCTCTTGAACAGAGCCAGCAAGGTGCTGTGACTCACATGGACCGTGATTGTATTCCACAGCATAGGAGTCTCCGAGTGATAAATCCACCCTCCAACATGTCCAATGTACATCCCTGCTACGGTGTAAGTCACTTGCACTATTGGTTCAGGTGGATCTGAAGATTTTGAGGTGGAGCATGTCCATTAATCCCTGGTTGGACATGCTTGCATGTCATGCACATGTCACCTCTAAGCAGACAGTATGTGACTGAATAGAGCTGTAGTGTTTCCAATCTGGCAGCATATGACAGATGTTGGAGACCCTTTATCCTTTTGTTGGGGACATTCAGGGTCTCCCCACTTGCTGCAGATGTCAGGTGAGATACATCCAGATAAGGCAGTGTACCAGATCACCGGTCCGATAAGTGAAGAGTACAGGGGAACAATGACCCACTAGATCTGGATGTGGATCCCTTCCTGATCATGTGGACAATGTAGAAGGTCCTACTAGCCACTTTAGCAATGTGAGTGTCATCAGAACAGTGACTGTCAACCTGGGTCCCCAGGTCCATGATAACCTTCCCTGTGCTTAGAGGATTGCCACCTATATGGTAGCTTGGGGTTACCTTGCTTTCCCTGAAGGGTATGACTACACATGTTTTGCAAGTTGACTTCAGGCCATGGCTCTGGCACCAGCTATCAGTGTCCGTGAGCCCCTTCTGAAGGATATCCGTGTCTGATGCACTGTCCACTATGGCACCCAGTGTGCAGTCATCTGCAAACTTTGTCAGCCAAAGTCCTCCCATGTTGGACTGTACTTCTGAGAAGTAGATAACAAACAATAGGGGCCAAGGACTGAGCCCTGTGTGAGACCACATGTGACTGGCATGGTGTCTGACATAGTGCCAGCAACTCTAACCCTGTGGGTCCTGTCTGTAAGACAGTTTGAAACCTGATCTTGTGACATATGGGTGTACATTTCTGTTGGTAGGGTTTCCTACAATACCTGAGTGGGGTATTGTGTTGAAAGGGTTTTCAAGGGCAAGGTAGGCTCTATGGACTGCCTTTCCCTCATCAATGGCCTTAGTTACTGTTTTGATAATGTCAACCAAGTACAAAAGGCATGACTTGCCCTTGATCAACACAAACTGGGACAGGTACAATGTCTGCATGTCCTCCATATCTTTCTTCATGAGCTCCATTATGATCCTCTCCATAGCTTTGCAGACTACACTTGTTAAGCTTATGGGGCAGTAATTACCAGAGTCCATAGAGGCACTGCCTTTAGGCAGACATGCACAACTGGACCCTAAAGAGGCTGTTGTGCACAGTATGGAAATGTAAATCAGTGATAGGACTAAAGCCCAGGATAATGTCCACCACAGTGAAAGTACTGAACCACTACACTATACAGTACAACAGTGCTAGGTCAGTATGAATGGATGTTAACAATTGTATGCAAAGTATCCCATGCAAAAGCTGCAGGCACAGTATAATCCCTGTTGTGTTCACAGGAAGCATCTGGACAGTAACTACACAACATGTCACAGAACACACAACCTTAAACAGGAGTTATTTGTTGGAGTTCACACTCATCCACAACTGTGATGGGCTGCATAGTTCAACATATGGAAAGCTCACACTGGGCATGCTCACACACTTTGATAAATGAGACATCATTCACACAACATGCCATGGGAAGGCTGAAGTGGGCATGCTCACACACTTAGTTCAAATGTTCCTCTTAACAACTGTGAAAACACACCACAGGATGCACATTCCCATTCCAAACAATGAAGATGTCAGCACCCTATAAGTAGATCATTAGAAATGCTACCTCCCAGTAATCCGAATAGCGCCTGCTAATGCGCCTGTCTCTAGTGTCATAACATAGTTAGGTAGGGGTTTGAATCCAGCAAGTGGCATGTGTGTGTGTGAATGGGGGTAAGTGTCTGTATAAGTGTGTATGAGAAGCACATCCCTTTTGGCAACTGTGGAAACACACCACACGGAGCTCATTCCACTTTCTAAACACTGATGATGTCAGCACCCTATAAGTAGATCAACTGAAATGAAATCTCCTAGAAATGTGAATAGCGCCCGCTAATGCGTCCGCCTCTAGTATCATAACGTAATTAGGTAGGGGTTTGAATCCTGCTACGGGAATGTATGTGTGTTAGTATGAGTGGGGTTTGTGTGTGTGCATAATGCTGTGGAGGGAAGGTGCCTTTGCCAACTGGGAGAACACACTACAGGGTGCACATCCCTCTTCGTAAACACAGATGATGTCAGCACCCTCTAAGTACAGCATTGGAAAAGATTGCTCCTACTAATGCAAATAGCACACTCTGCTAATGTGTCTGCCTTTAGAGTCATAACACATCTAGGTAGGGGTTTGGACCTTGCAAATGGAATGTATGCTTATTACTGTAGGTGGGGTTGGTGTGTGTGCACAATGGCGGGCTGGGATGTCTCTTTTGCCAAATGGGGCTATGCACTGCAGGGTGCACATTTCCCTTAACAAACAGTGATGTTGACAGCACCCTGTACAAACAGAACAACAACACAGAAGGTGTTGTTACCAATGATGCATGTAAGGTTACACTTCAAGTAATGTCCACAAAACAAAGTAGGATAAACAAATGCTCCTTTTACTCTATCCAAACAACATGGCAACAGACAACTGACACTACTCAGTATAGTGCTACATGCTACTGTAACATGCAGATGTACCAGAATATACCTAGATAGTGTTTTGAAGCCTGAATGTGGCAAGTGTGTGGATGTGTTATGTTACTGTGTGTGCATTTCCGTATGGAAAACATGTTTGAGATATTGGCAATATTGTTGCAGACAGTTTAGGTGCAGATATCCCCCCATTCTCCTACACAAGTGGAATTAGTTATCACAGATGACTGTAACCTCCCTATCCTCTCACATGTCCAGGTGAGGGCCACCCTCAACATTGCAGGACACATAGCATCACTGTTACAGAATGGTATCCCTGGATGTGTGCTACATTCACCCCAGGAGGACATGGCACCACATTACAGACTGATATTACTCCCTGGCCATACTACAGGATGTGTACCTGAAGAGTGCCATACATACACAGTGGTCCCACACCAATGAGGAGTAACCTCTACTGACCCTGGTATGTACTGCATCATATGCACAACTGGCCTTCTGTTCTAAGCTACGGAAGTGTCACGATGGGCAACATGTACAGCAATATTACATATGTGTATATTTCAGGACTATGCACACAAAACCTATCTCATGGACAGAGCTATAGATAGTGAACTATGATACATTTGAGGTGTCACAGTAAACACAGTATTAACCTGCTACTTTGCATTACCTGTGTTTGTGGCAGCTGTTGCTGTGTCAGTGGTGCTTGCTTGCTGCTTGCTGTTTGCTACTCATGGTTTTGCTGCTGGCTGTCTGTATATTTTCTCTTTCTCTCTCTCTCTCTCTCTCTCTCTCTTTCTCATTAGGTCTGTGCAATGACTGTATTGCATGAGTGGAGTGTGGGTACTGAATGCTTTTGTAGGTATCTGCATAGGTCCATGTGATGGCCCTTGCACCAATTGTAAGGCAGCATTTGCTAATTGCATGCAGCCAGGTGTGTGTTGATTGCATGTCTCACTGTGATTTCAGGACACTGCTATAAAAAGGTATGTGAGATAGGCGAGCCCTTTCAGATTGTAAGGCGTGGACGATGCTGGTATGCTGTTGACAGTGTTCTGTGAGTGTGAAGGTTAGTATGGGAATCCAGTGATTTGGCCATTAAAACTTTGCCTCACATGCTTTGGATGGTACATCTCCTATATTGCCTTTATACTAATTCCTACTATTGACTGTTATATTTATTTTAGCAGAGTGCTTTTGTATGGCTGTCATGGCTTAGTGGTAGGTCATACAGACGAATGTTACCAAGGTCCTGGGTTCGAGACTGGCAGTGGGAATATATTTTTGTCTCCAGACTTTCAAAATGAGTACAAGACATGTCAATCAAAGTGCCATAAAGGCACTTTTAAGCACTTTAAACCAGGTCTGCACTCATTAGCATGAATGAAGAAGGATGCGTGCCCAGTATGGCTTGGCCTTGGCAAAGAGGCAACGATAGCACATATGCCTGGCCAGTAGGAACACTGGGACTGATACCCGCTCCGGCTCACTCATACAGTAACAGGCATGCTTAACATGACACAACCTGCTTCCAAACGCACAGGGAGTGTAGTATGTGTATCCGACAGAGGTGGCCCTGCAGCACCACCTGAGGCATGAATGCCATGTGTTAAGTAATGTAATATCATGTACAATATGCACACCTGAGGACCCCAACTAACATCCATATCCACTCATATGACCCTGTGGATACAGCTGCACATCATACAGTGATGTACATGTGCAAACACATGGAACAAGATACAAAATGAGGGTGACTAGCAATACATAGCATGGATAACCACGCACCCATGTTTGTACCACAACAAGAAGCAACATGGAATAGCCATGGTCAAAACCAATGGCTAAAACTGACTACTACTATATAGCTTGCTGCAGACCACTGTCCTAATAGCAGGAACTGCCCAAGGCCTATGTTCACAGGTTCATACTAGACTATCTGCCCTAGGGCATTTATAAGCCTAGCCCAGAGTTTTGTGGCTTCTGCCACCCGTGCAAGTTGATGGATAATATGCCCATTATTTTGCTGTGCCTCTGTCAAGCAGTGATACTGAGGTTATCCCTGGGGTATACCTGCAATCTCCCATCCATTGGTCACAATCTCACTTGAACAAAGCCAGTGAGGTGCTCAGCCTCACATGTACCAGGATGTTGTTCCACAGCATATGGACTCTCTGGGTGAGGAATCTGTCCCTTCAGCACATCCTATTAATATCTGTGTTGAGGTTTAGGTCTCCTGCCCTTGTAGTTCTGATGGATGTAGAGGTCTTGAGGTGAAGCATGTTCATTAATCCTGGGTTGGACATAGTCTTGTATGTCAGGCACAGGTCACCTCTGAGCAGACAGTAAGCGACTGAATACAGCTGGAATTCCTTCAGTCGGGCAGCATAAGAAATATGTTTGAGACCCTTTCACCTCCTGTCGAGGAATATGTGGGCCCATCCAATCTGAATGGGGCATTGTATGCAATCATTGGTCTGATGAGTGATGAGTACAGGGGAACAGTGACCTCCCTTGATCTAGATGTGAATCACTGCATGATGAGGTGGCCAATGTAGAAGGCCTTCCAAACTACCCTGGCAATGTGAGTGTCAAACAAAATGTCACTGTCAATCTGGGTGCCCAGGTCCCTGATAATGTACATTGTGCTTACAGGATTGCCACCTAGATGGGAAGTAGTGGTAACCTTGTTCTTCCTGAAGGGTATGGCTATGCATTGTTTAGTGTGTAATGCAAGGCCATGGCTGTGGCACCAGTTAGTCGCCTCTATGAAACCCTTCTGAAGGATGTCTGTGTCAGATGGGTTTCCAACTATGCTTCCCAGTTTGCAGTCATCTTCAAACTTTGTCAGCCATAATCCTCCTGTGCTTGCTCGCACTTCTGAAAAGTAGATACTGAACAAATGTGGTCCCAGGACTGAGCCCTGTGGGACACCACTTGTCACAGCTCTGGAGTGTGAACTGGCACCAGCAACTTTGACCCTGTGTGTTCCGTCACTTAGCCAGTTTGCAACCCATGCTGTGATGTATGGGTTCACAATTGCGGGTGATGTTTTCAATGATACCTGAGTGGGGTATTGGTTGAAAGCCTTTGCCAGGACAAGGTAGGCTGTGTGGACTGCCTTGCCCACGCCAATGGCCTGGGTGAGTGTTTTGAGAAAGACAACCAAGTTTAAAAGGCATGATCTGCCCTTGACAAAGCCAAACTGGATTGGACCCAATGTCTGCAAGTCCCCTATGTCTTCATTTAGAATTCCCATTATGATCCTCTCCATAGCCTAGCAGAACAGGCTTGTCAAGGGGATGGGATGGTAGTTTCTGGGGTTGGTGGAGGCACCACCTTTGTGAGGTGGGTCCACCATTGATGTATGCCACCCTTGGGAACATATCCTGAGGTGAGGCTAACATTAAACAGCTGCCCTAACTGCGGGTGTAATTACTCATTGAGTTCATGGAGCACACAACCGGGACACCATCAGGTCCCATGGATAAAGTGTTTTCTGCCTTGATTGAGCAGTTCCCACCCCAGCAGTGGAGATGTTTGGGCGGCTAAAATCCTCTGGTGTGCATACCCCCAGTTGGGGAGGGGAGAAATCTGCACTGAACCTGTCAGCCAGTATGTTGCCAATGTCTGTAGGTGCAGTGATATCAACATCATTCTGAACTAAGTCTGAGCATATCTGGGAGTTTCCTCCCAGGTTTCAAACATAGGTAAAAAGGCCCCATGATTGTCCCTGGAGTCCTGAGTGGGTTTACTCTCTAAACATGCCTCGGATGATTGTATGGGGAACCCAGCGCTTTACTCACAATGAGCAGGGGTGTCTTCCCCCATACGGATTACACTCTATCGTGTAGTAGCTCCTTCCTTGTGTTGTACAGCTTGTTTATGGCTAGGGTCCACCAGACTGGATGCTTGCCTGTGGTACAAAGAGTCATCATTATTTTGGATTGCCTGAACCATGCAGTCCTGGAGGTGCTGGTAGAAGGCATTTCTAAGTGATACAGTGGCTTGGGTAATGGTGTCCGCTGGCCTGGGGGCCTTGAAAGAGACCACACCAGTGCTCAGAAATGTGAAGTCGGCATTTGACAAGGTCTTCACCGCTTCCTTTCCCATCTGGGGTGTGGGTGGGATGTGGACTCCCACTGAGAGTAGTCCATGATCTGATCTCACCAATGATGGGTATACATCTGGTGTTGAACAGTGTGACCCCATGTTTGTGATGATGTGTTCTAGTATGTTGCCTCCACTTGAGGGGATTGGGACCAGTTGTTCCATGGCATTTCAGTGTATGAACTCTTGGAACCTTTGTGTTAGAGTGTTGTGGCATGATTAGTGATCCCAGTCTATATGTGGATAGTTGGAATCACCCAGTAGGATGGTGTTTGGAGATACATTTATCCCCTTCAGTGTTTGCAGGATAGCTGTGTGAGGTACCTGAGTTTGAGCGGGTGGCATGTAACATGCTACAAACTGCAGAGCAGTCTTGCCTACGGTCACTGGCACCTGGATGGTCTCCGATGCATAGTGTGTTGCCACCAACCATGAGGTGAGGGTGTCCTTGATGAATATGGACACCCACCATCCTTCTTGTTGTTGTCGGGATGCTGGTGCCGGAATGCATGAGATGAGGTAACACCCGATAGTGCTGGGGTGCTGTCAGAAACTGTGAACCAGGTTTCAGGCACACAACAGACATCAATGTGCTACATACTGAGAAGGGCATAGAGTGTGTGCAGCTTGAGGTAGAGACCTTGGGCATTGAGCAGCATCAGCCGTAGTGTCTTTCCTTTACTGTGTTCTAGGGTGGTAGGTGTAGAATCCTATTTCCAGTTGTGATTGTATGGTCCATGCTGTCTGACATCTAGCTAAGGGGAGGTCATTCTGGTTTTGCAGTTATCTTTCATCACCAGTAGAAATTACCACAACAGCCCCTGTGGGTGTACCTCATGCACACACATCCAGCACCTGTAAAGTCCACAACAGTACCTCACCAGGAGTATGACAGAGCTGGAACACATGTAATGTGTAGTCTGATTAAACAGAGTGCAGCTCCACACACTGCCATGATGTCCACCCAGATGCAAGCTGTGCCTGACGAGAAAGCCATGTCCAAGCTGGAATCAATGCACATGCTGCACCTTGTACAATCTGAATGGCAGGTAGCTATGCACATGAGGGAACTGAACCCCAGCACTGACATATATAGGACAGGCTGTACTGCATTATCCAAAACACAGAAGCCACCCCCACACATGAGTAAACTAACACTACAGGTTGTCCATAAAGACACTGGTTGAGTCCCTCAACAGGAATCCTAATGAGTGGATGGGAGATGGGAGGTTTACCCTGGGTATCAATGTTATGTCACAGGTAGACAGAGGCACAGTATACTAAACAAGACATATGACATGTCAAACTACGCTACAATGTGTTGATGGACAAACACATTCTCCGACTAGCATTAGGTCAAGATACCTCTTGAACACAGCCAGCAAGGTGCTCTGCCTCAAATGGACCAGGATTGTATTCCACAGCATAGGAGTCTCCGAAAGTGATAACTCCATCCCTACAACATGTCCAACATACATCCCTGCTATAGGTGTCAGTCACCTGCACTAGTGGTTCAGGTGGATCTTCTGAGTCTGAGGTGGAGCATGTCCATTAATCTCTGTTTGGACATGGCCTCGCATGTCAGGCACATGTCACCTCTAAGAAGACGGTATGTGAGTGAATAGAGTGTGAGTGTCTTCAATCTGGCAGCATATGACAGCTGTTGTGGTTCCTTGATCCTTTAGGTGGGGACAGTCAGGGTGTCTCCAATTGCTGCAGATGTTGGGTGAGATACAGCCAGAATAGGGCATTTGACTTGATCACCGGTCTGATAACTGAAGAGTACAGGGGAACAATGACCCACTAGATCTGGATGTGAATCCCATCCTTATCAGGTGGGCAATGTAGAAGGTCTTCCTAGCCACTTTAGCAATGTGAGTCTCAGAAGAATGGCGACTGTCAACCTGGGTCCCCAGGTCCGTGATAACCTCCTCTGTGCTTAGAGGATTGCCACCAATATGGTAGCTTGGGGTCACCTTGCTTTTCCTGAAGGGTATGTCTACACATGTTGTGCACTCTGACTTCAGGCCATGGCCCTGGCACCAGCTATCAGTTACTGTGAGTCCCTTCTGAAGGATATCTGTGTGTGATGCACTGTCCACTATGGTGCCCAGTGTGCACTCATCTGCTAACATTGTCATCCAAAGTCCTCCCATGTTGGCCTGTTCTCATGGGAAGTACATGACAAACAATGGTGGCCAAGGACTGAGCCCTGTGTGACACCACCTGTGACCAGCCTCGAGTCTAACATAGTGCCAGCAACTCTAACCCTGTGGGTCCCGTCCCTAAGCCAGTTTGCAACCCATCTTGTGACATATGGGTTTACATTTCAGTTGTGAGGTCTTTCCACAATACCTGAGTGGGGTATTGTGTTGAAAGTGTTAGCAAGGCCAAGGTAGGTTGTATGGACTGCCTTTCCCCAACAATGGCCTAAGTGACCAATTTGAAGATGTCAACCCAGTACAAAAGGCATGATCTGCCCCTGACCAAGCTAAAATGGGATGGGTACAATGTCTGCATGTCCCCTATATCTTTGTTTATGAGCTCAATTATGATCCTCTCCATAGATTTGCAGACTACACTTGTTGCTTATGGGGCAGCAATTAACAGGGTCTGTAGAGGCACTGCCTTTGTGCACATGTGCACAACTCCACCTTAACCAGCCTGTTGTGCACACTATGGAAATGTAAATCAGTGATAGGACTGAAGCCCAGGATACTGACCACCACAGTGAAAGTACTGAAACACTACACTAGACAGTGCTACAGTGTTAGGTCAGTATGAACGGATGTTGACAATTGTGTGCAAAGTATCCCATGCAAAACCTGCAGGCACAGTATACTCCCAGTTTTGTTCACACAAAAAGCATTCGGACAGTAACTACACAACATGGCACAGAACACACAACCATAAAATGGAGGTATTTGTTGAAGGTCACACTCATCCACAAATGTGATGGGCTGCAGAGTTCAACATATGTAAAGCCCACACTGGGCATGCTCACACACTTAGATAAATGAGACATCTTTCACACAACATGCCACAGGAAGGCTGAACTGGGCATGCTCACACACTTGGTCCAAATGTTACCCCTAGCAAATGTGAAAACACACCAGAGGATGGTCGTCCCGATGTCTAGACACTGATGATGTAAGCACCCTATAAGTATATTGCACAAAAGGATTCGCTCAGTAATCCGAATAGCGCCGTGCTAATGCGTCCGCCTCTAGTGTCATAACATAGTTAGGTAGGGGTTTGAATCCAGCAGGTGGCAAGTGTGTGTGAAGGGGGTAAGTGTGTGTAAGTGTGTATGAAAGAAACATCCCTTTGCCAACTGGGAAAACACACCACAGGATGATCATTCCACTTTCTAAACTCTGATGATGTCAGCACCCTATAGTATATCAGGGGAGAGGACTTTCCCCACTAATCCGAAGACTGCGCCGTGCTAATGCGTCCATCTCTAGTGTCATAACATAGTTAGGTAGGGGTTTGAATCCAGCAGGTGGCAAGTGTGTGTGAAGGGGAGTAAGTGGGTATGAAAGGAGCATCCCTTTTGGCAACTGGGAAAACACACCACAGGATGATCATTCCACTTTCTAAACTCTGATGATGTCAGCACCCTATAAGTATATCAGGGGAAAGGACTTTCCCCAGTAATGCGAATAGCGCGCTGTGCTAATGCGTCCGCCTCTAGTGTCTTAACATAGTTAGGTAGGGGTTTGAACCGAGCAGATGACAAGTGTGTGTGAAGGGGGTAAGTGTGTGGGTATGAAAGAAACATCCCTTTTGGCAACTGGGAAAACACACCACAGGATGATCATTCCACTTTCTAAACTCTGATGATGTCAGCACCCTATAAGTATATCAGGGGAAAGGACTTTCCCCAGTAATGCTAATAGCGCCTGTGCTAATGCGTCCGTCTCTATTTTCTTAACATAGTTAGGTAGGGTTTGAACCGCAGATGACAAGTGTGTGTGAAGGGGGTAAGTGTGTGGGTATGAAAGAAACATCCCTTTTGGCAACTGGGAAAACACACCACAGGATGATCATTCCACTTTCTAAACTCTGATGATGTCAGCACCCTATAGTATATCAGGGAAAGGACTTTCCCCAGTAATGCGAATAGCGCTGTGCTAATGCGTCCGCCTCTGGTGTCTTAACATAGTTAGGTAGGGGTTTGAACCGCAGATGACAAGTGTGTGTGAAGGGGTAAGTGTGTGGGTATGAAAGAAACATCCCTTTTGGCAACTGGGAAAACACACCACAGGATGATCATTCCACTTTCTAAACTCTGATGATGTCAGCACCCTATAAGTATATCAGGGAAAGGACTTTCCCCAGTAATGCGAATAGCTGTGCTAATGCGTCCGCCTCTAGTGTCTTAACATAGTTAGGTAGGGGTTTGAACCGCAGATGACAAGTGTGTGTGAAGGGGGTAAGTGTGTGGGTATGAAAGAAACATCCCTTTTGGCAACTGGGAAAACACACCACAGGATGATCATTCCACTTTCTAAACTCTGATGATGTCAGCACCCTATAAGTATATCAGGGGAAAGGACTTTCCCCAGTAATGCGAATAGCGCCTGTGCTAATGCGTCCGCCTCTGGTGTCTTAACATAGTTAGGTAGGGGTTTGAACCAGCAGATGACAAGTGTGTGTGAAGGGGTAAGTGTGTGGGTATGAAAGAAACATCCCTTTTGGCAACTGGGAAAACACACCACAGGATGATCATTCCACTTTCTAAACTCTGATGATGTCAGCACCCTATAGTATATCAGGGAAAGGACTTTCCCCAGTAATGCGAATAGCGCTGTGCTAATGCGTCCGCCTCTAGTGTCTTAACATAGTTAGGTAGGGGTTTGAACCGCAGATGACAAGTGTGTGTGAAGGGGGTAAGTGTGTGGGTATGAAAGAAACATCCCTTTTGGCAACTGGGAAAACACACCACAGGATGATCATTCCACTTTCTAAACTCTGATGATGTCAGCACCCTATAAGTATATCAGGGGAAAGGACTTTCCCCAGTAATGCGAATAGCTGTGCTAATGCGTCCGCCTCTAGTGTCTTAACATAGTTTGGTAGGGGTTTGAATCCAGCAGATGACAAGTGTGTGTAAAGGGGTAAGTGTGTGGGTATGAAAGAAACATCCCTTTTGGCAACTGGGAAAACACACCACAGGATGATCATTCCACTTTCTAAACTCTGATGATGTCAGCACCCTATAAGTATATCAGGGAAAGGACTTTCCCCAGTAATGCGAATAGCGCTGTGCTAATGCGTCCGCCTCGAGTGTCTTAACATAGTTAGGTAGGGGTTTGAATCCAGCAGATGACAAGTGTGTGTGAAGGGGTAAGTGTGTGGGTATGAAAGAAACATCCCTTTTGGCAACTGGGAAAACACACCACAGGATGATCATTCCACTTTCTAAACTCTGATGATGTCAGCACCCTATAGTATATCAGGGAAAGGACTTTCCCCAGTAATGCGAATAGCGCTGTGCTAATGCGTCCGCCTCTAGTGTCTTAACATAGTTAGGTAGGGTTTGAACCGCACATGACAAGTGTGTGTGTAGGGGGTAAGTGTGTATGATTGATATATCCCTTTGGCAACTGGGAAAACACACTACAGGATGCACATACCCATTTCTAAATGATATCACAATTATGTATGGCTTTTGATTACAGACATGCCATGTGTGTTGTGCACACACAGAATGCCCATGTATGTGGGTTGTCCCTCACAATAATGCATGACATTGATTACACCGGTTATGGCAATGAACACATGATGTATGTGTGTGCCAAATACACATATGTACCTGTGACTTTCAATAGTTACCATGTGTGATGCCTGCCACATGTGAATACATGGTATTTGCACAGGGTAACATTATGACCGTGGTCTTCTGTGCAGATGCTGCATGTGGGATGTGTATATACAGTGTGAGATGTAGATGCTATCAGCCTAGTAGTGAGGGATGCACACCTGGTCTGGGGCATAAGGTCTACATGTTGTTAATGTACAGGAGCTGCATGTTTTCACCTGTTGTGGTAGTGGTAAGACAGTATTCCATAGCAATGCAGTGACTGCATGCTAAGAACCATTCAGCTAGGGTGTTGTAGATACACTTATTCATTAGCATTCAGTAATTTGTCGGAATCCCTGGTGAGGGTCTGATGCTAACCAAGGTCAGGGGTCTACCAGCCTGTGTCACTTGCTCAGTGATCCCTTCCATGTTCCCTATCACGTATCCCAGTGAGCGACATCCCACATCAGCTGTGGTGGCATGGACGATGACTGAGTCATATGTGTCCATGCATCTGACTGACTTGTATGTTGTTGTTACAGTTTGGCCATGTGTTTCCATCTCATACATGTGATGTACATCAATGGGTAGGGATAGGGTTGACTGTGTACATGTGCAGCTGTGACATTACTACATGACACACATATTCCACAACTGTACCATAGAGGTGACTGACAACTGGCCTTTGCACATGCTACCACAGTATTGAGGTTACATAGGTGATTGTCAGCACATGTGCCAATGGTGAAAAAGAGACATAGGTCCATAGGTTCGTACAGGGATATCTGCCCAGGGCATGTATCCACCTAGCCAGAATGTGCGTTGCTTTCAACATGCATTGTGAATCTGTCTTGCTATGCCCTTTTCCAAGGTTAGTATACTGTGCCTCTTTCTCACAGTGACACATAAGTGATACCCAGGGTAACCCTACAATGTCACATCCAGTCATTAATATCGCTCTTGAGGATAGTCACTGAGTCAGTCCGCCTAACCTCTATTGGGATAATAATCAGGAATGAAGGGTGCCTCTGAGTTGTGAATGTGCCCCTCCACCATGTCCTATGTATATCACTCCTGAAGTTCATGTATTTCCAGCGTGTATCCTGGTGGGATCTGGATATTCTGAGATGCAGCATGGCCATTACGTGAGGGTATGACCTGGCCTTCTATGTAAGGCACAGATTGCCTATGAAGAGGCAGTATGTCACTGAGTAGAGCTGCTGCTACTTTAACCAGTCAGTATGTGGCATCTGTTTGAGCACTTTGATCACCTTGTCGAGGTACATATGTAGTAGCCCCAGTTGCTGCAGGTGTCTGGTAAGGTGCATGCCGACAGGTTCATCATAGTCAATTATGGGCATGATGAGGGATGAGTAAAGGGGCACAATGTCCTCCCCTGGCCTACATGTGGATCCCATGATGATGTGGCCCATATCACATGCTTACCTAACCACTTTGTCCATGTTGTTGTCAAATGGTAGGATGCTATCAAGCAGCGTACTCCAAGGTCCATAATTCCTAGGTCTGCACTTACTGGATTAACACATATGTGGTACATTGTGGTCATTTACTGTTTGACAAAGGGGATGACTATACTCTTTCTGTCATTCATGTTGAGGCCATGGCTGTGGCACAAGTCGTGTGTTTGCAAGACTCCCTTTGGAGGATGCGAGTGTTAGCTGTTGAGTTGATTATGGTGTTCGGTCTGCAGTCACCTGTGACGTGCTGAGCCACAGTACTTCCATGTTGGCCTGTACCTATGACAAATATATAATGAACATGACAGCCCCTAGGGCTTTGCCTTGTGGGACACCACTTGTACCAGGTTGGAGGCTGACATGGCTCCAGCAATTCTACCATGTGTGTTCTGCCCTTGAGCCACTGTGCAATACCCATAGTGACATAGGGGTTAATATGTACACTGGTGAGCTTCCCTAGAATGCACAAGTGGGGTATTGTATCCAAGGCTTATGCAAGGTCCAGGTAGGCTGTGTGGACCTCCTACCCTTGACAGTGGCCTTGGTGACTGTTTCAAACAAAGCAAACAGGTTTGATAGGCAGGATTTGCCATTGACAAAGCCAAACTGTGTATGGTGACATGTCTGTAGGTCCACAATATCTAGATATGTGAGGTTCTTGATGATTCTTGCCATAGCTTTGCAGACAAAGCTAGTCAGACATATGGGGCGAGTAGTGTCCAGGATCCGTGACGGCACCACCTGCATGTTGAGGGACCACTGTTGCTGTATGCCACTCTCTGGTCACATATCATGTATTAAGGCTGGGATTGAACAGTGGTGTTATGTCTGGGTGTAGCTCTTCTTGTGGTTCATGTAGGACACAGCCTGGGACACTGTCTGGTCCCATTGATGCAGTGTTTACTGCTTTGGGAAGGGCATCTCTTACCTGAGCATCTGTGATGTCAGGGGGGGGAAGCACTGTGATGCGAGACATATGTTCCCTTTTGGTGTGGTGGGGAGAGAAGGCAGCATTGAACCTGTCCACTAGGATGATGGCAATGTCTGTGTGTTTTATATTTTGTGTGACATATTGTATTACCTCTGAGCATATCTGGGTAGTACCACCCAGGTTACTAACATAACTACAGGCAGCCTTGTGATTATCCTCAGTGGCTTGTGGAATCCTCTCTCAAAGATGGCCTTAGACAATCATATGGGTGCCTGTAGTTGTCTTCCAATACTCATCAGTGGTGCCTTCACATTTTGGGAGGTTGTTGTATCATGTAGTGGCGCCATCCTTCTATTGTATAGTGTGTTTATGGCTGGTGTCCGTGCCCAGGACATCTGTCTTTGGAGAATTGGGTCATGCTTTCATATGTGGCTTCATGATCCATGCATTCCTGAATGTGTCCACAGAATGCCTCTATACAGGTATCTGCAGTCTGGTCCATATTTTCAACAGGCCTTGGGCCTTTGAAGGCTTCCACATCATTTATGAGGGGTGTGCACTTGCTTGACATGAGCTGTTGACAGACGTGCCGCACTCCAGACAGAGCAAGGGAGGGTCACAGTCAGCTACCTGTTGGGACATACCTCCCTGACCACATGGAAAGAGACACAGAGGAGCTGTTGCAGCACCCTCTCAAACTCAGGTCTCCCACACAGCCTTCATGCTGACACAGGAGAGTTTAGATTACTCTGCAAACACCATCATACTGGGTGATGCCAGCTACCCAAACATAGACTGTGTACATTACACAGGCCACAATACCCAAGCTCTAAGATTCCCATTGATCAGACATTCTTTGGCTATGGAACAGGTAACCAACCTTCCCACAAGACGGGCAGATATACTAGAGCTGATCTTTACAAACATGAGTAAAAACTAATCACCACTGGGAGTATATCCCTCATTGTTGCAATCAAACCATATACTAATCACACTGGTGTTCTGGATCCCCACATATGCAAACCTCCAACACATCGATGTGTGTGTGGGAAATGTCCCTATTAGCAACCGTGACAGTATCGCACAGGATGCAGATCCCCTTTGAAATAGTGATGATGTCAGGACTGTATAACTATATCACCTGTAGTAAAGTCCTCCAGTAATTTGCATAGCGCGCGCTGCTAATGTGTCTTTCTTCAGTGTCATAACGTAGTTAGGTGGGGGTTTGAATCCTGCAAAGGGAATGTATGAGTGTGGTTTATGTGTGTGCACTATGCTGGGAGGGTTAACTGCCTTTGCCAACTGGGAGAACACACTACAGGGTGCACATCCCTCCTCCTACACACAGATGATGTCAGCACCCTCTAAGTACAGCATTAGTAAACGTTTCTCCAACTACTGCAAATAGCACACTCTGCTAATGTGTCTGTTTCTACTGTCATTGCACAGTTAGGTGTGGGTTTGAACCTTGCAAATGGAAAGTATGTGTTTTACTGTTGGTGGGGTTAGTGTGTGTGCACAATGATGGGGTGGGATGTGGCTTTTGCCACATGGGGCTATGCACTGCAGGGTGGTCATTACCCTTAACAAGCAGTGATGTTGATAGCACCCTATACAAACAAACAAAACAGAAAGTGTTGGTACTGATAACACATGTAAGGTAACACTTGTTCAAGTAATGTCCACAAAACGGAGTAGGATAATAAAACATTTCTTTTATTCTATACAGACAACATGACTACAGACAACTAAGTGCCAGTACTCAGTATAGTGTTACATGCTACTTGAACATGCACATGTACCCGAATATACCTAGATAGTGTTCTGAAGCCTGAATGTGGCAAGTGTGTGGATGTGGGATGTGTCTGTGTGTGCATTTCCGTATGGGAAGCATGTTTGCTGTGGCAATCAGGGTACTACAGTACCTGATGCACATTACATCTTCCAACTGATGAGGTTGCCTGCACCCTGTGAGTACAGGTAGAGAAGGGGATGCCAGTAGTAAACAACATAGTGCACTTCTGAAATGTGTACCTGTCATGTATCAACAGCTACTCATGTAGGGTGATAAATAATGGGAATGGCAGGTGAGCGTGCATGTGTGTGGGTAGCAGGGTGTGTATAAATGCATGTGTGACAGAACAGATACATGTAGCTGAATCTACATAATAGCACAAGATGCACATTGCCATAGTCAATGTTAGCATGTGATGGTGTGCAGCAGGTACACTTTGTTAAGTAGTATGGGTGCAGATAACAACTGAGGACATTCATACAGTTACTGCAGCAGGACTGATGGGATATACACACATTTATACTGCAACACACAACAGTTACCAACATGTTACTACTTATACACATCTATGTAGTCACCCTGTGCATCAGCAACGTGTTTACCTTTACCTGCACCGATGTTGTAGTATGCAGGAGGTGGCACAGTGTCATCATATGCACAGGGTGTGGGTTAGATATGCCCAAGCCGCCACTGGTAACACCAATTGACATGTGTGTGTATGTGTGTTTGTGAGGGGCAGCAGTACAGGGTGGACCGTTGTTGGTGCAGTGTGTGTGTGTATGTGTTTGCCCTAGGTGTTAGGTTTCTGCATGTGTGTAAGCACGCACACAGTCCCACATAATGGCTGCCATGTACAGGGTTTTGTGGACAGCCACAGACTGCACCTGTCAGGTCATCCAAATCAGTGTCTGTGGGCACGGACACGGTACCTGTGCCTGGCAGGGGTGCTACGGGTCAGATCCGGTACTAACCTAGACTGGGTACTGTCATCGGAAGCAGGGGTCTGTTGACAGGACACAGTTGCCTGTTGGGACTGTCCAGAGCCACGCGCACGTGGTCTCCTGGGCGTTTGGATGACAGCACAGACCCAGCATTGCTGGGGCTGGTGCTGGCACTTGAGGCGCCGAGTGGGCCCGTTGTCGTCGCGCCACTGCCAGCTGGTGCTCTTGCTGGCATACGGCCACGCCGACGCGACGCCGCAAACGCACACCATCGCCCTGGCCCATGGACATCTGGTTGTGGAGCAGCTGTTGTATGCCCCACAACGCCTGTCAACGACATCTGTGAAGTTACGGATAGCATTCGCAACATCACGGATGCTGTCTGTCATGGCTATGCGACATGCTCTCATCTCCCTCAGACCCTGTCTGGTGTACCTTTCAATACGCGCCTGTGCCTGCATGACAGTTCTAAACATAGTGGAGGTTGACATACCTCCCTGGGCACGCCGCCAGAGGCAGTACGGCCACGGATGCCCCCCCCGAGGACCCATGGGCGAATGTCTGCGTGGTACCATTCGAGGCCTCTGCACATGCCAGTCGTGTGTGGATGCATGTGCCACAGGTACCACATTACCCTGATCTATGCCCACTGCTGACTGTCCATCACCTAGGGACAATGGTGATAAAGGATGTAACGGCAGGATGACTGTGCGCATTGACGGGGTTGAAAGCTGTGTACTGTCAATTGGCTGACCAATGGCGGACCCAGACACACCTTCCTGCACCATTACAGACATTTCATCATCATCAGTACCTGGGGCACAAGATTCAGGTTCCCTGCTGCAGGTCACCAGAGCAGCACCAGAACCTACGGAGGAAAACATGGAACACAGATTACAGTCTCAATACATATTTGAAAGAGATGAACTTCAATACTAATGCACACATTCAGAAATGGACACATGCACTCATGGACACTAACACACATGCACACTTGGGCACAGGCACACTTGCACACATGCACACCCCACAGTAAACACACACATCAATACCGTGTTACACTACTCAATTTACTACCTGTCAATTACAGTTTTTGTGGACACAGTCACCAGCATGTCTACTACAGAGTTACACTACTCTTCCTAGTTTTATAAATTGTTTTACAGATACTGTTAAAAAGACTCACCAGCATGTATGGCCTGCCTCGTGATACATGGGAGGGACCTGGAAGTGTGAAGAGAGTAATGTCAGTGGGCACATGTGTGCCATTTGTTTTGCACATGATACAGTACAGTAGTACACTAGTTCCCTTATACACATCAGCTGCACATCATGTCTGTATATATATCATGATGACAGATACATACCACATGCACACCTTATGCGTGCATGAAGTAACAGCGCATAGAACAGTCATATGTACATACCAGGAGTTAACTCTAATCTCACCCGCATCTGTCTTCAAACGCCAACTCAAATTGTACTTCCAAAACCACTGGCTTTGTTCTTCTTGGAGTCCAGGCTAATGTCCCTCTCCCTATGCTCTATTCACCTTTAACCCTCATTGTGCATAGAAACTAGCTTCTACCCTGTTTCTTTCACCTTGATGTCCTTCTATGCTCTGACCTACTTCTCCCATCCCTCCCACCTCCTCTTGACTGTCTTCCTTCTTTTCCTCACTTCCCTTCTTGACTCCTGCCTCTTCCATATCATTGTATCTGTCATACTCCTACTTCTCTACCCTTCTGAGCCCTAACTATTTTGTATATGGCTTTTGCCTTATTGCATAACCATTATGCTTTAGGTAGGATTGCTTTGAAACCAACGGTACATTGTGTATGACTATAAACTGTTTGACTTCCTTACATGTATGTTTATTTAATTAACAGGCTGCTGTACAATTCTATTATGTTGGCTGTCTGTATTGACAACTTGTCTGTCTGCCTTTATTACGCTATGTGTGGAGCTTTTCTCCACATGCCTCTACTGAAAATGAACTCATATCCAGCTAGACTATATGGGTCAACAAATGTAAAAGTAATAACAATAAATGAATATGGCATCTTACCTGCACGCCACTGTCTTGCTGATGTGTGGATCCAACCTCCATCATGATGCATGATGGCAGATGTTGTTCTGGGGCTGGATCCACAACACTTAGCAGTAGCCCCTCCTGTCTGGTGAGGGGGGATGTGGCCACCCCCCCACCTGTGGCAGCCTGTTGCCTGCGGATATCTGCAGCACGCTGGCGGACATTTCTAATCAAATCACTGCAGTGATGTCTCACCTGCTCATATGTCCTATCATGCATGCCAACATCATTTATCCTGCTAACAAGGCTTTGCCACAGTGCAGACCTCTCCTGCTGGTTCTGGGTGGTGCGTGAAAACAGGATGGCATACTCACGCACCAGGCTCTGGTGGATCACGACATCCCCTGCAGCAGAGTATGCCGGATTTCTCTTCGGTGCCATGTCTATCTGGAAAGGTACACAAACAGGTTATCAGCATAGTATCTCAACAATACATGGTACACATTCTATACAGGGAGTGTTAACTTCTACTTATTACTGATTGGTTAAAACCTGATTACAGTGTAGCTATCATTCTATGTCATTTGTACTAAGTACTTGGCCTTCAGACCAGTTGTTTTACATTAGGGAGGTTGGTGGCAAGCACTGTGGTGGCAGGACACATATCTTTCATCCATTGAAGTTGGGAACTGCTGATTGTGGGCCCAGTGTACAAGTGTATTACTTGGTATGGGCAGTTGTCCTTTAGGCCAGTTATTTAACATTAACGAGGTTTGTGGTCTGCAGTCATGTGTGACAATAGGCTGTACTCTGCCATTCATAGCTGGGGACATCTGGTATCAGGTTTATAGTGCATGCATATCTGAGCTGTATCTTACTGACATTGCTACACCTTGTTTGTTGTAGCAAACACTACATCCAGGCCTCCTGCATCTACCTTTGTTTATATGCTTGTTATCTGTTAGCTTGTTATTTCACTGGTATGCTACTTCCACATAGTACACATCTTTAAAACACATCTGTGACTCACTACTGTTATCTGCATTGCTTACTGTACGCTCTTCCATGTTACACATGACAGCAAGTGACTGCTTGTCATTGTTGCATTTACTTCATTGTGACACATTGCACTTAGGTTACCTGGCATTTGCTCACTGACGCTTTTATGTCAGTCAGCAGTTGTAGGTAATGTCAGTACACCCTCACTCCCCACTGCACCTTGTTTTCAATCATTAGTGATTACAGAGTTCACAATAGTATTCTAGCATGTCCAGAGGTCAGTTGTCAGTTCCCTCCTCAGTCCAGCTGGTGAGTGTGGTACTCCAGAGACAATGTTAGAACAGATGCATGTACACAGACAACCCCCTCCTCCTAACGACAAATTCAAACTCATGTGAGTGATGCAACCATATACCAGACTGGAGGCTAGGCTCTGTCTACTCAATACCGCCATAACCAGTCACGTGGCAAAGGGGATCACTCACTACACTTCCAGTCTCACGTAGACCTAACACAACAGTGGACCTAACACATGATCACACATGATCATACTTGTAGGCTCAGACCACAGCTCTGCCTATGCAGCAGAGACCTCCTATGCAGACATCCAGGCAACCACTACCACATGAACTAACATGTGCAACACATATCACACAAAGCCAATGTGCTGAACACTCACAGCCATTAACAGTTAACAACACACCTCATACACCTGTACTAGGTGCCTCTATGATCAGGCACACTCACATCACGCTCACCAGGCTTAACGAGGTGAGGGTCACGGTGTGCAGCCTGTCAGGCAGTATGACCTGCCACATAACACAAACAGTCAGGTAACCCCAAGGCAGGTACAGGTATGACTCAGTCAATGTCCATGCTGCTGTGAATGGCCTGACACATTCCTCCCTGGACTACATGACATGAGACATTACAGAGCTCTCTGAGCACGTAGCCCAGGACAGTTTGACCCTGACCTTGAGTAGCATCCTACCCTCACCTAGAACAATGCCACAATATCAAGGCACAATTATCCCTTCCAACAATTGACTGACATACTGGTGTCATTCACAGGTGTGCCAATCCCTGCCATCTTGGGGTGGTATGGTTTGCTAGGGACAGCTTGCACCTGTCACCACAGTCCTATTGACATTTGGCGGAGCCTCCTGCTACACCCATTGTGCCTGTATTAGGCAAGGCTCATAAGGCAAACCCACATCCATTTGTATCACAAAGGATGAGGAAGTAAGAGTGATGCTACTCAACACTGGACGCCTAGACCCAAGGATGCACGCACCCAAAACCCTACCTAGCATTATGGACATCGATATCTGTGCAGTAACATGAACCTGTTTCAGGTTTCACAGGAGCACACCAGTACTACCACGATATAGCTGTTACCATTCTTGTCGGCCACAACACTTGAACAGGGGAGGGGAGTATCAGTATTCAATGCAGATTCCCACGCCTCCACATTGGTGGCACAGTACAACATAGGTGTTAGGCCATTGAGTACAGTAGACGAGTTGGGGACCTGGGGAAGAAACATGGTAGCAGTCTGTCATTTGTCTACCACATGGGCAACGTGGATTGACAGACATGTTATATAGCCCAGCTAATCATGACTGATTCACATGTATGGCAGGGGAGGTCATTGTGCCTCTGTACTCATCCATCATCAGGCCTATAATTGCATACAATGCACCTTTTGGGATGTACCTAACCAGACACCTACAGCAACTGGTACAGGACAACAGTACATCATCAAGGGGATGCAATGGCTCACACAGATGTCATATGCTGCCCAGGTAAAGTGAATCCAGCTGGACTCAGTGGCATACTGCCTGTTCAGGGGCAATCTGTGCATGCCATATACAGCCATGTCCTACCTAGCAGTAATGAACGGATGTACCTCAGGCAATCAGGGTCCCATACAGCCACATGCTCTGACGAGATGGACCTCACCACTGACATACATGGACATGCTGCAGGTGCATATTCCTAACCGAGAGGCTCCCTTCACTCTGTAATGAGCTCACACTACTGGTTAGGCAGAGTCCCTCATTGACTCTCTTCCATAGGAATCTGGATGAGTGGATGGAGATCATAGTTGTACCCCAGGTATCACTTCTATGTCACTGTTAGACAGAGGCGGAGTATACTAAAGTCGGACAAGGGCATAGCAGCATAACTTCTGATTGGGTGGCAAAAGACAAACACATTCTACTAGGCTTACCAATGCCCTAGGGCAAATAGCCTAGTATGAACCTATGAACTGTTCATTCTCAACTGTTCGAGCTCATTACAGAGTAAAGGGAGCCTCTCAGTTAGAATTTGCCCTCCAGCATGTCCATGTATGTTGTAGTCAGTCGCCATCGCTTGCTCAGAGGTGACCTTTGCCCAACATACAAGGCCATGTCAGACCCAGATTTGATGAATATGCTTCACCTAAAAAATCTAGATCCATCAGAGCCACAAGGCCAGGAGACTTAAACCTCCACACGGCTATTAATAGGACATGCTGGAGGGATAGATTCATCAACCAAAGACTCCCTATGCTGTGGAACAAAATCACGGTATATGTGAGGCAGAGCACCTCGATGGCCTTGTTCTAGAGAAATCTTGACCAATGGATGGGAGATCGCAGATATACCCCAGGGATTACCTCAGTGTCACTGCTCGACAGAGGCACAGCAAAATAATGGGTATGGTTCCCCATACTAAAGGGGTGGCTGAAGCCACAAAACTATGGGCTAGTCTTGTAAATGCCCTCGGGCAGATAGCCTAGTATGAACCTATGAACATGTGTGTACTGCTATAGTACTTCTGCCATATGTTGCATGTGTGTGTGTTGTGGGGATGCACAGGTAATGGCCAGATACGCCTGCGCAGGTGACACGTGTGACACATTCTGGGTGTTCATCCATACATACTGGATGTGTGCTGCCATCCAACCCTGTGATGTGGACACAAATTACTCAGCCTGATATACATATCTGAACAACACCACAAGCACAATACACTACCTTGCTATGTATGCATGTGATTACACAGTTATTCAGTAGTTATGACAGTGATGCTATCCATGCAGCCCACTGGGCCAGTGGAAGCCACAACACACACCGCCAGCACATTTGCATATGCTTACCACAGACATCCCACATACTGCATGTACTGTGCACACAGTTATCTAACCCAGAACAACTGCACACCACTTATTAATCCTGTCCAGTGGACTACAGATACAGGCATATTGTATAACAATAGTAGGAGGCTACTGCAGCACAGGGCAGATTCACATGACGGAAGGCATCTGTTGTCTGCAGTGTTAAGATGCTTCACATTCACCAAATGCACAGATATTGCCAACAATTTTGCAGACAGTTTAGGTGCAGGTACCCCCATTGTCCTACACACGTGTTATTACTTATCCCAGATGACTGTAACCTCCCTATCCTCTCACATGTCCAGGTGAGAGCCACCCTCATCATTGCAGAACACATATCATCACTGTTACGGAATGGTATCCCTGGATGTGTGCTACATTCACCCCTGGAGGACATAGCACCACATGACAGACTGATATTAATCCATGGCCATACTACAGGATATGTACCTGAACAGTGCCATACATACACAGTGGTCCCACACCAATGAGGAGGAACCTCTACTGACCCTGGGAACTACTGCATCATATGCACAACTGGCCTTGTGTTCTAAGCTATGGAAGTGTTAGTTATGGCCCACATGTACAACAATTTTACATATGTTTATATTTCATGACTATCTACACACAACCTATCTCATGGACATACCTATTGATAGTGAACTATGATACATTTGAGGTGTCACAGTATACACAGGATTAACCTGCTACTTTGCATTACCTGTGTTTGTGGCAGCTTTTGGTGAGTCAGTCGTGCTGCTTGTATTTTGCTGCTGTTGCTGCTGCTGCTGCTGCTGTTTTGCTGCTTGCTGTCAGTATATATATTTTTTCTCTCTCTGTCTGTCTCTCTCTCTCTCTTTCTCATTCGGTTAGTGCAATGACTGTATTGCATGAGTGGAGTGTGGGTACTGAATACTTTTGTAGGTATCTGCATGGATCCATGTGATGGCCTCTGCACCAATTGTAAGGCAGCATTTGCTAATTGCAAGCAGCTGGGTGCGCACTAATTGCATGTCTCACTGTGATTTTAGGACACTGCTATAAAATGGTATGTGAGATAGGCGCTGCCCTTTCAGATTGTAGGGCGGACCATGCTGGTATGCTGTTGACAGTGTTCTGTGAGTGTGAAGGTTAGTACATCTCCCATGCTTCATGCTGTGTTGTAGATTCAGGTTGCTGCATTTATCTTGCCTGTTCCCTGTAGTGAGTGTGTATGCATACTGACACCTACAACTATATGTCATATGTATTGCTATATGCATATATATATATATATATCTGTGTACATATACATACTTTCATATATGTACATTAGCTGACATTATTGGGTACAAGCTAACAATTAGCAGGGCTGTTTCCATTAACACTACTCTAGTATGGGAATCCAGTAATTGGGACTATAAAAGTCTGCCTGACATGCTTTGGGTAGTAGACATACTATATTGCCTTTATCTTCATTCCTACTATTACATGTTCCACTTATTTAGCACTATATTCCTGTATGAGAGTCATGGCTTAGTGGTAGGTCATACAGACTAGTGTTACAATGGTCTTGTGGTAGGGCCTACTAGTATGCTCATATTCTGCTTTTGGGTTGAGTATAGGGCCTATCAATCACAGTGCTAGAGGCACCTTTAAGCAGTTAAAGGGCTTAGTAGGTCTCACAGGAGCCAGGCTGTGTTGCAGATTCTGGTTGCTGCATATATCTTCACTGTTTCCTGTAGTGAGTGTGTATGGCTACTGAGACCTACGATTATATTTCATATGTATTAATATATATTTATATATATGTATGTGTTGATATACATACCTTCAAATATGTACATTACCTACATTATTATGTACAAGCTAACAGGTAGCAGGGGCTGTTTCTGCTCACACTGAACTAGTATGGGAATCCAGTAATTTGGCCATTAAAACTCTACCAAACATGCTTTGGATAGTACATCTCCTATATTGCCTTTATACTGATTCCTACTATTACATGTTATATTTATTTTAGCAGTATTGCTCTTCCACAGCAGGCATTCTTATTAGGGAAAAGCTAAAGGTTTCCAGGGGCCCGGTTTTCCAAACTGAAAAGTTTGGGGAAAATTTTTTTAAAATTTCCCAAAAATGGTTTGGATGTCAATTTTAAAAATTTACCTTTTTAAATGATTCCACATTACTTTTTAATTTATTTTAGCAATTTGTTCTTTTTCCTGGTTTGTGGTGGTATGGCTAATGGAAACCAAGGTTTTTTCAATGAATTAATTTATTTTTTTAGAAAATTTTTAATATACAACCTTCAACAAATGTAAACATTTTTCCTTTAAAAATTTTTGTACCCCAAGCCAAAAGGTAAAAAACAGGCTTTTTCTTTAAAGAAAAGAAAAAAGGGTCCCGGAAATTTTGGTTAAAATCACCCAAAAATGCTTTGGGGAAAAAACATTTCCAAATTTATAACCCGATTCCCTTCTTTAAAAATGTTATTTTTTTATTTTTAGCATTTGCCTTCCCCCTTTTAAAGGGGAGGCAACTTAATTTTGGGGTTTTCGGCCAATTTTTTAACCCAAAAGGGCCGGGTTCGGACTGGAACAGTTTGGGGGTTTTTTTTTTTTGGGGAAACCCTTTTTTGGGAATGGAGACAGGTGGGAAAAACAAAGTGGGATAAAAGGTTTTTAAAGACAAACCAAAAGGTCGGGGGGTTTTTGACCACGGGGCACTTGACGGGCGGAGGTTGGGGAACAAGCACACCCACTTTTTAAAGGGGAAAAAAAAAAAAGGGGTTTCCCCGGGTTTTAAAAGGGGTCCGGGGTGGTAGGGGGGAAAAAAGGCCCGGGGGCAGGAAGGGTGGGTAAGGGGGCCCAAAAACCCCTGTCTTTTCCCCCGCAACAGCCGGAACCCTTTTAGGGGGAGTTTTTAAACCCCCCCCACCTTGAGAGGGGCGGGACCCCCCCTTAAAGGGGGACAGGGGCCCCCAATTGGGTAATTAACAGGGGGAGATGGGGCCGCGGGGCCTGCCCCCCAAGGCCTAGGGTTTTTGGGGGAATTTTTTTTGGGGAAAATGGCCCCCTTTTTTTCAGGTTTTAAAAAGTTTGGGATTACAAAAAAAGTTGGAAAGCGGGGAATTAAATTTGGGTTTTTTAACAGAAAAACAGCAAAGGCATCAGGGGGGTTAAAGGAAAACCCCGTTTTGGGGGGTTAAAAACAATTTACGGGGGGGGGGGTTGGGGGATTGGTTTTAAAGGACAAATGGCCATGGGAAAAAAATTTCCCCCCCCATTTTTAAATTTATGTTTTAAGGAAACGGGTTTTGGGGGGGGGTGGTGGGGGCAACCCGGGGGTTAAAAAATTTTCCAACAAGAACCTTAAATTGGGGGTGGGTTTTAAAAAACATTTTTCTTATCTCCCTGACCCCAACCACACCCATTTTAATTTTTCCGAACCCCTCCGGGACACTTTTAGAAAGGGGGGGCCCCATCCCCGGCGCTTCCACCCGAAATTTTTACGGGCCCCCAATTCCGTTTGGGGGCTAGTTCCCGGTTCAGCACCCCTGAAATAGGGTTTTGGGTGTTAATTTTTCCCTTTCCCCCAAGCTTTAGGGTTTGTAAAAAAGGTTATTTATTTGGGGGTTTTTCATTTTTTTTTCCCTTCAGATTTTGTAACAGCAATTGCATTGGTATTTCCCAAAAAACAAACACCCCAGATTTGGACACCCTTTAACAAAGGGGAAAATCAATTCACCTCAATTTGAAAGCAAAAACCTTAAACAATGCAGGGTTATTTTAAAAAAGGGCCCTCGTATTTGCAGGGTTTTAAACCACAATTAACCCGACATTTCATATATGTTTTGGGGACCAAAATTTCCTGATTAATTAAATTTTAACAAAACCTTATTTTGGGTTTGGGTTAAAAATAATTTTCAAGGGGTTTGGGGGGGGATAAGAAAGGGGGGAGGACCCCCTTCTTGTTAAAAATTAACACATTTAAAACAAAAAAAATTACACAATTAAGGGTTAGGGTGGTTTAAAATTTTAAAACTTTAAAATTTTACTTTCATGTCCCTTTCCCCTCCTATCCAAATTAAATTTTGTTTGTTTTAGGTCCCCTTTCACCTGCTACCCCTTTTTAAAGCCCGGACAGGGGGAACTAGGCCCCGGGAGCCTTTAGATAATCCCCTTAACCCCCCTGCAAATTGGGTTTTTGTTATACCCAAACCCGAAATTTTGGGGCCCCCAAGAAAATTCCGAAACAACCCCCTAAATCCCCTTTGGGATGAATTTGTTCTTCCCCCAAACATTTTTTCTGTGAAACCCCCTTTGGGGGTTATATATTCCGGGTTTTATTTCTCTTTCCTTTTAATTTTTTATTCATGAAAACCTTTTCTGTCCCCTTTTTTCCCCCAAAATTTGCAATTTTTCCTTTTTTAGGTTTTTGGGACTTTGGTTTGTTCCACCTTTTTGGACCTGTGGTTGAAATTCAAACCCTTTTTCCAAAAGTATTCCCGTCAATTTAAAAAAACCCAAAAGGGGGTTTTGACAAATGGCTCCCGTTTGGGGGAAAAAGGACTCTTAGCTTACCGGGGAAAAGGGGTTCGTATAAAATTTTAATTTAATGAAACATTTTTGTAAATTAAAAGCACCCGTTTAAACCCTTTCAAAATTTCCCGTTTTAAAAACTTGCTACGGGAAATTGTTGGGAGCCTTTCCCCAGACTTTTTAATTTTTATTCCTTATTTACTTTTTTTAAAAAATGCCTGTTTATTCCCTTTTACAAAAAATAAATTTAATTTTACAATACTGGGTTTGGGGTTTTTTCTTTTTAAAAAATGGTTTTTGGGGGGGCCGAACCCGCCTTCTGGGGGGTCTCTCCACAATTTAACGGCACCTTTTCAAAACTTAATCCCAAAGGGGGTTTAATTATTGGATACACACCCCCAAGGGACAAAAAATTTGGGTTTAAAAAAAATTTTTTTTACTTTTAAAATTTTACTTTTTCATGGTGGGCCGTTGGGCATTTTGGGGTTTATTCCCCAATTTTTAATTTGGCCTTTTTTTGGGGTTTCTTTTAGGTCCCGGCCCCTTTGGGGTTGACGGGCCGCTTTTACCCCAGGCCCTAAGAGTTACTGGTTGGTTTACAGCCCAATGGCCCCCCCTCAGCCCAAAATCCCCTGGGCCTGGCCCCGCATAAATTTTGGGCCTCCGGGGATTATAACCAAGGAGGCCCCTGAAACTGGCCCTTTTTTTGCTTACGGGTTGGTGGGGGGAAAGGAACCCCTCAATAATTCCACTATGGGTGTGAAAGCTTTCTACTTAGTTACTGTGGATTCCCGCCTAAAGGGCTTTATTGCCCTTTCCCCAAACATTTCTCTTTCCGTTTTGGAAAAGAACTCCTTTTATAAAATTTTTAGTCCAAAATTTTGGGTTTTTTCCCCAAAAATCTTTTCCTTTTCAGGTAAAAACCCGGAAGGCCCTTTGGTGGTTTATTCCTTTAATCAGGCATGGTTTCCTGGTTCAAAATTGGGAACTGTTTTCCCTTTTCCTACAGGAAATATTAAACCTTTAATCCAAACTTTTAAAACACTTTTCCCTTTAAACCTGGTTTCTTTTGCAAAGTGCCATCAAATTTTTGTTGGGGGGCCGAAAATTTTTTTTTGCTGGGGAAATTTTCAATACAAATTTTTAGTTAAATTGAAAAGTTTTTCAAAAGGTTTTTGGGTTTGGAAGGGCACCATTTGCGCTTTTTAAAACTTTTAAAAAAAAGGGGCCCTTCTGGCAGTTAGCTAAGTACATTTTTAAATATTTTTAAATTTTTATGTTAATTAAAAAATGTTGTTTTTTAAAAATTTTAAAAAGGGGAAACCCTTTAATTTGTTTAAAAACTGTTTTTTTTTTTGGGGTTTTAATGCTTATTTACAAAAAAAAAAGGTTTTTTAAAAGGGGTTTAAAACCCCCTTGCCCATAAGGGGGTTCAAAACCCTAAATATTACTTGGGCCCCACTTTGCTATTTAAAAACAATCCTTTTCCCCAAATGGAAAAAAAATAAATTTGGCCCGTTCCCCCCAAAAATAGCAAAATTCTAGGTTTAACAAAAAAAATTTTTTTTCTTTTTTAAAATTTTCATTTTTAAAGATGGCCCGTTGGGGCCAAAGTTTTAAAAAGGGGTTTATTTTTTTTTTTTTTGTTTTGTTTTTTTTTTGTTATGTTTTTTTTTTTTTTTTTTTTTTTTTTTTTTTTTTTTTTTTTTTTTTTTTTTTTTTTTTTTTTTTGTTTTTTTTGTGTTTTTTTTTTTTTTTTTTTTTTTTTTTTTTTTTTGTTTTTTTTTTTTTTTTTTTTTTTTGGGGGGGGGGGGGGGGGGGGGGGGGGGGGGGGGGGGAGGGGGGGGGGGGGGGGGGGGGGGGGGGGGGGGGGGGGGGGGGGGGGGGGGGGGGGGGGGGGGGGGGTTCCCATTTTTATTTTTTTTTAATTTTTTTTTAGTGTTATTTAAGGAAAAGGGGACCCTTTAAATGGGAAACCCAAAATTCCCCACAAATTTGTTTGAAGGCGGGTTTCCTTTTTTTCAAGCCTTTTCAAAAAAAATTTTAGAAAAATTTTTAAATTTTAATTTCAAAAGGGGGGGAACCCTACAAATGTGAAGGCGTCCCTTACAGCTGCAGTCAGAGTTTTAGCTGGCTTATCTAGCACCCTGTGCCATTCAGTGATCTGGTGTAAGTTGAGAAGCTGGAAACGAAGGGTCCGTTCACCAATGTGGCACTTCTCACCCAACAACAAACTGGATCCATATCTGTTCTTCTTGGTATGAGTAGTAAGAAAAAGGAAAAGAAATGAAATAAAGTTGTGCAAGACTTCAAAAAAGGTTCCTTTCTACTTTTAACAACTGAGGACTTTTGAGCACTTGTTGTTC
The DNA here is from genome assembly GCF_019279795.1 of Protopterus annectens. Lineage (NCBI taxonomy): Eukaryota > Metazoa > Chordata > Ceratodontiformes > Protopteridae > Protopterus > Protopterus annectens. The sequence continues at coordinate 1,912,803,583 of NC_056739.1, forward strand.
CTAATTACAGTGGATTTACTTAGCGTGCCTTATGGTGCCATCAAATATTAAAAAAAACAAACGAACTACCAAGAAAAATATATAATAAGCAGCTTATGATAACTTAATACCATACATGAAGCGCTGAAACTCTTGTTTCCTGACTGTAAAATCAATATCAGCATTCACTTCTGAATGCCAGCATGGAAATGACTGCCACTACCATTCTCCTGATTATCACTTCAAACACCTTGCATGTAGCGTGGCTTGCCCTATCCATTTTTGTTTTGTTTGTATACGACGGTATTGGTTCTGCTGAGGCAATTTTTAATGCAATGTTTGCAGCTGGTTTACTGCAGTCTTTTCTTGCTAGTAGGAAGGCAAGTTTCAATCCAAAACAAACTTTCAATGGCTAATACTGGACCATAATCTGAGGAAGAAAAATAAAAGTATACAAAATGATAAATAATGTATACATTATAATCCACCCACTATGATGGAATGGCACCCTACTTATATCAATTATTTGCTAGGATAGGATTGTCACTTCACTGCTATCATGAACACAATAAAGTGAGTATCAAAGAATTAATGGACAAGTCAACTAAAACCATGGGATGCAGTGGGATAATGCTGCTAGAAGTGCCTGACCAAAGCATGGATCTAGAGGCAATGCCTTTCACATAGCAACAGTAAATTTGTGGAAATAAATGACCGCAGTCAAGAGAACACTCTTATGTTGCAAGTTCCTTGACATAAAAGATGATATGCTGTCTCACAAAGGCAACACAGGTATAGCAGCTGTGCTTACTATTTGATATTACTGAACCTAGCCCTTTTTGCCATTTCTCCATCTGGGATTCAACCCATAGATTATACGTTTATACACCTGTACTTCTTAGAGTTAGCCCCTTAAAATCTCTATTATGTAAAGTAATCCTAGTAAATACTCATCCATACTCCGTATTAAACCAGTATACTGCAGAGTAACTGCATACTCTTCTAGTAGTTATTCATGTTACCTAGTAGATACTCATCCATACTCTGCATTAGACTGATGTACTGCAGAGAAACTGCATACTCTTCTAGTAGTTATTCATTCTTGTAGCCTAGTAAATACTCATCCATACTCTGCATTAGTCTAAAAACAGATGAGACTCGCCACGGCAGAAGTATAAAAAAAATCCTTTAATAACTGCAGTATATAGTAAGCGCTTTCACGTCTACACAATGCTTCTTCAGACTTTAATACCTGCTCAAAAATACATCCATTTAAATAGTACTGCCTATAAGTTTGATCCAATCACATTCAACTCAATTACAGTTCAATAAAACAAGTTTAAAAACACATACACTTTAAAACCAACAGCAAAAGATTCCAATACATATATATATATATATATATATATATATATATATATATATATATATATATATGTATATGTGCCTAACAAATGTATCTAGAGAATATATCAAATATAAAATATGTGAGGAGTATAAAAAGTATATATATATATATATATATATATATAGCCAAGAATCAGTGTGAGTAGGGACGTGCTGCTAAGAAAGGCTTCAGAGTCACCCTTTCATTAAGTCCATGCCCCCTGTGACTCTGGAGTTTTAATATCCACCTATTCTCACATTCCTCAGTGTGGTTCCTGGTGTCACCTAATATATCTGTTTTATTTATTAATTCTAGGACATTGAATTTAAATTTATGTAGTGCTCCTACATCTAAAACATGTCTAGCTAATGCATTGCGATCATCCTCTCTGTTGATCACATATGCATGTTCTCTTACATGTTCACGAAGGCTTCTATTAGTTTTACCTATGTAACAAAACTGGCATGTCTGACAGACAGCCAAATACACTAAATCTCTGGATCTGCAATCAGCATAGAAGTTAAACTTGTATTCATATCCTGTGTCAGGATGTATAAAATGGTTATTACCAGACATATAGACACATTGATTGCATCCTCTACAGGGAAACGTACCTTGTCTATTAGATGTAACAGACCCTTTTTTATGATTTTCATAACATAATAACCTCTTTAGTGACTTTGTGTTCCTATATGAAAAACTAGGTTTGGGGACCCACTAGCATTGCTATTCTTTCATCAGTGGTTAAAATACCCCAGTATTTACTAATGACATCTTTCACTATTATTAATACTAACTATATTCCCTCGATTCCTATGTAGGAAAGGCTTTCCTCTTCCCTTTCTCATGTGCATATTTACTTGAAACACTCCTTCTACTTCACTCTTACTATATCCTCTTGATGAGAAGTTTCCAGCTAACATATCCTGCTTCATTTTAGAACTATCATCATCAGTAGTGAGTCGTGACATTCTAAGTGTCTGACTTTTTACAATATTCTGATAAATATGTTGTGGATGCATGCTGCTGTGATGTAGAATGCTATTCCTCCAGCAGGGTTTCCAGTATACTTCGGAATGTATCTTATTATCTTCTTTAATTATTTGTATATCCAAAAATTCCATCATAATATCAGAGCTTTTGAATTCGAAATTCAAGAAGTCAGTGGTACCATTTATATATTTAATAAATTCACTTAGCTCAATTTCAGTACCACCCCATGTGAAAAAGTCATCATCTACAAAGCGCTTATAGAACTTGATTTGGTCACTGTATAAAGTGTTGGACATAATATAATTCCTCTCCCAATATGCTAACACAAGGTTAGCACAGGAGTTCACACAAGTGGGGCCCATGGCAACCCCTTTTTTCTGTAAATAATATGTGCCATTGTATAGGAAAGCATTATTATTTAGCACCAAATCTAGTAATGCTAATGTTCTAATAATTATATTCCTTGGAATTTCCTCTTCAGTTAAAAGAAGTCTTACAAACTCCATTCCTGTGTCATTGGGAATTGAGGTGAACAGTGAGACAACATCTAAGGTGACTAATAACTGATTACTTACATTATTTGTCAAAGATATATAGTCACCATAACTCTCTAAGATCTCCTGACTATCTTTTAATATAAGCGTGTTTCTATCCACTATTGGTCTAAATTGTTTCTCAACAAAAATAGAGGCGGGTTCTGTTAACCACCCACCACCTGAGACAATAGGTCTCATGGGTGGGTTTACTAGAGTTTTATGTATTTTGGGGAGTCCTCTGAAAATAGCAAACAATGGTTTTTCAACTAAGAAATATTTATATAAGTCACCATCAATAGTGTTGCATAAGAGAAGGTCATACAATTCTGAATGCATACTCTTAATTAGTCTATCTAGCTGCATACTGTTCAAAACTTGATATGTTTCAGTGTCCTCCAGCATATTAGTCATAGTTTCAGAATACATATCACAATCTAAGAACTCAATAGCACCACGTTTATCTGCTTGTCTAATCACTATATCGTGATTATCCTGCAGTTTCTTGATAGCTTGAATATATATATATCTAAATATATTTTAACTGATAGTGAGCGGTCTGCTCTACTCTCCTTCATACCATCTAAAGCAACAGATGTAACTGATGTTTTGGTAGACATAAGAATGTTTACTAGAAAGGTGAATTTGAAAATATTATTTGGCGATAATGGTATAGAGAATAGGAATGTATTTACTAAGCCTTCAACTTTTGTCCCTCAAGGACATCCTCTATTAGAAACATTTGAAAAAGCTTGTGAGCATGATTTAGTTGAACTTTATAACTTGAGAAGTAAACCAGAGATTTATAACTTGTCTCATGATGAATATGCTTTAGGTCTAGGAAAGTAGCAGAGGAGAGTTTTTATGCTGAAGGATAGTGTTAGTAAAGGAGAGTAAGGCAGTCGGAAACCATGCTGAGTACTGGAAAGGAGGTTGTTAGTAAGGAGGTAGTCTGAGACCTGAGAGTGTATGCATCTCTCTAGTATTTTGGATAGTGGAGAGAGAATAGCTATCGGGCGGTAATTGGTTAGTTCTGTGGAGGGTCCGTCTTTGTGGAGGGGAATTATATGTGATACTTTCCACAGTGTGGGAACATAACTTTCTGACAGAGATTGGTTAATCAAGATGGATACTGGGTAGGCCAGAGCATCAGCTGCAATTTGTAGGTATTCACTTGGGAGGTTGCCTGCTGCTAATTTGGTGGGTTTAAATTTAGTTAAGAGTTTTTTTTTTATGTTGGAGGTAGGTACAGGAGAAAAAGAGAAGGAAAAGAAGAAAATTAAGTAGGGCTGAAGTTAATGACATTTTCTATACAGTAAAAAGCTTTCTTTATTATTTACTAATGGAATCTTCCATTTCTCTGGAATTAAACAACTATCTTTATTTAGCTAATCTGGTTATTCCAGTAATATATGGTCTACCGAAAATCTATAAAAAATGTAACCACACCTCCATGAAACCGATAGTATCTGGGAGTAGGTGGATTACTAGAGCCTTCTCAAAATATTTAGAAAAATTGTTGCATGATCTTCTGCATAAAATCACAGTTGTATTAAGGAGAGTAATTATTTTTTAACTATACTATGTTTCCCTGCAAGATAGAATGTTTGAGAATATAATATTAGCCATATTAGATGTAAAGTTTGTATTTACCGTAATCCCTAATAATGTTGGGATTCAGTTTGTTAGGGAATATCTCTGTGCTCATAGTGACATTTCAGCCACTAAAATAGAAATGCTTTGGACAATGTTAGAAATAGTTTTCTGTAGCAATGTGTTTTTGTTTAAAGATGAGTTTTTCCATCAGCTGTTAGGAGCAGCCATGGAGACACCAGTGGCTAATAGCTATACTAACCTGGTACTTTCAAGATGGGAAGAATTATTTATATATAATTCCAATGGAGAATTTAGCAATGACAATCTAAGACTGTATAAATGTTTTGTTGATAAAGTTTTTCTCATCTGGTCAGGAAATATTCATACACTATACATATTTGTTGAGTATTTGCAAAATACCACACATCTTTTTGGGATTTTGAGCTTAATTTTTCTGATGCTAATATTTATTTTTTGGAGTTGAGCATAGTGTGCAATAGTGGTAGGTTTGATACTACCATACATAAGAAAAATGTATAAGCCCCTAGGTATGTCCATGTTCAATGCATGCACCCTAGACATGTGTATAATTGTATTGTGAAAAGTCAGTTTATAAGGGCCAGCAGACTTTTTGTTCAACAAATGACAAGTATAGCCAATGATTTTTCAAAGAGAGGTTATGAACATAAGATTATAAAAAAAACATGGGTTATGTTATGTCTAAAGGGAGAAGACAGGAAAACCATATTTGTTTGGTAATAAGATTACTACTAGTGGAAGTTTAACTAATGTCCAGTATTACTAAAAGTTAACAGTGTCACTGGTTACCTGCAACGCACTTGTAAGCTATTTTGTTAAATAATGCTTCTGTATAAATCAAACAAGTGGTGAGTTGAGTGAGGAATATCTTCATAAAACAGGTAAGCAGCTTCAATAAATCCCAAAACACACGAGATAATACCAACCAGACGAGATAATAAACGGACAGTTTATTATGGAAAAAACGAGGATAAGCGCTTTCACTAGGTGTAGCTTCTTCAGATCCAAGACAGTTTTACAAAAATCCACATGCTTTAAATACTTAAAAGCCAAACAACTGATTGAGAATAATTATTCAATAATTAATTAATTATTCAATTAGCTATTTTAAAGCTATAGTGGGACTGAGCAGCAAATGCAAAAAATCACAATGCAAACTCTATAGCGTTAATGTCGGGTTGATATAAAAATAGTATAACTGTCTTAAGTACACTAATTCATGGACATTTTATATGCATATCTAACAATCAGAATAAAAATAAAAACATGAAAAATAAAAAGCACACACACATATATCATAAAAATTCTTGCTATGCTGGATGATAATTATGCTGAAAAGTAACTAAATATATCCGCAATCTTAATGTGCTAGTTTAATAATAAATATGTATGAAACTATGTGCCTGTATATATTCACATTATGTAAGTACATATATAATAATAATCAATATGCATATGTATATGAATAAGATATGTAATAAATAATGTGAGTATATCTATAAAAATTAATAAGTAAACTAATGAATAGATTTAATTGATTAAACCAGTTGTGTTTTGGGATTTATTGAAGCTGCTTACCTGTTTTATGAAGATATTCCTCACTCAACTCACCACTTGTTTGATTTATACAGATGCATAATGTCCAGTATTGGTCTGAAAGATATATTATTTACTATAATAGATGTACACCTCAAATCAGATTTATTATACAGAAGAACTGGTCTATTTTATGCTCGGACAATGAAATTATGAAGTTAATTTGTGATAAACCTCATTTCATAGGTTCATAGGTAGGTTCTAGGCTATTGGCCCTAGGGACTATAAAAGCCTAGCCAAAATGGTAACCTGGCTTTTGCTACCCAAGAAAATTATTTTCCAGTGCCCCTGTCGAGCAGAGCCACAGAAGTGATCCCAGTGGTGAATTTCCTATCTCCCATCCAATCATCAAGATTTTTCTTGAAGAGTGCTAATGAGAAGCTTTGTTTGCTATAGATAGGTAGTTTGTTGCAGAGTATGAGAAGTCTCTAGGGCAGGAATCTATCCCTCCAGCATGTTCTGTTTATTGTGATGACAAGGTTTACTTCCCTAGGCCATGTAGCTCGGAGGGATAGGGATTTCTTTAAGTGGAGCATGTCCAACAGCTCTTGGTTTGACATAGCTATGTATGTTAGGCAGATGGAGTAAAGCTGGAGTTTTTTGAGGCGGTCTGCGTAGGGCATCTGTTTGAGGCTGGTAATCCTCTTTGTGAGGTATTTCTGCAGCCTTTCCAGTTGTTGTAGATGCCTTGTGAGTTACATACCAAAAGGGACACTGTATTCTATAATGGCTCTAATGACTGGGAACAATGACCTCTTTTTTCCTGGATGAGAAACCTTTTGTGATGAGGTGTTCCATGTAGAAGGATTTCCTGACATATACAAGAAAAAAAGAAATTTAAAACAATATTTATGTTATAAGGGTATTGGTTATGGTAGTAAGAAAATGGGACCTGATGTTTTAAAAAGGGTACAACTCCTTGCTATAACTGTACATTCTGTAGATATGTAAATCTTCAGAATCTTCATTTTCAATACTTATACCACATATGCAACAGAAAACATAGTTTTTTTAGCTAATTGTGAAAATGTAACTGTTTTACATAGGTAAGACCAACCAGAAACTGAAAGATATGATTACATCACACCTGTCTGAGGTGCATAGGCAAACTGAGTGTAATATATTATCTAAACATATTACACTGTATGGAAATGACCATACATTTAAATTCAGAGTATTAGAGAGAATATATCCCAATAAAAGAGGGGGGGATATAGTTAATAACACTGAGCTGGCAGAATATAAATGAATAAACTATTTTAGTGTAGCCTCACCACCAGGTCTCAGTACTATGAATACTGTGAAACTATTGTTAAAGGAAAGAAAATCTTACATCACTTGATAACTTAGCAATCTTTGTTTTTGTTTCTTTATTTCTGAATGTATTTTCTGTGCCTAATCTCTTCATGCATTATTATCTTATATATTGTATTTTATTGCTTATATATATTATATATTATATATAAATGTATATAATATAATGTATATTAGCTTTTGATTGGTATATTTTATATTATTTTAGAGAAGCTTAGTATATTAAAATTTAAAAAAATTATAATAGTTTAGGATAGTAACCTACTGAGATTTAATTAAGTTTGCTTAATTTCTTTTTATCATGTGACATATTTTGTTTTGTTTTATAGGCTGTCTGTCTGTATATATTAGGGTTATTATCTAGCTTTTTTTAACACTGAATGAGCATCTTGAATGACTTGAAATGGTTATTTCTTTTTACTTTATACTTATTAAAATATTTGTGACAGTTGGATCTCTGGTATTTGATTTTGATTTGTACCGTTTTACCTACTGGTCCATTTACCCTGTGACTTTTTTTCACATTTACTTATGTTAAATACTTTTTGTTTTGCTCCTCCTAGGACCTTGCCCAGTGGCTCTACTACCAGCACCCCATTGGCTCATTCATTCCAAGGGTATGGGAGCCACACATTCCTGGAATAGTGAGAGCCCTATACCCCATTTGTTGCTAAATAAGAATCCCAATCAGCTATGCACTCACTGGCAAGAGTCAGGTAGTATGGAGCAGGCCTGTTTGCACATCTTGGGGGACAGCTAGCCTTTCTGACATAGACTGCTTAAAGCTCTGCCATCAGTGTTTTTTGAGGAGAAAAGTAATCCAGCATGCTGAGTTCTCTTTGTGAGATGCACTTTGACAGCATGAGCTCAGCAGGATCAAACTCTGCCAAGTAATATTTAGTGTGCCCACTAGGTGCCATCCATGAGGTGAGCCAGAGCCACCTCTGTCCCACAGGATGTGTGAGCTGGAGATAGCCACTCAATTCCATCTATGTGAAATAAACTCCAATTAAAATATTATAGTTATTTTATAGAGAATCTCTCACACACACACACACACACACACACACACACACACACACACACACACACACACACACACACACACACACACTCTGCATGTACATTTTCTATAAATTTGTAGGACAGGCCAATTAAAAGCCAGGTGGATACTGTGTGAGAACTCCATACATGAAGTTCTTCAGGTAGGAAGCAAATTAAAGAAACAAGAGTTGTAAGGCAGCCATGCTAACTGATTCACCACTGTGCCAACTCTAAAAGCTACTTTCTGATATATAATTATCCCAACATTATTGCAACTTGACACTTCTTCATTCTACTGTTACCTAAATATTGCCATTTGCTACACCTTTCCATTCAAATTCCTTTCAAATATCCCCTTGTAAAACAAATAGCAACTCCACCAACAGTAAACAAGACTAAATAACCAAAAGTAGTGAGGGTGGAAAACGAGACACGGTAATAATTCCAAAGATATTTATTGATGTCCAAAAATACACTAAGTACTTTTGGCTCTAGTGAATTTATATCAGGACTTCCGCAGAATGCTGGATTTTATAATATCAAAGACACTGAAACTGATTTAATTTGTATACTTGTAGAACTTGGATGGTGCATTGGTGCAGTGATAGCATTGTCACCTCACAGCTAGAGGTTTTCTAATTTGATTCTCAGCCAGAGTGCCTTCTGTGCGGAATCTGCATGTCCTCCCCATGTTTGTGTGGGTTTTCTCCGGGTACTCCGGTTTCCTCCCACATTACAAATACATGCATCTGGAGCATTTACAAAGACATGCACCTGGAGCATTTCTCCTCAAGCCTCCACTGAAAATTGGCTTAATTTCAAGTTGAACTTTCCTGGTAAACAAATGTTAAATAAACTTGTCCTGAGAAATAACTTCATTTTTATGGGGGATTTTATTGTCAGATTAGAGGACTGTCCATGGCTGCAACATTGCACCTGTTTGTGCCACTTATTTTTTTGCAGCTGAGGTCAACAACTCCCTTTCTAGCATTTAAAGTTATATTCTCATTTAACAGATGACCTGTTTTCTAGACTTGTCTGTATAATGAATTGGAGGTGTTTCTTCAAAATTTGGAAGATACTAAGCATTTTGTATACAATATTTCTCAAACACCTAATGATTATTTGGATATTATTATTTCTAAAGATAGATTACATGGTTGTTTTACTTTTGCTATCTATTGAAAAGTATGTTTTTAAATTCTTATTTGCACTTCAGGAATAGCCATCCTTATTGGCATAAATAAATCTTAAGGGTCAGGTAGTTCACTTATCAAGAATTATATCAGAATAGAATAACTTCCTACTAAGATATATATATATATATATATATATATATATATATATATATATATATATATATATATATATAAGAGGGAATTTGATAAAGCCTACAAGGTCTTTTCTTACCATGTAGGCATCATGCTGTGCTGCTTACATGAAAATAAGCTGTTGTTAGATTTAATAAGCAATACTGGACAGTGTGCATGGTCGCACCAACATGGGAAGTTCTGTGGCATGCAAATCACCTCATAAGCAGGAGAATATCATGCAAATGAGGCAGGTAGAATGATCCAGCAAGTAGATAGGGAACTCTGCAGATGCCGTGTCAGTGTCCGTAGTGTACACAGAAAAATTCAGGGTACAGGAATGAAGATAGACAAAAGGGGCTGTAAAAATGTAGATAGATAGACAGAAATGGCATACCACATACAGATATGAGCAAAATTATCCTCCATGAGTTTGAAAAATTAAAGAAAATAGTTAAATTCATATTTTTTTTTGTTAATAATCGGGGCATGTTTGCGCAGTGTGCTGCATTTGCAAACATGCTTTATAAAAATATAAAAAAAAATCTGCTAAAACAAAGTTAATATTATGTGACAGAAATGTATTACAGGACCATGAGTGAAGTATCTACAATGGTGCATTGGTGTCATTGCTAATGTGGTATGGATATGAAGCATGCAGTTTCCATACTGTGACCACGGAACCCCATGCAAATGAGGTGGAGTTACTGAATAGCATAAAGGGATAATTGTGTCTGCATATCCCCTCTGTGTAGGCAGAAAACTATGTTGATGTTTACAGAGAAGGTAACTGACAACAGGGGAGGGTGCATCCAGTGACTTCTAAGCTTATTTCAGCCTAGCTGAACCTGTTTGTGTGGCATGCCACAGTGTTGAGCATATCCTTGTAGGGGGGGGGGGGTCTGTGCACTAACTTCTAAGCTTTGTTTACCTACCGGGCACACATTTGTGGAGTGCGCCACAGTTCTGAGTATATCTAAAAGGCCAGTGACATATTAATCAGTCTTAATCCATGTTTAACTTAAACTAGGGCCATTAAATAATGTTAATGATATACTACTCAGGTTTAATGCATCATAGGTAGCCAATCACACAGTCAGCACCTACAGCAAAGCACTATAAAGTGTGCATACACCCTACAATCTGATTTTTCCCCCATAGTCTGCAACACTGGAGTACAGACTTGGGAATTTTAACTGAGAGAATGTTATGGGTTGCTGCAGGTCTGCTACATTTGTATGTGCTAGATGCTGAAGTCATTGCTGCTGCTGCAGACAATAGGTCTAGGCAGATAAGGAGAAGAGTGTTCAGGCCCAGGGTAACCTTCCAGGAGCTACAGCTACTGGAGATTGTAGAGTACTACAAGGTGGACAGGGACATACTACAAGAACTCACTGAGCTCTGCCACCCTCAACTCAGACCCAAAGCCAACAGAGGGGAACCGATCCCAGTGAAAACAAAGGTATGTGTAGCCCATAGGATACTAGCTACAGGCACTTTCCAAAGACCAAGTGGGGGCATGATGGGGGTCTCACAGGCATCAACATCCAGGGTACACCACCAGTTCCTGGATGCCATGCTACCACATGCCAGTGGGTACATTTCTTTTCCCATTAGCTCTGAGGCATGAGCCATCAATATGCAATACTTCTACCATGTAGCACACTACCCTGAGGTACTGGGTGCCAGAGATTGCACTCATGTACACAGCAAGGCACCACCTGGTGAGGAGGGTAGAATCTACATCAACCGCAAGGGGTACCTCTCCATCAACTGCCAGGTCATGTGCCATGCCCAGGGGATTATCATGCATGTGTGTGCTGGCAGCCCTGGCAGTTATCATAATCCCCATATCTGGCATGCATCACAGCTATACCAGATATTTGATTGGGGGGACATCCCACATAGCCAATTACTGGGGGATGCTGGTTATGCAATGGAATGAGGATGATGACACCTATCAGAAATGCACACACCCCCCTGAAGAATGCCATAATGACACACCCACACAAACTAGGAACATAATAGAGCATGTGTTTGGGCTTCTAAAATCAAGGTTCCAGTGCCTCAATATATCTGGAGGAGCCCTGCGGTATACTCCAGCCACATGTGCACAGTTATTTACAGTATGTGCCATGCTACACAATATGATCCTGCAGAAATGGCTGCAGCAGGAAAAGCAAAGGGAAGGGATGCACAGACCACCAGCAGGGCCTAGGTCACAACAACCACACTCATAGGAGGACTCGGAGGAAGAATACCCTAATGATGTCCCTATAGATAGATGTAGGCATGCCAAGTACACCCTTTCTTTGGCTAAGAGATAAAGCATAGCACATTCACTGACAACCTAGGGCCCTAGGGACTGACACCTTGCTCTTTCTCACATACATACAATAAAATTGTTGATGCCAGGCAACCCACACAACCTGGAGCTGTCTATATTTTGGCTGTGTACTGCTTGCATCACACAGAGTTAGCCCTGAATTACAGTTCTGTCAACTGCTGCATTCACAAGCTAAGTCTCTAACTTACACAATACTTGTAAGGATTACTATAATATGATATTGTATGTATGGACCTGCAACAAAATATAGTTGGCTATGTGGACAGAAGTAACATCCACATGGAACTACAGATATCCCAGCCCAGTAGTATGTGTTCCCTAATAATCGGTAGGCCTCATGGTTGGAATATTCACTACATCAGTCAAAGAAGATGTGAAACAGTGGGGTCACATGAAATTTGGACTACTGTTTATCCCAGCAGATCATGTGCTGTTGTTCCCCCACCCCCAACACAGCAGTGTTCCCATAAAACTGCTTTAACAGTAAGTCAGCAATAGTATATCAGCAGACTAGGAAATCTCAGGGCTGTAACACAGAACCCAGTCACACATTGCATGTCTCATGGAATGCAGGAATAACAATGTACATATTTATGCTAGTGATTGTGTGATGAATGACTCCTGTCTGTCTGGCAGTCTGTGTGGCTCAGTGGACTAGGGAAGTTAGCATGGGTGATGGCACTGATGGTTCTAATCTGGAAATATTCACATCTTTTGCATGTGAGGTATTATTATGTTGGTGTTTTTACTCTCAAACTCTTAGTGCAAGAAATCTGGATAAAGCCAGAAAAAATGGGGGGACAAAGGCCCAAAAATTGAGACAGAATTTAAATATTGCTCCCATAAACCTAGAACGTTGCTAGAATAAAAGGTTTTGTATGAGTACATATTTTCTGAAGGATATAATGACTGAAAAACAAATGTTTGTCTTTATTTAGTATTATTAATTAGTGACTTCAATATGCAATAATTTACCAGAAAACCATAAATGTATGAGGAACAGATCAAACATTTGACGCAAAAATCTGTACAGTTGAGAGGTATGCAACTTCAGTCTGTGTGTGGTGTAACTTTATGAAGCTTAGTAGTGTGCCTGCAATCACATATGCTACAGACGTAACCTGTGGTGTGTGCGATAAGTACTGTGATCTGTAGTGTTTAAGACTAGATAGGTAGGGGTTCTAATCTCACTCCAGCCTACATGGTATGCATGTGTGTCTATATCCCCTTACAAAACAATGGACATGCCCTCACTGCTATCCACCTGCAATGGTTATGCAATTTTTGGCCTTGTAACTTGCTGTTGGCTTCTAAACTGCCCTCTTCTATAAGGCCTGATGATGTCATCCACCTTAAGACTACTTGCTGACCGTGTAGTATCAGACTTAAGCTGTGATGCATGCAAAAAGTACTGTGATCTATAATGTATAAGACTACATTGTTGGGGGGTCTAATCTCACTCCAGCCCATTTGGTGTATGTGTGTGTGTGTGTGTGTGTGTGTGTGTGTGTGTGTGTGTGTGTGTGTGTGTGTGTGTGTGTGTGTGTCCATATAGCATAAATATGATAGCCTTGATAACTTAGAAATCAGTAGGGTTTTGCAGTGTTTTATTTGTAGTGAGTGATGTAGTCCCCCAAAGGATGGGCCACAACAAGGCCTGCTTATGTCATCAATCATAATATGTCCTAAACTGATAGCACTATCAGACATGAGGTTTGTTGCTTGCAACATGCACTGTGATCTATAGTGTATACCGTTACATAGATGAGTGTTCTCATCTACATACAGCCAACTTGCACTATGTGTGTGCCTTGGCATGTCCTCTATGCAGTGACTGGAAGTGGTGCTAACCACAATGTAGCCATATTTATGTGTGAGCCTGTTAGAGCAATTTACATAATGTTATGGAACCATAGGACATTTGAACTTAACTAGCATAATGGCCATACCACTTTCACAATCATAGACATCTTTATACCTGGAATTACAGAATCAGCACATATTGTCCCAGTCCAAGAAGGACATAGGCAGATGCCCTGTGTTGAGATAATGGTCACCCAGACAGTCATACAGATGGCATGTGTTGAGGTGCACTGAAGTGCTCTGTGTGCCATTAGGCAGGGTTTTGTTCTAAGGGTGGGTTTCAGTCTGCTAGACAAATCTCTCCCACAAGCAAGTAGTACTAACATCACATACTAGGTGAATGTCCTTACACCGAGTCATCCATCTACTATGCTTCCTACAGATATGCAGCATATGCAATCAAGTAGGGTCACAAATTGCCCTGTATGCAAGAGACATATCACCTATGAATAGTCTATATGGCATAGGCTACCATGACACCCATTGCAGATGATCCCCATTAACCACATACTGAATATGTGTAGTGTCTTTGTGAGGGACCAAACTGTTGTGTGCAAAGATACATCAACAAATGGCCATTGCACTCAGGTATTGGCATGCTGAGGGAAGAGTATGTGGAGGTTATGAGCACATCACTTACTGGTGATTGTGGCCTCAGCTATGCCTCAGCTATGCCATATGATTCCTGTCATACCACTGTAGAGACATGATGATCTTGAGGCACATTATGTGTAAACCTGTGTGCCCAGTTCTTTCACCCCTGAATATGTACCTCACATGTTGCAACTGACGTGCTACTTATCAGGTACATAGGTCAACCTGATGGAAATGATACTACATATGCATTTGCTTGGAGTTCATGTCCATTAGTATGTCAACCGGCATGTGTTTGCAATACCCTCTTGCAGGATAGTGACATACCACAGAGATTATATAAGTGATTACAATTTGCAGGCATCAGCCAACATTGTTAGCCACAGTCATTCAGTAGTCACGTGTGCTGTGTTTACATAGATTCCAGGCAGTAGAGAACCCATGACTGTGCCCTGTTGAGCACTACTGCTTAAAAATCAATTATTGGAGGTGGATGTCCCTATGTTGCATATGTGTGCCAGCAACGGGTCACTTAGTGACCTCTACAGTGACAATATCATGGATGCCTAAGTGGGTGCTTTGTAAATATTGCCTGAACAGGGGATGCAGTCAAATGGCTTGGCTCAATCTTGGGGTTGTACAACCTGATGTACCCTCACCCATGTCCTTGGTGACTGCCAAGGAAATGTCCACCATGTGTAACAGGCATGATCCATCTGCCACACATCCAAACTGTGTACAGTCAACTGTGTGTACATCACATATATGTGTGCTGATCAGCTCCATGATAATTGACCCAACAAGCATACATTTATGGATAACTGACAAAGAGATGTATAGCTATGTTGGTTAGTGCATGCACCACCTCTGTGCAAGGGTAGAACAGTTGTTGTTGTCCACTCGGCTGGTGTACTGCCAGTGGTGTCAGTAGGATTGCAAGGGTTTTCCAGTGGTGTTAGTAATCCTTGTCATATCATGTGTGGGATACATCCTGGAATATTAGCATGTGCAATAAATGGTGTGTATCTTCCATTGAGAGGCCAGTTACAAACTGCTCTGTAAATATGGAGGTTATGGGACTGGTTGTAGGAATGTCATGTGTCACATGTGGTGGGAACAAGGGAGTGTAGTGTGGAAGCATAGGTTAGGTATGAGCACAGACCCATCATATGTGGCATCATGATGTCTGAGGTCAGCGACAATCTGGGTCTGTTCTTTCAAGTTACACATGTAACTACACTGTGCATTGGGGGTCTTGCTTTGTGTGGGTGGGTAAATTTGTCACTTACCATGTCTACACATTATCACAACAATACTATGTGCTCCTTTTAGCTGAGGAGGTTGTGCCTCCATATTAGGGGGGCACCCTCACCCTAACTGTCATATAGCAATGTCCACCTGTTATTGCACAGCCTGTTAATGGCAGTTGTCCACCAGTCAGGTTTACTGTGCAATGACGGGCCTGCATCCCTCCTATCCTGCATGGCCAAGTTCATGCAGTTGTAATGCTGCTGACATAATGAATGGGTGTAGAGCTATGCATACTTGCCTGTCCCATCTGAAGGGGGAGGTGCAGTCACATTATGTCAACCACCCCACAGGAAGTAATAAATCACTTTCTTGACATATACGTCTGTATTATCTGTAAGTGAGGGTACATCCTGGTAGTTCTAAGGAGACTGATCTGTGGCCAGATCCCACCAGGGAGGACCTCATATCAGGGGGGCTGTAGTGGTCACCCATATTGGTAAACACGTGATGCAATATGTTGGTTCCCCTTGTGGGGATGTCATGGCACTGCTCCAGGGCATTGTAGGTAAGGACTTGGACCATCATTTGGGCAAGTGAGCCTCAGCATGACTAAGCAACACAGTGTCTACATATTACACTTCTCTAATGTGTCTGTCTGTGCTCTGTAGAGACACCTTGCATGACTCTCTTCTTGCAACATGCTGGAAGTAACTGCAATACTTACGTATGCAGAGGACAACTAGCATGTAGTGCCAAGCAGTGTCCCCAGATCTCTGAGTCATGTCACCTGAAATGCCATAATAGGACTTAGCATGGATACAAGCACTAACACTGTCATACACCTACTGACACTGGACCAAACACTGTTACTTTTGCTCAAGGCCAGATTATGCCTACCAACTCTAACCGGTGGAGCCCACTGACTGTTTCAGTATGCAATGGATGTTGGACATAAGTCTCACTCCACTAACCATGGCCTGACAAGGTGTATGACGATATTAGACCAGCAGGCCATGCTGGAAACTGTGTACATTATATACAGAGTGTTATCTCAGCTGGTGGATAGGCAAATTTCTGGCAGTCATACTGTGAGAACATAGCATTGGGAGACCTATGCTGCAATGATGCCAGTCACCAGTGGAGTTCATCATCCTCCATTATTGGTGTACCTCTTTTACCTATTCCTTCTCTGCAGTCACAGCCACTGTCAGTGACCTCTGACTGAGTACATTAGCAGGTGATTGCATATTAGGAGCTATCACAGAATCCCGCACAGAACCAACAGTTATCCAGGATGGCCTAAGACACAGTCAGTTGTTTGAGCCACTGACAAAGACTAAATGCCAACGACTGCACAATACTATCCTGTAGAAACTCATCCACCCCTGCAAAATATTTTAGTGTCCACACAACATACACAGTTGAGTCATTACACTTGAAGTTATGGAAACAGTTAGTAATGTAGCCTTTGACTTTCCTTGGTCAGAAAGATGTGGGGATGCATTCGCTGTTGTACAATCTATACAAACAGGTTTGACATGTGAATCCCGGACTATAATTGCTATATTGAATATGGCAGTCATCACACCTATTACTGTGTGTAATGGCACCCTTGCCATTTCACTACACAGGCATATCATACAACTGTAGCAGTCACACAGGTTACATGGTACATCAATGCACATTGTAGATAACATGTCCTATGGAGTTCATGTCACAACTGTACATGTGTAGTCTGTCTCCTAAATAATTTGGAAGGGGTGTGTATGGCTCCATACATGGAGGTGTCAGATCCCACTGTGTACCTCCTGCATATCCATGACAGGACTAACACATGTCTGACATGTTAAAACACCCACAACATCACTGTGCTATATATAGTACATGCTGGAGAGACAGTTATGTAACACAGACAGTACGGCCCTACATGAAACAGTATGCATTTAGAATTGTATGATGAGCCATGTGAAGCACTCATCTGCTGTGACACACATCATGTGCAAGTTACACAATGTGATGCAAAACACAACATTCATAACTGATGCTGGGCAACTGTCTGTACTGATCACAGGATATTTGTAGATGGGTCATCTCCATCACCACAGCTTGTAGATTTGTTAGTTCCCAAAACCCTAGTGACACTTACCAAGAATAGCAGACCTTGTCACAGATTAGGGATGCATGAGTACGCTGAATGCTGCCACTGCCCTTGTTAGCCTGTTATACACTTATGAACCTATGGAGCCATGTACTTACAGTGCTGCACCTTGTTGAAAACATAATTCTGCTGTACTGAGATGTCATCATGTGCTGCTTTATTGCTGCTCTGTATCTATAAGTTATCCCATCAGACTCCTGAAACAGAAACAGAAACAGAAACAGAAACAGGTCCATGAAATATCTGTCATTGTGTAACTAAGCAGCCATTACAACATCATACAACATAAGGTACAGAAAAGTATGTGTTGTACTCATGACAAATGGTAGCATACAGTATCTGTCAGTAAGCACTACAAGTGGCATGGCAAAACAACACTGCATTACACAAGTACATGTTACCTAATATAGTCACCCTGTGCATCAGACACATAGATTAAGTTCCCTGCATTGATGGTGAGAATGACAGGGATGTGGCACAGGTATCATCACTTGCACAGGGTGTTGTAAGTGGATGCAGGAGGCCTAGGCTTACCCAAATGGTTGACAGCATGTGTGAGAGTCAGGAAGGGAAGCAGGTATGATGGACCATGGCAAGGTGCTGTATATGTAGGTGACCTGCATTTGACAGTGGTGTGTGAGTGTGTGTATGTACACAGTCAAGCTCAGTGCTAGACCTACACGTGTGTATGGTGAACAGCTTTGGACTGCATATGATAGCACTGACAGTGCACCATCTCCAGGCCCGAATATGGGAAGTGTCTCTGTCAGGAGTTGCACTGGCATCTCCATGCCAAGGTCAGAAGCAGTGCTAGTACCTGACGATGATTGCTGACTGCTGGGACCGTGTGCCCCACAGGAACACCCAGGACTATCAGTCCATGGCCTGACACATTGTGTTGTGAACAGCACACTCCCCTCTGTAGCAATGGATATACTACCACTATGGGAGTGTGATTGTGCACAGCCATGTGGACTCTCAGCAAATGGGGTTGCTGATCTACATCCAAGAGTCTGATGCTCAACTCCAACCACATGTTCCAGCTCAGACAATGTGCGTTCCACGACAGACACTGTCTCACCCCACCTTCTGTCCAATGCATCAGTAAACTGATTCAGGGTGTCCCCATTGTGCTGGAGGCAGTCCCGAATGTCAGACTGTGCTGTACCATAGCCATAAGCAAATGTCTGGTGTTCAGTTCAGAACTTGTCTGTGCCTCCATGAAGGCCCAAAACACGTGCAAGTGACCTGTGATATGACACCTGCAACAGGCAGTAGACAGATAGCAGGCCTCCTAGAAGCATGCCTGTCAATCTGCCTGTGTGGGACTTCACCAGCTCTCTGGCTATAGCCATTGTCTACACTCACTGGAACTATAGTTGCCACACCTTTCTGTTCAATGTCCCCACCCTCTGACTGTCCAATATCTGTGGCCTCCAGGGACTGGGTATGTGTGGGCATACTGACTGTGTGTGGCAACAATGAGGGCAGAAGAGGGATATCAACCTCTGGGACAGATTCAGCCCCTGAAACCCCTGCTTGTGCCTCACTGTAGCTACCATTATCATCAGAGTCTGAGGAGACACTGACATTAGGTTGTATAGGGGACAGACACCAACCCCCCCCCCAGTCACCTGTAATAACAAATAAAAAAAAGAAAAAAGTACATTACTACCTGCACTATTATGCTCTGCAGTACTATGTTGTGATATATGCAAGGCTCTATACACTGTCATCACTATGATAGACCTGTTGAAAACCCAACCTCATATAGTAGGACAGGTTCCATATTACGTTATTGAATACTTACAACATCGAACGTTATGTGGTCGACACCATATGTTAGAAGTTGCAAGTATTCAAAAATTAAATAAAAAAATGTAAAAAAGGAAAAACTTACCTAAACATTTTAAGCAGGGGGGCAAGCCCCCCTGCACACCCCATACCCCCTGCTCTTTAAATATACCAACTCCTGAGATCGCAATACAGTGCAGTAAAAGGAAATCTTCTCTATGGAGATTTCCACTTTAATTTTCTAATACGTACATCTATAACAAAAGAGTGTTATGCTTAACCAGGAGCAGGACCATGGTCTTGGCAAATACCTGACAGACCTGTGAAAAGCTGAGGGAGAGGTAATGTCAGTACCACTGCATGTTGCAGCACAACAATTATAGGTTCATAGGTTCATAGGTTCATACTAGGCTATCTACCCTAGGGCATTTATAAGCCTAGCCAGAGTGTGTGTGGCTTTTGCCACCCCTTGGGATGAGAATACTATGCCCATTTAGGGTTTAGTTTACTGTGCCTCTGTCTAGTAGTGACCCCGGGGTAAACCTACGATCTCCCATCCACTCGTCAAGATTTCTCTTGAAGAGAGTTAGTGAGGGGTTCTGCCTAACATGGACTGGGATTCTGTTCCAGAGTGTAGGGAGCCTCTGGGTTATGAATCTGTCCCTCCAGCACATCCTATTTATTTCTGTGTTGAGGTTCAAATCTCTTGCTCTCATGGCTCTGATGGATTTGGATTTTCTAAGGTGGAGCATGTCCATTAATTCCGGATTGGACATGGCCTTGTACGTCAGGCATAGATCACCTATGAGTAGGCGGTATGCGACTGAATAGAGCTGGAGTTTCTTCAGCCGGGCAGCATATGACATATGTTTGAGACCCTTTATCCTCTTGGTGAGGAACTTCTGGGGTCTTTCTAACTGCTGCAGGTGTCGGGTAAGATACACCCCAAATGGGGCATTGTACTCTATCATGGGCCTAATAAGAGAAGAGTACAGGGGCACAATGACCTCTCTTGATCTAGATGTGAATCCCTTCATGATAAGGTGGGCAATATAGAAGGTCTTCCTAACCACCTTAGCAATGTGAGTGTCAAATGAGAGATTACTGTCGACTTGGGTCCCTAGGTCCCTGATTACCTCTTCCGTACTTAATGGATTACCACCTATGTGGTAATTTGTGGGTACCTTGTTTTTCCCAAAGGGTATGACTATACATTTTTTGGCGTTTAGTTTAAGGCCAAGGCTCTGGCACCAATTATCCACTTCTATGAGGCCTTTCTGAAGGATGCTTGTGTCCGCTGGAGTATCAATTATGGCGCCCAGTTTGCAGTCATCTGCGAACTTTGTCAGCAACAATCCTTCTATGTTTGCTTGCACCTCAGAAAAATAAATGCCGAACAAGAGGGGTCCCAGGACTGAGCCCTGTGGTACACCGCTTGTGACTGGCTTAGAGTCTGACATGGCTCCAGCAATTCTGACCTTGTGGGTTCTGTCCTTGAGCCAGTTTGCAACCCATCTTGTGACATATGGGTTTCATTTAAGCTGGTGAGTTTGTCAATGATGCCCGAGTGGGGTATTGTGTCGAAGGCTTTTGCAAGGTCAAGGTAGGCTGTGTGAACTGCCTTACCCTCATCAATGGCCTTAGTGACTGTTTAAAAAAAGTTGACTAGGTTCAAAAGGCAGGATCTGCCTTTGACAAAGCCAAATTGGGTAGGATCCAATGTCTGTAGGTCCCCAATGTCTTTGTTTATGAGTTCCATAATGATCCTTTCCATAGCTTTGCAGACCAGGCTCGTCAAGCTTATGGGGCGGTAATTTCCAGGGTCCGTAGAAGCACCTCCTTTGTGGAGTGGGACCACTGTTGCTGTACGCCACTCTTTGGGTACGTATCCTGTAGTAAGGCTAAGATTAAACAGCAGCCTTATGTGCGGGTTTAGTTCCTCTTGGAGTTCATGTAGCACGCAGCCCGGGACACCGTCTGGTCCCATTGATGCTGTGTTTTTAGCTTTGGAGAGGCCGGCTCTCATCTGGGCATCTGGGATGTTAGGGAGGCTACACTCTGTTGGGATAGATATTTCTCGTTTTGGGGGGGAGGGGGCAGAGAAATTTGCACTGAACCTGTCTGCCAGAATGTTGGCAATATCTGTGGGTTCAGTGCATTTTGTGTCATTTTGGACTAATTCTGAGCATATCTGGGAGTTTCCACCCAGGTTTCTAACATAGCTAAAAAAGGCCTTGTGATTGTCTTTTGTGTCTTTTGCGATTTTTCTCTCAAAGTTGGCCTTGGATGATTTTATGAGTGATCGAAGTTTTTTGCTAGTACTGATCAGAGATGCCTTCCCTTTTGGGGATTTTGCTCTGTCATGTAGTAGCTTCCTCCTCCTGTTGTAAAGTTTGTTAATGTCTGGGGTCCACCAGACAGGACACCTGCCTTTGTGGGAATGGGTCTTGGTTTTATTAGGGATTGCATGATCCATGCATTCTTGAAGGTGTCCGTAGAAGGCATTTATAAAGGATTCAGTGGTGTGGGTTGTGGTTTCTACTGGCCCAGGGGCATTGAAAGATACCACTTCAGTCTTAAGAAGTGTGAAGTCTGCTTTTGAGAAATTTTTCACTGTGGTCTTCTGTGCAGGGGGGGGGTGGGATGTAGATTTCCAGTGAGATTAATTTATGGTCTGATCTCACCAATGAGGGGTATACTTCCGGTGTGGAGCATTTTGTCCCCATGTTTGTGATGATCAGGTCTAGTATATTATCTCCTCTTGTGGGAGTGGTGACTAGTTGTTCCATCGCATTTGAGTTTATGAATTCTAAGAACCTTTGGGCTAGGGTGTTGGGGCTTGAGTAATGTTCCAAGTCTATGTTTGGGTAGTTGAAGTCTCCCAATATGATGGTATTTGGAGAGACATTCATACTCTCCAGTGTCTTCAGGAAGGCTGAGTGGGGTTCCTGAGTATGAGAGGGTGGTCTGTAGCATGCTACAAACTGTAGGGCAGTTTTGCCTATGGTTAGTTGCACCTGGATGGTCTCCGATGCTTCGTGCATTGCCACTAACCTGAAGGTGTGGGTATCTTTGATGAATATGGATACTCCCCCTCCTTTTGTGGTTCGGTCCAAGTTTTGGGGCCGGAAAGCATGATATGAGGTATAACCTGGTAGTGCTGGGGTGCTCTCAGGAGCCTTGAACCAGGTTTCAGTCACTGCACAGACATTGATGTTCTCCATACTGAGGAGGGCTTCAAGAGCGTGCATCTTGAGGTTTAGACTTCTGGCATTGAGCAGCATTACCCTTAGTTTTTTTTCACTTGTGTTTTTTAGGGAGGTAGGTTTGTCTTTTGAGCCTTGCCTAAAAAAGGCACTATGGGGGTGGCAAGAGCCTTGGCCAATATCCGGAAGCCCAGGGGTGACAGGTGCAAGCCGTCCCATGCGAAGCAGCGTGGCTTGTCAAGCATGTCATCCCAAGCGGACAGATATTGGATCCCCTTAGAATGACACCAGTAATTAAGCCAATTGTTAAAGCTGATCATTTTGTCTCTGTACTGTGGCATCATTCTTGGTGAGGGTAAGCTGCTGCTCAGGGTCAGGGTCATACCAGCCTGGGCTACATAATCAGAGAGCTCCTCTATGTCTCTTTTCATGTAGTCCAGGGAGGTAGGTCTCAGGTCATTCACACCGGCATGGACAATGACTGAGTCATATTTGTACTTGCTTTGGAGTGACCTGAGTGCTTGTGTTATGTGGCGGATTCTAGCACCTGACAGGCAGCTTACTGTAACCTTTTCCTTGTTCAGTCTGGTGAGCGGGACGTCAGTGTGTCTGACTATGGAGTCAACTATTACAAGTGTATCTGGCATGTTGTTTAGCCTTAAGGGCTGTGACTGTTTAGCACACTGACTTTGTGAACTATGTGTTGCATGTGCTATGTCTTGAGGTAGTGGTCGCTTGGGTGTCTGCTTTGGAAGCCTCTGTTGTTTTGGTAGATTTTTAATTAGAGCCTCCGAGTATGTTTTTGTGTGTTTATGTGTTTGGTTTGCAGTTGTGATAGGTCTATGTGAGACTGGGATTGTGGTGTGTGTGATTACCTTCTCCTCCTGACAGGTTTTGCCAGTACTGAGTTGAGAGAGCTCAGCCTCCAGTTTGGCTATATAGTTGCATCTCTCACATATATTTGCATTTGTTGGGAGGAGGAGAGGGTTGTCTGTGTACATGAGGCAGTTGTAACATTGCCTCAAGATTCCCAGATTCACCAGCTGAACAGGAGAGGATGCCAGTAACTGACTCTTCTCAATGGATATGATGATAATACATCGATATATCTCAGAATTACAGTAGCTACTGTGTTAATTGTTGTATTGTTCACATTCTGAGCATGAGAGTAAAACTGAGGTTAAATCCCCCCCCCCAATAAACAAAGACCTGACACCCATATAAAAGTATGTATACCCTGACACACTGAATGTTACAGTATTACAGTGCTGATCATATTAAGTTTACCTGCACATTAGTCTGCTGTGGAAGCTGTGGCACTCACATCCATAATGTACGATGGATGCCTGGAAGCTATCATGTGTGCCTAGGTTTGCCAGGAATTCCTCAGTGGCTGAGAGTGGTTGTTACACTGCAGGCCCTCCACCAGTGATGCCACGATCCCTGGATACATCTGTTGCTCTTCTTCATGCAGCATTGATCATATCCATTGAGCTGTATTGAACCTGCTCATATGTCCTGCCCTGATGACCTGTGACATTCATGTCATGGACAAAGCCAGCCCACAATGCAGCCTGCTCTTCCTTGTTTTGCCTCTTCCTGGACAGTAAGATATCATGATGTTGCCACAGTCCTTCCAGTATAATTTCATTCTCTGCATCTGAGAAAGGTGCAAGGTGTCTAGGGTACATGATTCCTGAAAGACAACAAAATGGGAACACATTACAGGATCACATACGTGAAGTACAGTATGCAGAGATACAGAAAAGACAAACTGGTAGGCACTATCCACTGCTTGCTCACACATGTCATACTCCACAGTGTACAAACATACTAAGTGTATGGATACAACTGAGATAGTAGCAATAGTCAGGTATTCCCATTTGCACCATGACAGATACTGCTGTATGATCATACACCCAACACTGGAGTCTACTGTAGCATTTCCCCAACGAGCAACCCCCCGATAATGTGTCAAAAGAGCAGTGCCAAAGAAATAGCAATGTGCTATTACAACCACTATAAAGGGATAGTCCAATAAGACCAGTGTGCCACAATGACAAAAAACAATGCAGCCGAGATCAGTGACATGTCATTACCACAGGTCTAAGAAAGGCTTAATGCTGTAGTCCCTATTCCCATAAGTATATTCACACATTTACATCCTGTTGTACTCAAAAAAGGTTGCATATCTGATGGAGTGCAGTACTCCTCTGTTGATATGTGGTGATAGTAAAGTTTTCACAAATGCGTGTTCTATGTGAGGAAAGTATCATACAGAATAGTTCCCCATAGTCAGCTCCTTGCCTTTCTAATATGCTTCTCATCAGCAGGTGATTGCCTATTCACCAGTCTGTGGTTCTGAAATGCTAACTGCAGCCAACACAGCTGATTTGTACTATCAGCCAATGGCACGCAATCACATTACAATATATAAGGCCTTCTTATAGATTAGGGGCCGTTTCTGACATGTTATGCTGGACATTGCTGGAGTGAGGAGGCTACTACATCGCAGAGGGTAGATCTTTAGCAGCAACTTTTTCATAGAGATGGGTGTGCTACAAGCTGCAGCTGCTGCAGGTAATAGGCATAGGCAGAGTGTGAACACTTTTTGAGGACAACAAGCTGTAAGTGTAACTGTGGGAGCTGTGTCAGCCTTGCTGTAGAGGCAGAGCCAGATTGAGGCTACCCTTTCCAGTTCCATTAAGGCATGTGTTTAAGGTAAGTATGTTAGGCAACAGTATCACTAACACAGTACTAGGCATATGTCTGTTGTGTCCTTGAGCAACGTGTTGGATTAATATAACAATACATCCACCGTTTGGGTGACTATCAGGCCATGTGTTAAAGACTGGTAGTAATTTGGAACATGTATGAAGGCAGTCCATGTTACAAGCAAGTACTTCAAATGTGTATGTTACGTGTTCAGCTGTGCTGAGTGGCAAATGGGTTGGAAAGGATTGTGTGGTGCACTTTGATTTTAGTGGCCCTCAGTTGCAGTAACTAACTTGAATTTCTCTGTGAATGCAATTTTAATACATGACATGGCACTTTATGCACTTATACTTTTGCTATAGGGATATGTGAAGTGTGTTTCTATCTGCAGTCCTGTGACTTCCATCAGTGACATGCTGACATTTAATTTGATATGCATTATGTGGATAAAGAGTGCATGACTCAGTCATTATTTGCTGGCCTCACAATACTATAATTCCAGTGCTACACAAGATTGGATTTGATCCCAGGACTGTGCATGGCAAAATGTACTATTTGCAAGGCATTTAACAGACTGAGCTACTGTGTCACTGCTACAGCAGGTGTATTTGCAAGATATATGTGCACACATACAGGCTATGACAAACATTTTCTTCATCCATCAGTATGTGCATGGCTTTATATGGATGTATTTCTGCATCAGGGTCCCATTTGAACATGTATTTTGCCATTAATGCCTTAGTGGGTATCTTACTAGATGTTGCTGATAAAATGGCACATTTACCTGCTATCACAGGCCTCACTTACATCCATTATTATGTCTTTGGCTTTCTAGTAGTGTACTATTGCACCTGAGTCCATGGTAAGCTCACATTTTCTCCATTACTTTTAATCAAGTTTGCACGATGTGGCATAACATGTAGCTCCGCTAAAACACACTTAATGATTGTAACTGGCAATTACTATGTTTTGTTTAAACCACCTGTTTTAATTAAGAGTTGTGTGGCATGGTAGCTTAATACAGTGGTGTGGAGGTGCAATGGTCTTGGATTCAATAAATGGGACAGTTTTTTATTTTGTAAGTGTGCATTACAATTTTAAAGACATATATAGTCAATATAGCTCTATTTAGCTGAGCTTAGTGAAGTTGCGCAATGCAGCGCATTGTGCAGAGTGGTGCTAATAATATATAAAGAAAAGAAAAATGGAAAGATAGGAAAGTGTAAAATGGGGTGCAAGCAGGGGGAAAACATAGTGAAAGGCAGGTAGGAATGTGCAGGAAGGGTGCAGGAAAGTACAATAGCTATACATTTCTTGTACAGCAACAACTGTTCACTTTGACAGAATTTGTACATTACTTTAGACTGTAACCCCCTGAGAGAGGGGTGAAGACAACATAACTACATTGTCAAGTCAATTGGACCAAATTACATGTGTCCAGTGGATACATGTGCGAAATGGAGAGCTATGTATGGGATGATTTATTTTTTGGGACAGGTGCCCATTTTTTTAAGGTGAGAGTGGAATGCTGGGGAAAAGCATAGATAGTTGTGGGGAAGGTAATTTGGGTAGGTGAGGATGCATTTGCAGACAAACAAGACAGCAGACAGGGGCAATGTGTGACACATAAGGGGGTGAACACCTTGGATTTGGAGGGTGCTGTGGAATCTAAGTGCCATATGACTCTACAAGGAAGCATCATGACTCACATCCCCACCCATGGGACTGTCTGCACTGCTCCATCACTACCCCAGGGGTGGCAGTGATGGAGGCTGAGCACCAGGGTGAGGCTGCCTCACCAGGTTGGCCATCATGTCCTCAATCCAGCACAGGTGGGCGGACAGACCCATGGTAGACTATCCTGCGCATCAACACCAGGAGCTCAGCCTGGGTGATGACTCCTCCTCCAACACCACTCCCAGAAGGGTCCTGTTCCAATCCTGTGAGACAGTACTACCAGACACTGCAGGGGCAGCAGAGAGGACACCACCGGTCTGGTCCCAGACGTGCAGGGACCTGGTGCCAAGGCCAGATGAGGCAAGGTAGATGGATGAGCCAAAATCAGCCTACCTTAACATACTGTGGTAAATGATGTATAGCAATAAGTTAAGGTTATTAATAACCAAACCTTTGGTAGTATTAATAGACTGGAACATAGCATATATCAATATAAATACTTATTAATGTATAGTATGTGTAACACAGCATTACGTAACATAACACAGTATATTAACAGCATGCCAATATGAAGTAAACTATGAGGCCAACAAAACAGTTACTTTAACAAAATATGTTAATACTGAATCATAATAAAACATAATAATAAATCACAGCTTAACAAAATATGTAAATATTAAATCATATTAATAAATAACAATAATAAATAAATGAAGATAAGGGGTGGGGAGAAAGACACAGAAACATTCCATTACTGGCAAACTCTGATAATATATATACTCTACAGGTGTGTAGTGTCAGTTTTGAGTACAGTGACTCCAATTCTCCTATAGCTGATGTAGCATGTACATACCTCTCAAGCTGTTAGAATGCATCCGTATGGGACAAGCAATAACAAATGTAGGAAGAGAACTACACAGAACACTCACATAATGTGGACTTATATAACTAACAAGGTGTTCTGCAAGTGGATTTGATAGTACATTGCATTCCAGGTAATCATTTTTCTGGTAATCCTGTGACAGATGGATTAGGCAGTTTTAATTACATTACAAGAATTTGCGACACTTGCAAGGCATGCTTCTGTACAGTATATAAACTAGACCTCCGTCATGCCTTAGTTGGCAGGCATGGGAATAGAACCCAATAGCTGTGACTGCAAGAGGCATCTGCAAAAATGTAACTATTAACTGCAACAATTTAGTATAGACATGCAAGGAATACAGCTGTATTGGAAATATTTAGACAGATTTATTTAGGTATCAACAATGCTACTTAACACTTTATTGGTATTTCTGATAAGTGTCTGTGAAATGTAAACACAATCATATCTGCTCATAACATGGGCTACCTCAACCATATACCTTTTGTTCCTGAAGTGGAAGAACATGAGGCCATTGTGTGTTTGAATTTGTTTTGCATTCTAGAACTATTACAGTGTTATACTTACTGCAGTAACAGTAGAACACACACGCATGGAATACAGCCGTACTGCATTTATTAAAACAGATTTCTTTAGGAATCGGCAATGCTGCTTAACACTTTATTGGTATTGCTGATAAATGTCTGTGAAGTCCACACACAATATGTGCCCATAGAGTGGGCGACCCCACCCATATTCCTTTATTACCTGGAGTAGGAGGAACAGAGAGCATTATGTGACTGATATTGGCCTGGAGACAGTGTTATACTTGGCTGTAGCAACCTTATCATAGATGAGCAATACATACAGCTCTACTGCAATGGTTATGACAACAAAATCCTGCTGTACACTATTTTGCTTACTGTTATTGGTATTACTCATTGTTTATTGCAATACAGTTAAATGTGTTCATTTATGTTTATGCTTTTGTTTATGTTTTATGCTCATGTTCTGGCACAAAACCAAAACCCCTTAGCTAGACAGAAATTCTTAGGATTGCGCAATAGAGTCAAAACATAGTAAAACAGGACAAAATCCAATATTACCAGTCTACCCTTAACTCCTCCCAACACAACCCCAAGCAATTCTGGTCCTCGATACACTCCATCCTCCACCCAGGTAAAGTCTGTACCCCTCCACCTAACACTCTCCACTCCTCTGAAAATATTGCTACCTCATTCAATAAACACCTCACACAAACTGTTCTATCACTAGCTAGACAACACAATCCCCCTCCCCTCCACCACACACTTACACCTAGTAATCTGCCCACTGCCTTCTCTTTTTCTCCTATTCCAACCTCCAACATAAAAAAAAGTTTGACTAAACTTAAGCCCACTAAACTAGGAGCCGACAACCTCCCAAGTGAATACCTAAAAATTGCAGCTGACGCGCTAGCCTACCCAGTTTCAATCTTGATTAACCGATCTCTATCAGAATGTTATGTCCCTTCCCTACGGAAAATATCCCACATCATTCCCCTCCACAAAGGCAGCCCCTCCATAGAACTCACCAATTACTGGCCCATAGCAATTCTCTCTTCACTCTCCATGATACTTGAGAGATGCATTCACTCTCAAGTCCTAGACTGCCTCCTTACTGCCATCCTCCTTTCTAACATAGAAATATGGTTTCCAGCCATACCATAGCACTACCACTGCCTTACTCACTTTTACTACCACTATCCTTCAGCATAAAAACAATGGCTATTTCTCCTCTGGAACTTTCCTAGACCTATCTAAGGCATTTGACATGGTCTCACACAAACAACTCATCTCTGTTCTCAATAACCTATCCTTTCCTCATCTGTCACCAACTGGTTTCCGAGCTCTCTGACTGGCCACCAGCAATCCATTGTTTGGCAGAATGACATATCTCCCCAACTCCCTGCCTCAGTTGGTGTACCCCAAGGATCCATAATTGGACCCTTACTCTTCTCCATTTTCACCAATAATCTAGTCTCTGCCACCAAACAGGCCTCTCTGATACAGTATGCAGATGACTCCACCATCGTCTGTTCAGCCCACTCCTTACCTGAACTGCAAAAGATCACACAGGATACCTTTTCCTCTGTTGAAAGTTGGCTATCTGATGCCCAACTAATACTCAATCCAAACAAAACTAAACTCCTCATCTTCCAACCACCAAACATACTCAAACCTGCTTTCACTTTAATATTATGGCCAACGACAACACCATTATCCCCCCAACAGATCACACCAAATTGCTAGGAGTGGAGATGGGGAATAATCTCAAATTTGACATTCACATTTCCTTGACCATAAAAAAGTCCACAAAAAAATAGGAGCTTTATACAGAAATAAGCAATTCCTCACCAAAACATCCAGGATTTCAGTTGCAAATTCCCACCTTATCTCCACCCTTCTCCATGCTTCTCCAATATTTACCAACCTAAGGCAAAGCAAACTAAATAAACTTGAGACTTGCTACAACAAAATTGCCAAGTTTGCCACTGGGACCTCCTTCTGTAGTCACCACTGTATCTCACTTACTGAATTTGGCTGGCTAGAACTCCCTCACTCCTTCAATGGTACCAACTCTCACTTGCCCACAAGCTAGTAAACCATCCTCTAAAAGTCCCATCTCTACAAAATCTACTCCAGCCCTATTACACCACTAGACCACTACACTCCAGCCACAAAAATCAATTACAGGTAACCAGAGCCAAGAACTCTGATGGAGAATCACTCTTCTCCAGCTCAATAGCCAAGTTATGGAACCCCCCCCCCACAATAACCTGTGTACCATCATGCACTCACTTCAAAGATGTACTTAAATCTCACCTAAAAAAGACTGGTTATGCCCTTGCAACACTCCTCACTGGCATTCCTTACTCCATCCACCCTCAACCTCTCTTCCACCCCACTAACTATCTTTGATTACAGCCAACTTTGATGCTTGAAAGCTTATTATTATATCACTGCTGTAATTTTTATTTACTGTAATAATGTGAATACTTGCTATTTAATTATTAGAATACATGCCATCTTACATGACACAGACATTATGTGTGGACTCTATGTTCTCAACTGTCCTTCATCTAATTATGTTATTCATCATGAACTATGATTGTATTACTGTTATTTTTATACATGGAACTACATCTGCTTATTGTGGTCTTGTACTTAAATTCATCTTTATAGTGGAGCTGTTCACCCTGGGTCTCCACTGAAAAAGGACCTGTGTCCAGTCAGATTTTCCCGGTCAACAAATGTAAATAAATAAATAAAGAAATAAATTTATTGCACTACAAGTCTAATTGCCAATTTAATGTTCTACTTGCCCATTTATTACACTATAGTTTTGATTGTGTTTACTTTATTGCAGTAAATGCTTTACTCTTTCTTACTCATTGCATTGCAGTTAGCCTAATAATCTGTACTTACCGCACTCATGGTGCAATCTGGCCAGGTACCCGGCATGTGACTCAACATTGAGAGCCCTCTTAGCTGTAGCTGTTGGAAAAGATGTACACCATTATGCATTCCAGTTTTGCAGACATTCAGCTTGCAGTTTGATGAAATAGTGGAAAACATACTTAAATAATTGTTGGGCATTCCCAACCCATGTCTCTTGGACCCAGGTGTCCAAGTTCCCCCACTTTCTCCTCTTCAGGTCATCAAAATGGTGGCAACACTGTTCACCTGTGCTTGGGATATCAGTAGCACTGGTGAGTTTCCTGGCCAATCAGTCCCAGGCCTCTGCCTTACATTCTGAGTCTTGGAAACTTCCCTGCATCAGCCTGAGTTCATAATTTTATTTCCAGGATCCCAACAAAGAGCCTGCACTCCTGAGCACCCCATCTCTGCACCTGAAAGTGTGCACCTCCCCAGCACTGCCTGCCATATCAACATATGATTAGACTCCAATGACTGGTGCATAATTCCCACCTATTTGCCTTAATATAGGCTGTTTTCCAGTCCTTCCATGCCATTGAGCAACATTCAAAAAAGTGCCGTGTTGCTTAGCATCATGCAAACCAGCTAAGCAGCATGAAAACTTGCACAACTATGGTTTTAGCAAAGCTTAGTGCTGCATGAACAGCAGTAGCCTTTAGCATGTTTAAACAGTGCTCAGCGTAGTACAGCAGTGCCATATTTCACACATTTGTTTTTAAAATTAAACATATATAATAAATTAAATTACAGACGTCTTATGATTGCTATGGACTCAAATTCACAAACATGCAGCCAGCACAATTAGAGGAATCCAACGTTATTCTGGAGTAAAGAAGGCAGACCGGTTTCGGCCTAAGTAAGCCTTTTTCAATGGCTGTTTTTTGTGAAATTATGACCATTTTTTGGTCTCTGCACTTACTGTCCGTGTGGAGCCTTGGTTGGTACATTGCTATGGACTTGAAGCAGGACTTACACTGTCACTGTACCCATTTGGTTACTTGGATATTATGAAAACTAGTATACCTTCACATATACTACTGGACTACCTGTTAGCATTGCTTAGCACTCTGGCACATCATGCAAACATGCTTATATAGACCCAGAAATAAATAATTAATTACATACGGTTTCTATTTTTAGATGTCTGGCAACTGTCGGCTATGTATGTATGAGTGCCAGTCGGTTCTTTGGAGCTCCTCGCAGTGCTGCACAAACAACAATTAAAAAACAAATGAAAAAAACTGCATAATTATGATAATTATTTATGTTGGGTTTCTATTTTTAGATGTGTAGCAGGTGTCAGCTATCTATATGTCAGCACAGCTTAGCACTGCTGTGCTCTGTACTGTGCCATGCAAACACACAAAGAGGAAAAAAAATTCATAACAATAAAATATTACACATTTTAGTCAATTCACAGCATTTCAACAGTAGCAGGGAACATTTCAGGGAGCCTTACCCTGTACATAACATCTGACCAGGCATCCACAACCATGGGTTGCCTCTACACTTCTCCCTACACAGATTCAATATCTCTGTTCTTATGCTCTCCCTAGGCAGCATGCCATAATTAATATGCATGGCATGCTACAGTGGGAGAACCATGGCTGTATACATGGATCTACATGGTGAGTAATTGGATTTTATTAAATACTGGGGACAGTTTTGGACAGAGATTACCCCAATAATCTTTTAGAAGACTGTTTATGAAAAGTAGTCTTGGGTAGAAGTGACAGATATTTGCCCCTATTCATTTATATTTCTTGCAAACCAACTATAACCCATCATTAAAACAACTAATAAAAACTTTCTAAACAATGGTTTTGGACTTATCAAATGATAGTCAGGCAATATGTATAGTTAAGTGAAGAAATGGAATGTTGCTATATCAATATGTTGAAGAGTTAACTAACAAACTGAGCGAGCTGTCCACATTTTTTATAACAAAAAAAACATAAAAACAATTTCAGAAATTAATGGTGTTGCATTCATGAAGGCCTAAATAGTGTGTTTAAAGAATTTCAATAACATGCTATTCAGTATTTCAGGCATGGCTACATTAACTGTACAACATCAGGACTGAATTACATAGCCCAATGTGGCTCTTGAAGTGCTGGGGAAAACTGAGAGGTACTTACAACAGTGCATGTATGAATATATATACTACAATAAGAATATGCTAAAGAAAGCATTATTAGCAGGCATGCTCTTATTTCTGATCATTTTAAGAAATGCAAGGGTTTTTTTTTTTTTTTTTGAAAAATCTACTCAAAGTAGTTGCTGGGAAGATATGGTAGAGTATCGGGAAGTGATCTGGCAATTTAAATATTTCCTTCTTTAAACAATGGTATGACTTAATTATTATATGCAAAAAAATTGGTATTTTTATTGATACATTTCACTGTATTGTCATTCAGTGATGTATTTGAATTTGTTGTTATTTAAGTGAGGTTGTTTGTTTTTAATGGATTATTTTGATGACACTGAAAGGATGAAGCACTCAATTGACTAAACCTCTCATGTTGGATGACTTTAGCTTGTTTTGTTTTTAACCTCTTCTCCATCTTTGTTCACTAAAGCAACCCAAAATGTGTGGCTTGTTTAAACTCATAATATGCTTTTAATCCTCTTGAGGTAAAATTGAGTGACACAGAAATAGCAGTGCATATAACTTTTACCGGAGCCAAGATATGCAGTGTTTACATCTGTGAATAACATTTAAAGTGTTTTTTGTCAGTGATGAAGTAAGTAGGCTTGAATTCACTTTTAAGATAGTATGTAATGGATAAATTCTGCTATTTAGGCATCAGCAAAGCTATTTATCTATCTTATATGCATTAGATTAATTGCATTTTTATTGCCCAGTCCATATAAAATACATCACATGTATAGTTGTGCCTTACTGAAAACTGTACTGTTTGTTTAATATTCCCAGGACTTTCTTCGGGTGTACTGTTGCAAATAATACTATGCACTAGCTTAACTACGAGTTACTTTATTTATAATCAGATAAGTCCAAATTTTGAATATATAAACTGCTAGAATAGAAGTAAAATAAAACCAACTTTTGTAGCTGAGAAAAAAGCATGACCTAGTAATTTATGTTCTTTGTCTTTTAAGTACATATCTAGCCTGGAACTGCTCTCAGTAAGAACCTTAATTGTCAAGGTATCTAGAATTTCCTGGATACTTGTGTGCTGTTTCTACTTTATCTGCCAATTTGTTACAATTAGTGTATGTAACATTGTAGTACTGGAATTGTTTATGTGACCCTTTTGATTAGCAGTTAGTTAATTTTCCTTAGGTTTATTTCATGCTGATTTTGCTACAAATGACAGATCACAGTAATGCATACTTACCACAAATTAATATTTCTCTACAGATTGTTATATTTTGTTAATTTTGTATTTATGATATGAGTTGCACTTTCCACTTCTATAATTTTAGTTATCACCTATTCAATATGTCAAAAAAGAATGGCATTAGAGCAATAGTTAACTGGTTTTGATTCAAGTATAATGCGAAGTCTAATAACAGACACTCACATCCTGACTTTTTGCCATATTATTGTAT
The DNA here is from genome assembly GCF_019279795.1 of Protopterus annectens. Classification (NCBI taxonomy): domain Eukaryota; kingdom Metazoa; phylum Chordata; order Ceratodontiformes; family Protopteridae; genus Protopterus; species Protopterus annectens. The sequence continues at coordinate 1,912,838,893 of NC_056739.1, forward strand.
ACTTTACCACAGTAGTGACAGAGTTGCTCCTTATTATCTCACCATAATGATTATAATGATTTTTTTCCTTGAATGATCAACAAATATGCAGTGTATTCTTGTTCCTATTACTCCTGTCACAGATACTATATTCATTAGAAAAATACATGTGCTTTAACTGGACATACATCAGTTTTCCCAGATATTGCTGCTGTACGCTACATGGTATAATAAGACCCGCACCAAACTGCAATGTAATGTACACATAAATATTCAAAAACATGTGCATCTGAGACCTCACAGTGCTCTGATGTAGAAATCAAAAACAATGCTAAAATCAGAAACTAGCCTGGTAGAGCAGAGCATAAAATAGGTCATAGACAAATGGAGCATCCATGTGCTGGCTTGCATGAGCCTTATTACATTAGGTGGCAGCAGGTAGCCTGAATTGGTGCGTGTTGCAACAGGCTGTCTGCAAATACTGTATGGTAATAACGTACACAATTACTGCTTGGTCTCTAATCACCTAGCCACTTACTGGTTGCATGAAAGAGGAGGAATGGGGAGTAGAAGACAGTTGGAAATGGGGAAACATGGCAAGTGGAACAACAGAAAGAATAGAAATATAAAGGAAAAGCAGGTGGGGAGAAGGCAGGACTCTTTTTGTGGGAAAATATACCTTATTTTTTGTCAATGGATACATTCACACACACACACACACACACACACACAAACGTATCAATATATATATATATATATATATAGAGAGAGAGAGAGAGAGAGAGAGATAAAAAGAGAGTGAGAGAAAAACAGTGAGAAAGAGAATGGATGATGGGAAGTATGATATGGAGGCAGGGAAGAAACGTGGGCATGATTAAACACAAACATATACAGAACACTACAGACAAACAGATGTATGTGTGCACACCCTAGGAGTAAGAGGCATGTGCTTGAAAGAGACAAACAGAATGTGGACAAATGCTGATGGGGAGCAGGGGGCAATAAACAAAAGGTAGGTTGTGGCTCAGTAGGATAATAATAAATTGGTATCGGTTTGGTTACTGGTAGTTGTCCACTCAAAGGAATGCTAGCTTGTCCCATCAGATGGCTGAGGTGGGTCAAGGTGACTTTTGGTAGGCTCTGTTGGCTCAGTGGCAGGTGTGTATCAGTCAATCCTACCTGAAATGCACTTGAGAATGAGTACTGTAGAAGCTACCCAGCAGGCCATTGCACTGCCATCTACTTGTCATGCTTCTTTACTTATCGATATCTGGGATCCAGTAGATGGGTGAGCCAGGGTACCTATATGGGATACATCAGTAATCCCTGCTCCACCATCAAGGCACTCATAGTTCTCTCACCTCCTATAGCCAAGACTACAGGCAGGGCAAGGGCAGCCAGCATCTAATATGCCTGTTGCTCCTTGGCATCATTATGACTTGCAGCAGAGAGGCATAATGGAGAGAGTAACATAAGTGAAGATGTTCTAGACATAGTGCAATCAATATAGTAAAAATCAATAATTAATACACAGACTAACCCTGCAGTGCTGAAAGTATCAGCTGCCTCCTGCAGTAGTCAATATGTATGGTCTCTCACTCTGCCAATCCTGAAAGACAAATGGAACAACATAGCCTTCACAAACAGATGACAACCTTTGGTGCTGAAAAGTCATAAAACTGTGGATTGTACTTTCATATCAAAGACTTAGATTAATTTTCCAATGCTGTTACTGAGTAATCAGGGTGCTGCTGTCCTTTGGATGAGACATTAAATCATGGTTCCATCTGTGTGAGTTGGTAGTAGCTCAGGGTGATGTAGAAGATCCATGACACTTAATGAAAAAATAATAGGGGAGATCTAGATCACACCATAATTCAGTATTAACACATCTTGTACTTCACACTATTCTTTAACATAGTAACATACTATTCTTACATTGTAACATCCAACAAAGGAGACATATCTCTCTTTTTTTCTTACAATTCATCGTCTCCATCTCTTTCGCAACAATCATAATCTTATTCTTCTTAACAAAACTATACAATCCCATAATTAGTTATACAATAATTCCTGACACTTACATTGTCATGCATTCCATATTGCCCCATCAAAATTGGATCCTTGTTCTATCTTTGCATCATTGTAGCATCCTTACATGCTCCATATAACATGTCCGTGTTGATTTTCTGAAAAGAGTTATATGAACATTTTTCTTGAAAATTTCCCAAAACATTTTCATCTTCATACACTCTATTTAAGCATACTCCATCATACTCCATCATACTCCACCATTTCCTTTTTATTGCAAATTTTGCACAGTCTTTTATTTTGCTGCTTATATTGCATTTGACCCTTTACAGGCAATTTGCCCAATATTAACCTCAAGAGAAAATAACGTATTTCTTCCACTTCTTTATAACTTTTCTGTTTTGTCTTTTATAAACATCTTTTCTCCTCTCTACTAATGTTCCCAGGGTAAAAAGTAATACCATTTCTCCATCATTATTTTAGACCAGCATATTTTCATTTCATCCATTGAACCCCTATTTTCAATCTCTGTTACATATTCATCATTTTTTTTATTTACAGTCACTTGTTTCTTTTTTATTATTTGAATATTTAACCATTGTGTGTCATATTTATTCAATAACATTCCTCCTAATGTATTTCTTTTCCCTTGTTCTATTTTCATCAGTATTCAAAGAAGATTTAAATATGCCTCCCCCAAACAAAATAACAGGAAAAAAACACTGGATTGATTAACCCTAACCCACCATCTTTTTTGTTACAATATAATATGTCTCACCTAATTATATACAATCGCAAATTTTATCTTGTCCTTCATCACCATCACCATCATCAACCACTCATTTTTCTCATTTTCTACATAGGCTCAGGGTGTTGCATCAACTTTTGCTATCTCTCTCAATTCAATGCCACTGTCCTCCCTTCTTTAACATTCATGCTGTACTGTCACAGGTCCTCTCTGCTGCAATCTATCCATCTTTTTGCTGGATGCCCTCGTTTCCTCTTGCTTTATTCCTGTCTGTCCCAAATCTTCTCACAGATTCCATTATGATTTCCAGCAAATGTGCCTGGAACACCTTAATCTGTTTTCTTTGACCTTTTCTGTAACTGGTTCTACTTTGCCTTCTGCTCTCATGTCCTCATTTCTTCCTCTTTTTTCTGTCAACAGTGTGCATCCTACCACCCATCTCAGGCACATTATCAGTATCACATCTAGCTTCCTCACCTGCTCTGCCTTCACTGCCCAGGTATCTGTACCATACAGTAGTATTGGTCACACCACTGTTTTGTACAGCATACTTTTCAATTTCTTTGGCATTATTCTGTCATGCATTACCCCAACACTGTGTGCCAGTTGGCTGCAACCTCTCTGATTCTAGATTTGACCTCCTCATTCAGACTTCCCTTCTCCTGAACCACCTTCCCAAATACTTGAAGATGTAACCCTGTCCCACTACTTTTCTTCTCTCTCAGGTTTCAGATTCTTTTGATGTCCCCCATTTACTGCCATGACAACTGTGTTATCTGTAGTCAGTTTCATCCCATGTGCCTTAACATTTGCATTCCATTCCTCTATCCTTTGATAAAATTCTTGCTCAAAGTCTGCCTGTAATGCCACATCATCTGCTTACAGCAAATTTATTAAGCTGTTCCATCCAACTTGTTTGCTAATATAGTGCAACATCAGTATGAACAACAATGGGCTCAGAGATGAATCCTGATGTACACTCACTCCCAATCGGAACCCCTCTGTGAGACCAAACATTATTCTTTCTTGAAGCATTGGGTCTTTGTACATAGCCTGCACTAATTCTACTGATGCTTTTGGGACTTCAGACTACCAAAGGACTGTCATATTAGGCTTCTTGGGACCTTGTCATATGCTTTCTTCCCATCCAGGAATGACCAGTTAGAGTCTTTCCTCATGCAAGCAGTGGGTCAGTTGTGCTGCATCCTGATCTGAATACAGACTGCTTATCTCCTATCTTGCTTTCTACTACTCTGCATATTCATTCATCAATCACCTTCTCCAAGATTTTCATGCAGTGTGACAGGAGTTTGATACCTCTGTACTCCCCATATTTGTAAATGTCCACATTAGTATGCTTATTCTCCAGTCATCTGGGATATTTCTCTCCACACTGCTATGAGTACCCTCAGGAGCCATTCCTCCCCTAACTCAGCTAACATCCTGATCATACCTGCTGTAACCTCACTTGAGCCTGGTGACTTCATTTTCATTAGTGCTCTTCTTACTTCTCCTAGAGAGGGCTCCTTTTCTTCTTTCATCATAAGCTCTGTCTTGGTCAATACAGCTTCTGTTTTTTTTTTATTCAAACCTGCTGAAACTGCTCCTTCCATCTGACTTTGATGTTCTGTGTACTAGTGAGAAAGTTGTTGCACATTATGAAGAGTATCTGATTACTATCTTCTTTATCTGCCTTGCAAGCTGATAGTTTCTTTGTGCCATCTACAGAGTAATCTTCAAGAAGCTGGTAGAGGGCCTCTCATTATTTGTTCTTCCTTATTGCAGCTGCTGTCTTAGCCAACAAGTATTCCTTTCTAACCTGTTCTGTATTGTTTATCTTCCACATTCTCCTGCATTCCTATTTTCTTTTGATAACTTCCTGGACTTCTGCATTCCGACACTAACTTTTCTTATGTAGTTTATTTCCATACCTGGGTAGCCACATATATGTTCTATAGTCCTCACACAGGCTGTTTTGAGGCACTGCCATTCTTCTTTAAGTCAAGTTATTTCCTTTTTCTTTATAGGCAGGAAAAGCATATACTCTGTTCATATAACTCAACTTCCCTAAGTTGTACATATGAATCATATATAATTTTTTAGAGGACAATACTGTTTTTAACCTTCTAAAACTCTTCCCACTGCTTCACTCTCACACAAAATTTAATTGTCTTGTGATTAGTGAAATATACCTCATTTTTGTCACACCCTGAAGGCTTTAATCAACATCCCATAATATATCTTCCAGTACCCAAATACTTTCCATCGTCCATTCTTTCTTTCTCATGATAATTACTAAATCAGTAGCATATGCCATAAACGGGTCTATATTAGAGCATCGAAGTTTTAAAACTTTGAATATTCTAATATCAACTCCTATTCAGCCAATGCTGAAAATAGCGAAGCTGCAGAACACCAAATTTCTTCCTAGGGAAGGAATTTGGTTGGCCGTTTCTGTGGCTTCGCTATTTTCAGCACTGCAGTAGAAAGTTACAGGCCGGGATCAGGTAAGTGTGCGATTGTGTGGATGTGAGGGTTAGGGTGCAGGTTAGGTGAGTTAAGGTTAGGGCGGTGGTCAGGTAAGTGTGCGATTGTGTGGACGTGAGGGCTAGGGCGGGGTAGGTGAGTTAGGGTTTGGGCACAGGTGAGGTGAGTGTGCGATAGTGACGAACCTTAGGGTTAGGGTTTGGGTTAAGGTAATGGATAGATAGTACTGTTTGTACAGTTTAGTGTAGGGTTAGATGTAGGATTTTAAGTGTATGTGTGTGGATTGCTGTTTGTTTGGTGTACTTGTGTTATGTGTATGTGTGTCGGGACAGCAAATTTTTTCCCTGGGAAAAAAATTGCTGTCCTGCATGTTCGGTATTGTCAGCATTCGCTGACTAGGGGTTGATATTAGAACATTCAAAGTTTTAAAACTTCGATGTTCTAATATAGACCCCCATAAACTAGGGTACCTTTACTCCTTGCATTCACCTAACTTGCTTCATTTACTCTTCTCTCAACTACCATAGCATTTGTTACTAAAGTAAATACTCCTATTAAAAGATAGCCTTCATTCACCCCTTTCTGAGGTTTCAGATATTTTTCGAACCCATCCATTTGCTATCACCTTGTTGCATGTATGTTTATATAATATTTTAAAACTCTTATTACTTTGTCACTCTGATTATAACGCCTTAATACCTCCCACATTTCCTCATGCTTTACCTTTGAAATGCTTTCACTACATCACACACACTACCTTCCCAGTCTCCCTTCTTTCACTATGGAATATACCTCTTAGTTTATTAACAGCAACATATATTTAGCTTGCTTTTCCTTAGTCCCACATATTCCACTATGTCCGATTCTCACATCATCTTAGATAACCTCACTTGTCAAAGAATATTCTAGCCAAGATGTTTTTAATAATTTGTAGAAATATACTAATGTGCAAGAGAGGGTTATATAATAAGATTCTGTTATACTCAATTTTGACTGTTTTCCGAATTTAAAGTGACAGTTGCGGAATATTTTCAGATAGAGCAACAATATTTGAAGAGATGAAGTGTCTCCCTTTATTATAGCTATAAGGTTTGTTGTGTGTAGAGAAAGTTTGGGGACATGATTCAGCAATATAAAGTTTGATTTCTATGAAGAATCGAATGTTATAGTTATAAAGAATGTTATGCTTAGGTTTTATTCTGATTTTATATATTTCTTACAAGGTAAATGAAAGTGTTTTTTATGTCTGTTAAGTGTGAAATGTCAATATTGCAATAGACTTGTAATATCATAGTTTTAAAACAGTTAAAAATTACAAGCATTTGATATAAGTACTGTTCGTTTTAAACAGCGTGATGTATACAAGATTGGAACAACACATGCCGTTTTTAAGATTCATTTGGATGAAGTCAGCTGTGAGAATTTTGCATTAATTGATGAATCAAATTATTTAATTAATGGCGTTCAAGCATAAGATTTGATTGGTAGATATATTGTATAAAATGAGTGTGGATACTTAGTTTAATTGATCTGATGAAGCATGCGTAGTGCATGCGAAAGCGCTTATCCATCCTGTCATCTGGTTTTATCTGAATAAAGAAGATTTTAAGGAGTTATTCTCGTGGTGTATCCTTCACAGTTTTGCTGCTAATAACCTCACTTGTATAATTTTCATAAGAATTATGTAATCCATATTTCCTATTACCATAGGTCACCAGTTCTTAAAATCCTTTTTCGCTTCTTTCCTCTTAAAAATAACTTTTATAACACCCTCACGTACATGTTCACTTTCCAGCCCCTCTCTTAACTATTCATTTAATGCATCCACAAGCAATAGCTTTTGATCTTTTTCTAATTTCTTATAAGAAATGATACCCTAAGTCATCTCGGCCTGGACAGCTATTTTCTTTAACTAAATGTAATATCTTGTCTAGCTCTTCTATTGTTATCTCCTTCTCCATTTCTTTAGTTTCCTCATCTATTATTTGTGCCACCTGTCATCTCTTCTTGCCCCCCTTTTCTACCTTATACATTTTTGCATACCCCCCTACCACTCCTAAAGCACCTTCCTGACTCTCCCCTATTTCTCCCTTTTCATTTCTCATAATTTCAATTCTTCCTTTCTCATATTTCACATTTTTGCCCAACAAAAGTGTCACCTCTTCATTTTCTTCTTTAACCACTTACCTGTACTTATACAGTCATCTTTTCCTTATTTCTCTCATTTATCTGTCTTCTGCACAGTATTTTCCCCTCATTCCAAAAATACTTCATACTCTTTAATTACTTGACTGCACTATGTTTACTTAGTTTCCTTACTTCCCTTTCTACCATCATAAAAAAAGTTTAAGTAATTCTATTTAAATAGAGGTAACCAACTTCAAGAGCAGTATGTATGTTTCACAATGGTGGGAACAACTTTGTGGTCTGGCCATCACTTTCCTCACTTTAGACTCAGGTTTCCACTGGCAGTATGACCCAGTAATGGACAGGGTCCATTGCAAGGACCTTCAGTATATTGAGTATGGTACTTTGATCTATATTATGGGCTAGTTCCTTGAGTGTGACTGTGGCTATTATCTGGATACACTAATTAAAGCTCTAACATAGCCATCAGAGATGCCCTGGATACTTTGGCCCCTGCATGCATACGTCCTAGATCTACTGCTTGGTGTGAGCCATTGATCAACATGAGCTCTCTGCAATGAGGAAACTAGGAAGGCAACTGCATCACAGGTGGTGAAGGACTTGTGAGCTTGAGAACAAACTTAATCTGGGTGCACATTATGTTACATACCATCTGAAAATCTTCTGCAAGAAGATAATTTATTGATCCATTGAGATTGTTGTTGCATTGAATCATCCAGCTGTACTTTGAGTTGTGAAGTAGCTGTGCAGCCTAACATATCTCATTGCTTGTAGAGTTGTCTTCTCCTCTCTAATGTGAGACATTTGTCATTTTCTTTGCACATAAGGTTGCCAAGACTAGGTATTGCTTTTGCTATGTTACACCCCTGGAGTATTGCAAAACATCCTTTGTGAATGTTCCAGATGTTTGTGGGGTGGTTTGGTTGTATACACTTTGAAGAGATTATCAATGTGGTTTCATTTTATTCTCACCCAGATTCTGGCTGGATCTTGATACAATAGGGACTGAACCTTGACTTCAATCCATATTCATCAAGGACACCCACACCTCCAGGTTAGTGGCAAAACATGAAGCATCACAGACCATCCAGGTGCAACTAACCGTAGGCAAAACTGCTATACAACTGGTAGCATGTTACAGACCACCCTCCCAGTCTCAGGAACCCCACTCAGCCTTCCTGAAGACATTGGAGGATATGAATGTCTCACCAAACACCATCATATTGGGAGACTTCAACTACCCTAACATAGACTGGGTGCATTATTCTAGCCCAAACACCCTAGCCCAAAGGTTCCTGGAATTCATAAACTCAAATGCAATGGAACAGCTGGTCACCTCTCCCACAAGGGGAGATAATGTACTAGACCTGATCATCACAAACATGGGGGCAAAGTGCTCCACACCGGAAATATACCCCTCACTAGTGAGATCTGACCACAAACTAATCACCCTGGATATACATATCCCACCTCCACCCCCAACACAAAAGACTACAGTGAAAAACTTCTCAAAAGCCAACTTTACACTTCTTAAAACTGAGATGGTATCCTTTAAGCCCACTGGGCCAGTGGAAACCACATCCCACAATGCAGAATCCTTCACAAATGCTTTCTATGGACATCTCCAAGAATGCATGAATCATGCAATTCCAAATAAAACCAAGACCCTCTCCACCAAGGGCAGGCATCCTGTCTGGTGGACCCCAGCCATAAACAAATTGTATAACAAAAGAAGGAAGCTACTGCACGACAGAGCAAAATCCCATAAAGAGAAGGCATCTCTGATCAGCACTAGTAGAAAGCTATGTTCTCTGATAAAAACATCCAAGGCCAACTTTGAGAGAAAAATCGGTATGGACACTAAAGATAACCACAAGGCCTTCTTCAGCTATGTTAGAAACCTGGGCGGAAATCCTCAGATATGTTCAGAGTTAGTTCACAATGACAAAAAATACACTAAACCCACAGATATTGCCAACATTCTGGCAGACAGGTTCAGTGCAAATTTCTCCCCTCCCTCACCCCCAAAAGAAGAAATACTTATCCCAGCTGAATGTAACCTCCCTGTCATCTCAGATGTCCAGGTGAAAACTGCCCTCAGCAAGGCTAAAAACACAGCATCAATGGGACCTGACGGTATCCTGCGTTGCGTGCTACGTGAACTCCAAGAGGAGCTAAACCCGCACATAAAAATGCTATTTAACCTTAGCCTTTCTATAGGATATGTACCTGAACACTGGCATACAGCAACAGTAGTCCCACTCCACAAAGGAGGCATCTCTACAGACCGTGGTAACTACCGCCCCATAAGCTTAACCAGCCTGGTCTGCAAAGCTATGGAAAGAACCATTATGGAACTCATAAACAGAGACATTGGGGATTTACAGACACTTGATCCCACCCAGTTCAGCTTTGTAAAGGGCAGATCCTGCCTTTTGAACCTGGTTGACTTTTTCGAAACAGTCACTAGAGCCATTGACGAGGGCAAAGCAGTCCATACAGCCTACCTGGACTTGGCTAAAGCTTTCGACACAATACCCCACTCTGGCATCATAGACAAGCTCAACAGCTTAAATGTAAATCCATATGTCACAAGATGGGTGGCAAACTGGCTAAAGGATAGAACCCATAAAGTCAAAATCGCTGGAGCCATGTCAGACTCAAAGCCAGTCACAAGTGGTGTCCCACAGGGCTCTGTCCTGGGACCCCTCTTGTTCGGCATTTATTTCTCAGATGTGAAAGCAAACATGGGAGGGTTGTGGCTGACAAAGTTCGCAGATGACTGCAAACTAGGCGCCATAGTCGATACACCAGCTGACACATACATCCTACAGAAAGGCCTCACTGAAACGGACAACTGGTGCCGGAGTCATGGCCTTAAACTAAATGCCAAAAAATGTATAGTCATCCCCTTTGGGAAAAACAAAGTACCCACAAATTATCACATAGACAGTAACTCACTGAGTACGGAAAAAGTAATCAGAGACCTGGGGACCCAAGTCGATAGTGACCTCTCATTTGAAACCCACATTGCCAAAGTGGTTAGAAAGACTTTCTACCTTGCCCACCTTATCATGAAGGGATTCACATCCAGATCAAAGGAGGTCATTGTACCCCTATACTTCTCCCTTATCAGGCCCATGATTGAGTACAATGCCCCATTTGGTATGTACCTCACCCGGCACTTGCAATATCTAGAGAGACCCCAAAAGTACCTCACCAAGAGGATCAAGGGTCACCAACATATGTCATATGCTGCCAGACTAAAGAAACTCCAGCTCTATTCAGCAGCATACCGCCTGCTCAGAGGTGATCTGTGCCTGACGTACAAGGCCATGTCCAATCAGGAATTGATGGACATGCTTCACCTCAAAAAATCCAAATCCATCAGAACCACGAGAGCTAAAGATTTAAACCTCAGCACAAATATGAATAGGACTTGCTAGAGGGACAGATTCATAACTCAGAGGCTTCCCATACTCTGGAACAGAATCCCAGTTCATGTTAGGCAGAGCCCCTCACTGATTTTCTTCAAGAGAAATCTTGACGAGTGGATGGGAGATCGTAGGTTTACCCCAGGGGTCATCTCTGTGTCACTACTAGACAGAGGCACAGTAAACTAATTCTATTATGTAAGGGGGTCTTCACTGTGTCACTACTAGACAGCAGCACAGTATTCTAAATCTATTCTGTACACTTTTGTACCATTACATGGGGTGGCGAAAGCCACATCACTATGGCTAGGCTTATAAATGCCCCAGGGCAGATAGCCTAGTACCAAACTATGAAACTATGAAACTAAGACCTGCTGTATCTCAGAAGATGCAATGCTGCCTGTTTTCTCTATCTTTAGTAAAGGTGGACTTGAAAAACATTCACCTCAAAAAAACTAATTTGGATCTGGGCAGACTGAAAATAACCACAGACCTCTAACTCTCTTCTTATAGTTAAGGTTATTAATAAGGAAGTTCATAGGTTCATAGGTTGGTACTAAGCTATCGGCCCTAGGGTCTATACAAGCCTAGCCATAACAATTCCCTGGCTATTTCTTCCCACACTATTTACTTTCCTGGACCCCTGTCTAGCAGGGTGATTGAAGTGATCCTTGGTGTAAATTTCCTTTCTCCCATCCAATCATCAAGGTTCCTTTTGAAGAGGACCAAAGAGGAACTCTGCTTGACATGTATGGGCAGTCTATTCCAAACTCTGGGGAGTCTCTGGGTCAGGAACCTATCCCTCCAGTATGTTTTGTTTATTGTGATGACAAGCTTTAGATCCCTGGAGCGTGTGGCTCTGAGGGACTGGGATTTCTTTAAGTGTAGCATGTTCAACAGCTCTGGGTTTGACATGGCCTTGCATATTAAGCAGAGATCGCCTCTGAGTAGACGATATGTGACAGAGTATAGCTGGATTTTTTAAGGCGGTCAGCATAGGGCATCTGCTTTAGGCCTGTGATTCTTTTAGTGAGGCATTGCACTTGCATTGCATTGAAGTGGCTGCATAAATGTATTCCTGTTTGACATGTGTGTATTCCTATTTGATGTTACACAACCTTGTTGATCCCTGTCAGTCTTGTTTCTTACCTCGGCACAGCACTACCTTTATTTGTGTTGTCAGTGACGTACCTTTGGAGAGAGATCAGTAATTATATCATGTTCTGGTCCTCCTTGATTTCTCAGCAGCTCTGATCACCATGGAATATGGCATTCTGATTGAGTACCTAATATCATACTGTGACCATTCAAGCGCCATTCTTCAGAGATTTTCTTCTTGCCACCTTATCTCCATACAGGAGAGGCTTCCAGCATTAACCCTTCATGCAGCCACCAGCTTGAATGTGAGTAGTCTCAGGGCTCAATACTAGTCTAATCCTAATATGTTCATGATGTATATGCTGTTATATTAGGAGGTCATGAGATGTAAAGGTATTACTGTTCCGTCATCCTGATGTTATTCAGCTGTACCTCACCTTTACTCAATAGTCTCTGCCACATTTTACAACCTCTGTAGATTGCCCTGAGTCCATCCCACAGAAGCTGATGCAAAGCTGACTAGTGCTGAAGCTAATAAATGACACTATCTTTCTTTCCTATTTTGTCTGCATTCCTGCCTTATAATTAATGAGGGAGTAGAATAGACTGAAAATTGTACCTTATGTCCATGCTCTAGGGGTAATATTTGATGAATGCGTAGCTCTTAAGAAGTACAAAGCAGCTGATAATATGTTTTCATACTAGCATCTTAAAATTATTATCAGCCCCAGAAGTTACTTTCTGCTTCAGACTTGGCAATCATAACCAAGCACCAGTGCCATTAAGCTTAGACAATTGTGGTGACCTTTATCCTGGATGCATGTAACATATGCAAAACTCATTACCCTAATTGTTGTCAATAGTAGCTTATATTTGGCACAAAAATCTGTTCTGTGGGATCTGCACTGGCTGTCAGTCACTGCCAGGTCTACGTTTAAGAATGTTAAGCCTACCTTCTGAACTTTACATAGTCCGAGTCCTACCTTTATAAAAGAGCTGTTAGCGCCTTATTTCTTGGTGAGGCTTCTTAGGTCACCAGATGAAGAGCTGATAGCTATTCTGACTTTAGACATCTGTTAAGTTCTTATTTCCCTGTTTGGCTCCAGTCCTTTGCAGTCGGCTACCTTACTGGCTTTGTGTACCTGATTCCAAGACCTCATTGAGAGATTTGTCAAACACCATCTCTGTTGAAGGGATCAATTTAAAGCAAAAGTGGATCCAGTTTTACACTTATTAATTTATCTTAATTGTTAAATGTATTTATAGTTTTCTATAAATCTTGCACAAATCTTTAAGAATGCACACATAATTATCATTTGTATTATTACTAAGATATTTTGTGATTAAGTATCTAGATATGGTAATATATAAATAAACTGCATCATACCTACATTAGCTAAAAGTTTCTATAAGCCCTGACTCAATGTGATGGACAACCTTCTGAGGTCCTTGTCCTTCACTGTTATCTTACTCCTGCTTTGGATTCATTATACCCCCATGCTATGTCCATGCCTAATGGACATATTTACCCTTGTCGTGCAGCTGCTGCCATAGATTCCAGTTATGAGTAGACAACATAGCATAGCTGTGGTACAATATTTACAAGACACACATTGCATTGCACCACAAGAGACATCCCAGCAGTGAAAACTTGTCTTAAGGTGGAAAAACACACCCACAATGATATTCCTAGTTTGCTGGAGCACAGTACTGCATGCTTGTTCTACCTACTTTGTGGGCCTTTGCCACAGTTTGAGCATCTGAGTTTGTGTTATGTGGGCCACATCCCCTAACAATAGGTCAAGTGGCATGCTGTCACTCTTACATGCCAGAGTGACATTATGTGTAATGCTGTCACTCTGGTATGTAAGGTTTAAGGCAAAACCATAGTAGATGTTGGCACCACTCCCACTACCTATCTGACTCTAGCATCATTATTTTTTTAACCTCCTCACCTATACCTGGCTTAACAACTTCCACCTTTTCCTTCACTACACCTCTTACTATGCAGCACTACTTTAACTACTTCTGCTATATTCTAGCAGGCCTTCTCTACCTTGCCTACAATGCTACTAACCCTCCTAATCATATCATGATTTACTATTCCCCGTTATCTTAAACTCTAACATCTTACCAACAAGTACCTACACCATATAGCAACATCTGCCTACAGTTATACAACACCTCCTCCTCCCTGCTATATTCCTTCAAGCACATATAATCTTCAAGCCCTCAGCTACCCACATTCAGATACCACCAGACAATCACCAAACTAAAAAAACCTACTACTGCACTCCCTTACATGTATTAAATTACTATCTGACATCCACCCCAACTCCCGCCCTTTCAAAGAATCACCCCATACTCCATCACGCCTCCCCAAAACTCACACACATTCTCCTAACCAACTTCTCTCCAAAACTAACATTCCTTTCACTCTATCTGCAATCTCCAAATCCGACCTACTAATAACTTTAATCTCTGAAGCCTTTTAAATAAAATTTCAGAATTCCATGCTATCCTTTCCCACCTACTCCCCCAACATTGCAGTTATAACAGAAACCTGGTTAAAGCCCCACATCAAAGACTCTGAAATCACATGCAACAGTTACAATGCTATCAGACAGGACAGAATAGGCAAAAGAGGTGGTGGTGTAGCAGTTATGTTTAAAGACTCTAAAAAAGAGTCTAGAAAAACTAAACCATTCACCACCCAACATCCCCAATGCAGAAATCCTCATCACCCATCTGCAAATTAACCTCCATAAACCCATGATAATCATAGCTACCTATCTATCCCCTGGGAACAATCTTCCCAAAATTGATCTTCTACTATCTTGGTCTTCCCTAGCATTCAATCAAGAAACAATAATCTTATGTGACTTCAGTCTTGATTGGCTCACATGCTTCTCCCACTGCCCTTCCAACTTTATCAACCTCTACACTTTCTGACAAGTTATAAACTGCCCCACTTGCGCAGACAAACACTCTAAAAAGGAGTCACTGCTTGACTGGATATTAACTAACAAACCAAACCTAGGTTATTAAGTCGGCTGCCTACCTATAACCCTTAGTGACCATGCTCCAACATATCTGCTTAGGAAAACAGTTCAAACTCAATACCCAAACTCCTTCAAATACATCCACAGTAGGAAACACTTCTCCCCTGATCTATTCAACCAGTTACTACAACACTGTGACTGGTCGCCTGTAATAAACCTAAATCTTGAACTTGCAGTTGAATTCTTTAACAACACATTTCTTAAAATATAGATAGTCTAGCCCCCCACAAAAAATCTGCATCAGATCTAAGCAACTACCATCGCTTTCTCAAGACACTAAACTACTAATCAAAAAAAGAGACAGAGCCAGGCCCTTTCCCTATCATCTAAAAACAATAACAATCTCATGGCCTATCAGCAATTAGGAAACCAAGCTAAGAAACAAATCTACAATAATAAGAAACACTACAATATCTCTCAACAAAAGTACCTATATAACCCACAGAAATTCTGGCAAACAATCAACCACCTCCTCAACCCTGGAAAAAACTCCACCCCCACTCCTTCCACATCAAATACCACTGAACCTTTATGCTCTCAACTTAATACAAACTTCATAAACTCAATCACAAAACTCCTAGATAGCCACCAAGATCTACCACTCACAATGTCCTCCACAGACCCTAGCCCTACTAAACTCTTCTCATTCAAACCTATTGAAACTTCCTACATCAAAAAGCTCTAGGCAAACTAAAACCATGCTGCCTCGCAACTGACCAACTACCAAATGAGTTCCTAAAAATTGCAGCTCCATCCATTGCCTATCCTGTGTCCATACAAATCAAGCATCCAGTCTCTGAACAATATGTCCCTCAACTCTGGAAAGTCTCACACATCATTCCCCCTTCACAAAGGTGGCCCTTCTAGAGATATTTCAAACTACCACCCAATTGCTATCCTCCCACCTATAGCAAAAATCCTAGAAAAATGCATTCATCAGCAACTACCGAACCACCATACCACTAATAACCTTCTATCCAAAATCCAGCATAGCTTTAGACCCAAGCACAGCACAAACACAACCTTAGTATCCTTCACCAATGCTATCCATCACCTTATGAACACAGGACTACTAGTATCAGAAATCTTCTTGGGCATGTCAAAAGCTATTGACACCATTTCCCACCAACTATTTCTTAATAAACTTGCTTCATACACTCAACATCCCTAACTTGGTTTCTCAGTTATTTATCTGTCAACAGGCTACTAAATGGGAGAACACTCTCTCCCCACTACTGCCAGTATCCACAGGTGTACCCCAAGGATCCATACTTGGCCCCCTGCTCTTCATATAATTTACTAATAATTCATTTCAGCAGCCCAACATGCCACAATCATAGAGTACACAGATGACACATCCCTTATCTGCTCTGCCCCTTCCCCACTAGAGCTACAGAATAAGATGCAGAAATCATTCCAGGAAATTGAAACGTATCTAACAAAACACCAGCTCATACTAAACCCAACTAAGACTAAGCTGGTAATTTTCTCCAACAAACCTAACAAGCACAACTGCCCTCCCCTGAGCATACAATCAGCCAATGTACCAAAACTGAGCCTACAAATCAGGCCAAGCTCCTAAGTATTACAGTAGACAACAGGCTAAAATTTGATGTTCACATTTCTCAAACCATCAAAAAAGTCCATACTAAACTGGGTAGCCAGATTAGCCACTGCTAGATCTCGACTGCTGTCTACCCTTCTCTACTGCTCACACACATTCACAAACTTACACAAAACCGACCTTCATAATCTTGAGTTCTGCTATAACAAAGTAGCAAAGTTTACCATAAATCACCCCCACAAAACCTGTCATTGTACCACTCTTCAACAACTCTGTTGGCTAGAACTCCTCAACCTGCTAACATTCAACCAACTTTCTTTCACCCACAAAATCATTCATAACCCCAATAGTTGCCCAGCAATTTCCACCCTAGTCCAACTACAGGTAAACACCAAGTCCCTTAGGTCTTCTGATAAGCCGATGCTCACAATTACACAATCTCACAACTACCATGGTGACTCCCTCTACTCTAACAATAATAGCTAAGTCCTGGAATGTTCTCCCTCTAAGCATACAAAGCATGCACTGATATTCTTCCTTCAAAATAAAGCTAAAGGAATACCTTATTGATAACTGGCTCTGCACATGCTGTTCACCAGGTTAAACTCAATTCAGGATGTTTTTTTTACTGACAAACTTATTTTCTAATGTCACTTCTACAAAGATTTATTTTACTCAATGACAGATTTTATTGCATAGTATATGTAGCTGTACAATGCTCCAAGTCAGCATCAGTTTGTATACTCAATCAACCAAGAAATGATGATCTACTGCTCAATGATTTTCTTGATTCGAAAACCTATGGTCAAATGTTCTAAATTTTCTTACTTTATTTCCTCTGTATCGGCATGTCGTTGAATTAATTGTACTATGTTTATTTTATTTTATAATATGTTATATACTTAATTCTGTTTCTCATTTTTAATTTGTATTAATATTGTAGTTTTTAATATTGTACTTTTTACTTTTTGTACTGTAGTTTTCACTTCTATGTATTCTTAGTACTGGAGCATTCCTTCCCGGGTCTCCACTGAAAACGTGCTACTTGCCCAGTCAGACACTACCTGGTTAACAAATGTAATAAATAAATAAAATAAATAAATAAATATTCGGTCCTACCTGATTATCATGACCCAGCTGAACATGTAGGAAATAGATTCTGTGCCTTGTGAAGTAGGCTGCAGTATCATCTCTTCTAGATACACATATTGCTATACATGTGGAACCTATGGCACTATTAATGATGCAAAACCTGTTCTGTAGCAGGAAGTCAACATGACAAGTGACCTCTCAGCAACATTTCTGGACATTTGGATGTTCTCTTCTGCATGGGGCACCATGACTTAAAAGAAGTGATTCAGAATCTTACTAGTGGATGCTTGCCATAAGCCAGTGGTGTCCCCAGCAAGTCTCTGAAAACTGTCTATAGATAAGATACTGACTGTTGTCATTATTTTGCTTTTTAATGGCATATGATGATCAGGAAAGGTATGCCCATCCATTTCTCAATATTTTGTGGTGCCAAGAAAGGGTATGCATAGCCATACTGAGGATTTTGTGTACATCTACTCAGGTTGGACAATATTACTTAAACTGCCCTTACTGTGTGTGTGTGTGTGTGTGTGTGTGTGTGTGTGTGTGTGTGTGTGTGTGTGTGTGTGTGTGTGTGTGTGTGTGTGTGTATGTCCATGTGCATACATGTATGAGTGTGTGTGTGTGTGTGTGTGTGTGTGTGTGTGTGTGTGTGTGTGTGTGTGTGTGTGTGTGTGTGTGTGTGTGTGTGTGTGTGTGTGCCCTCATGTGCATCGTACATCAGTTTCTGGTTATTGACAACACACTTAAACAAAGGAAAAAGTAGCCAAAACTATACCAAGCACAAAAGGAAATCAAACTCCAGCACTGTTCAGACTGACTACAGTAACTGCATTACCTCCATTGTTCAGTCTGCTGACCAACCAAACCATTTAACAAAAATAAGATTCTGAAAAGGACAGCCAGAAAGATGAGAACAGACTTACTTTCCCTAGAAACATTTAGCATAGTTAGAAGTACTCTGAGTGTGTAGGTTAGGTGGCTAGATTGTTTTTGTTTAGAAGCGACATCTTCACTCACTTGCCCTTACTTGCATTGCTGCTTTTTGAGAGGTTCCTTATTGTAAGTATAGAAAAAAGTATAAGAAATGCCCGGTTGGTTCTGCAACAGAAAACACAGACTACAACACAGATGCATCTAATACCTACTATCAGATGAACATAGATGTTGCAGTTACTCAAACTTTCAGGTTACCAGCAGCCATTCCTTGGGAGTTATTAAGTTATTGATATAAGATATAGTGCTTGAAAATCAGCTTGTGCCTAGAAAAGGAAATACACCATTTCCTTCTTATTGACATAAAGAACACAGTTAGACAAAATGCCAGTGTAAAAACAATGTACGCAATTTGGATGCTTACTATAACTACACTTCAGAGGCAAATGCTTTGTGTGTGTGTGTGTGTGTGTGTGTGTGTGTGTGTGTGTGTGTGTGTGTGTGTGTGTGTGTGTGTGTGTGTGTGTGTGTGTGCGTTTGACTGTGTGCAAATATTTCAGCCTCCAACTTTAGAAGACCAGCTTATTGCCTGCCATAAAACTAAATGTTCCCCTGCTTGTTACATTAGAGTAAGTATTCATTTAAAGAAGACTTTGCAATAGGCTGTTGATGATAATGAAAAATAAAATTCAATACAAAAGATGTCTAGGGCAAGTAGTACAATCTAGAGAAAAAACAAGGCATTCTAATTTGTAGTGTACTTTTTTCTAAACAAGCAAACTTTGAGAGTTAGATGCTTTGGTTAAGAGAAAAAGTAGACTCTACTCTGTGAATTTGTTATATTGGAAACTGTACAAATACTGTACAAACTAATAAGGGACATATTGGAAACCATACAGATACTATACAAAATAATAAGGGACCTCTAACCAGCGTTTAGTGAGGATGACAACTTGGGGAACATTTTTAAGCACTCATATTACTGTAATTTAAATAATTTCAAATCCAAAGAATCTTGTGAGATGCACTCACAGACCAGACAGTCCAAAATGGCAGAAAACCTGCAATCATTCAATGTGAAGAACATGGCAGATGACTTGTGCTTCCAGTATAACACATTCACCGAGTAGAAGTTCCAAGGTACAGGATTCCTTTGCATGCTGTTCTAACAATCTGGTGTAGCTACTGAAATGTAGGAACTGACAAGGCAAATTATATAGGAGTGCAAGGCCAGATACTCTGAGCTAGAATGAATGCCCACAACATGGTTATTTGCAACATAATTGAAAAGCCAGTGTCAGCACTTCAGACTTGTCATTCTGTATCACACATGTCAGTTATGCTACTTAATGGAAATTTCCATACAGCTTTGGAGTCATGAACAATGGAGATTAGGCTAATTTAGTTGTTCAATAGTTTGAACCAAGATATTGATTTTATAAGACACTATACACTTAGCCTATAGTGGACACAAAAATGTGTACTGAAGCCCAACAAATGATTCTTACTCTGATAATGCATGATTTTATGACGAATTTCAATAAATCCAAACTGCTATGTCAGAATGCTAACAGAAACCGTTAAGATTACTGGAGTCTATGTTTTAGCACCTTTGTTTTATTCATGACAAGCGAGTAGATAAGCTTCATGTAAGATTTGAGTCATAACACTAGTAATTGTAAGCTTAGCAGTCACTAAGGCCTTAATATTCAGACAGTTTTAACGGTACAACAGAACTTTGTCCAGTACAACTGCTCTTCATAGGTATCTGTCAAAACCTTACAATGACATGTTGACACATTTCTTCTTCTCTCTTTCTCTTTCTTTCTTTTGGTCAGATAAACTGCAGCCTGTATAGTGCCATAAACTCACACAACATATATGCATTGCAAGTTAATATCTTACTTTCTTGATGTCCCTGACTGTTTCATAACATGTGACTTCAGCTTGAAATGGATATTATTACACATTCACGTTTTATATTAACCAAAATATCTGTCTTACAAAGTTTGCTTGTTTAGACAGACTAAAACAATAAAAAAAATAAAACTTCTTGTTTTCTTTCTCTAGAGTTAATCTCCCCACAGATGTCTTGTTTTGTGACTTTTATTTCTCATTATGTGCCAGAGCAGTTTTTAGTAGAAGTTATCTTCTCTATTGAATGACTACTGACTGTAAAACATGCAAGGAGAGCCCACATTTTATAGCAGGCTAGAACCTGTTCTTCTAAAATTTAACTCTCTCTCTTTCACACACACACACACACACACACACACACACACACACACACACACACACACACACACACACACACACACGCATGCACGCACACACACACGCACGCACGCACATATACATGCATGCATATATATGTCTCTGAGGTGTAGTTGTCATATTAAGCATTCAAGCTGCCCACTTTCATTCCAAACTAGTATTTTTAAGTGTCTTTGTTTTTAGCCAATACGAAAGAGATGTTGTTCTTCTCTTTCTAGGCACAATTAGGTAGCAGTACTTGGAGTGTTGTGATTATGTTCTAATATCCGGAAAAAGACAGCAAAGTTCAGCAATACTCTAGTGTGAGAGCAGATATTAATGGCTTTTTGAAAGCTGTTAGTATCCGGTCTCGTTGCTGGCATTAAGTACTATTCATTCTCATTAAGGCTTAAACAGCTCTCAAGGCCAGTATAATACTTTGCAGTTCTTTTTCAGTAATCAAAAACTATAAACAGCACAGTCTGAATAAAACAATAAAATGAAACCACACTAGGTCACGAACACTCGAACACTGTTGTAATAAAAACTTGGCGCTTCGGCTACACAAAAGCCTTCAAAGAGTAACATACAAAAAGCACATCCTTAAATAATACATTCCATTACCCACTTAACAAACACTTGTCTAATAATTAACCTTCAGTTACACTAAAGTATTATACTTCAGAATGAAGAGTGTTTCTTTATATAGTAATTTGTGTTTAAGGTCACAACATTCTCCTAAATATAAATACACATGTTCCAAAATAGTGGCTCTCAAACCATCAGCATTAGATGCATGAACATTTTTGAAATGTGCCCCTAAGGGGCTATCCATTTTAGCATTGATTATGTCCCTGACATGCTTTTGGATTCTCTTTTTAAAAGATCTAGCTGTCTCCCCCACATAATATAACCCGCAATCACATTTCAATAAATATATAACCTTTTCGGTACTACAATCATATAATCCATTGGGTGAAAAATACAGTCCATTTACCACATCAAACTTTTTAACCACATATTTACAAATACAACATTTTTTACATGCATATGTACCTGCATTAATAGCCAACTCACCATACGTAGTTGTATTGTGTGGAATATAATCTTTATGTACCAGCATATCCAATAAATTTCTACCTCTCTTATATGATATTTGTACTTTATCTAAAACTATATTAACTAAATTTTTGTCCTTCAGTAATAATGGCCAGTATTGCTTAACCACATCAGCAATTGTTTGAGTCAGGACATTATACATAGTGACAAAGTAGACCTCCCTAACATTATTCCTTTGCTTATTATATTTTTCTTTCTATTATTAGTATGATATACCAAAGGTGTTTTGTTATAATATGTACATATTGCCTTACATCCTGCTTCCATAGCTTTATTGATCTCATATCCCCTACCTATAAACATTTCTGCTGTTCTACATATTTCTTCATACAAATTGTATACCTCATTACATAATTTTACAATACATACAAATTCATTAAATGGTATCATGGACATCAGATGTGTTGGATGGCAACTGTTACCATACAAAAAGGAATTAACATTGTCAAATTTCCTATATACAGAGGTTATTACAAACTCACCTATTTTTGCCTTTTAAAGTTATATCCAAAAAATGTATTACACTACCTAATTGTATGCCATCAAATATCAGATCAAAATTATTAATCTGTATGTCCTGAATGAATGAGTCTACATGTTCCCTAACCCCTTTACAAAGAAATATGAGATAATCTATATAATGGAAATATTGGACCATATAAGTCTTAAAAAAATCACTTTTATATATATGATCCCCTTCAAATTTGGCCATAACCAAATTAGCGTACATGGGGGCAAATGAAGCCCCCATTTCTGTACCTGTTAGTTGGTGAAAAATATTTCCGTTAAACTTAAAAATAAATATTTTTTAAGGAGAAAGACAATAATTCTATTATATAAATGGACATAGGAGTGTCACCCAGAAAATATAGTACAGATTCTATTCCAATTTTATGTTTGATGCTAGTATATAGGCTAACAACATCAAGACTTAGCCAGTACATATCTTGTTCCCAAATAGTAGCTTTAATTTTTTTCTAAAAATCTTGGTTATTTTGAATATAAGATGGTATTTGTACCACCCATGGCTTCAAATACTGGTGTAAAAAAACACCCACATTTTTCAAAAAATACTTCTCAGCAGCCACTATAGGCCTACCACATAAATGTTCAACTAATTTGTGGATCTTGGAGAGACAATAAAACGAGGCTAGACAGGTGTTTTCTACTTTAAACATTTTTTCACCATCATCTTTTTTAAAATAACCCAAGCGTACACCCTTATATAATAACTGCAAGTAAATATTCATTGCATCCTCATCATTTTTCATATCACATCTCTCATATAATTCTGTATTATTCAGGTGTGTATATCACATCTTAACATACTGTTCATGATTTAATATAACAATTTTGTTACCTTTGTCAGACATTTTAGTAACCAACCTACGATCCATACATAACCGTTTGAGAGCCACCCACTGTTCTTTGCTTAAATTATATTTTATTTTATGTCTTTCTTTAGAAAATTCATAGAATAAAGTTTCCACCTGAAAATGTAATACTGACATAAAACTCACAATACTTTGATTGCAATATGGAGGTATAAAATTACTAAAAGAAGGAACACCTTCAGTATTTAACAGTGAATACACATTATTTAAACATTCCTCATCAGCCATACAAGAATAAAATGAATCATCAGAACTGTTGCCCAATTCATTACTAATAATGTCATTAGTATGTTCAAAAAAATCAATTAAATGCAGTTTCCTACCTAATCTAAATAATTTACATTTTAATACATGCAAATGTGGCAGTGATGTTGGAATCAGTAAAATGGGAATGAACTTCAAACCCAAATTAAGAACAGATAGAGCATGCTCAGTAATCGGGATAGAAGAAATATTCAATACCAAGTTATCAACAACATTAATACCATCTTGCTTTTTTGTTTTTATAAAAGTTCTGAAATTGACTATCATTATTTCTGTTTTGCTATCCCCAGTCGCTTCTATTTCGTTTCTTACCGGTTCGTTGTCTGTCGTCCGTAGCTTCACTCTGAAAACGTTGTGCATGTTCCAATGGCTGCTGCGCTAGCGGGAATGCTGGAAATCCTTCATTGCTTTCACTTTCTACTCCAGTTGTTGTTTCTCTATCCTCTGAAGTGGCGAAAGAAACTGAATGGGAAGAAAACTTAGTGCCGCCTCTTCCTGTATGTGCTGTCATCTTATAAGAGCATTTCCAAAGAAATGCTCTTTGTAACTTAAAGACTTTTATATCTCTGTTGATTTTATATTTCTTCTTGTCAATCAATTCAGACTCAAATTCATGTAGTTTATTATAAATATCAGATAACAGTTCATTTTGTTGAGTTGCATTCACATGTTTCCCCAGCTCCGTATTCACGGCAAGAACTTCCTCCTTAATCTTTTTCTGTTTAAGTACATCACATTCTACCAAAATCTGCACCCATTCCATTGCACACTTATGTGCAGCTGTAATCCACCTAGCTTTAAAAGCAGTATCTTGCTCATCATTACAGTCAAATGGAGTAGCCGGACTTTTAAATGCTCTTAAGCCTGGTAGGGCTATGTCCAACTCCAAATAATGTTTTAAGCACAGAACATTGAAATGTGTGCTAGTCTCTTTAAACAACAGTTTTTCAAGTTTGTCATTTAATTCTTGCAACTCCGCAGACAATCAAACAGTACCTACAGCACCCACAGAGGCAAAAGGATCTTCCATTCTATTGCTCCTGTCTCTTTGGAACTTCTCCCAGAAGTTCTCTGCAGTGTCGCCAGATTTTTGAGTCCGTTCATTATTTTGAATAACATATTGATCCATAGAACGTTGACTGTTATCCATATTATCCTTTCAAAACACCCGAGAATGTTATTAGCCAGGTCCATGGCCATTAGACAACCAAAAACTATAAACAACACAGTCTGAATAAAATAATAAAACAAAACCACACTAGGTCACGGACACTCGAACGCTGTTTTAATAAAAACTTGGTGCTTCAGCTACACAAAAGCCTTCAAAGAATAATGCACATACAAAAAGCACATCCGTAAATACATTACTCACTTAACAAACAATTATCTAATAATTAAGCTCCAATTACACTCTTTATTCAGCCCATTTGGTTCTAAAGTATTATATGTCAGAATGAAGAGTGTTTCTTTATATAGTAATTTGTGTTTAATGTTACATTCTCCTAAAAAATAAATACACATATTACAAAATAGTGACTCTCAAACCATCAGCATTAGATGCATGAAAAATTTTAAAATGTGCCCCTAAGGGGCTATCCATTTTAGCATTGATTATGTCCATGACATGCTCTTGGATTCCCTTTTTAAAAGATCTAGCTGTCTCCCCCACATAATATAACCCACAATCACATTTAATTAAATATATAACCTTTTCAGTATTACAATCATATAATCCATTGGGTGAAAAATACAGTCCATTTACCACATCACCTTTTTCAATAATCAGTAGTACATGGAGGAGATAAAGTTCTGTGAACGACAAAGAATTATGATCGGGTCTTCGATCGTCACCCTCCATTATGTTTTCTTGACATGGATGCCAGGATTCCCTTCTAGAGCTTCTCTCTTAGGGTGAGTTTCTTAGCATCTGTGTCTCAATCACATAATAATGTGAGTATCATTAGAGACCCAATCATAATCCTCTATCTTACACACTATATTTAACATCAGTAACAATAATTCCAGAGGAAAGGTTCCTGCAACCCCTAAAGTAATTGTAAAATCCATGTTGGCCCAATGAATGGTATTACATCTCACCAATGCTCCAGTGATTTTGTGTTTATTGTAACTGTAGAATTCAACATCACTACAGCGATAGTTATAATCAGATTAGCAGTGTCCAGTCTAGTCACTAAACCATGTAGATCAGAATACAGTATATGTTAAGTGAAAGTTGCATTTGAAAGTTATTTGGCTAGCCATCCATCTCATGCACAGAACTTTGAAATAATTTGCTGTTTCCCATTACATTCTTTGTGTGACACAGTGTTAAAAGGAGATGTATGTGGATTTC
This sequence comes from Protopterus annectens, assembly GCF_019279795.1. Taxonomy (NCBI): domain Eukaryota; kingdom Metazoa; phylum Chordata; order Ceratodontiformes; family Protopteridae; genus Protopterus; species Protopterus annectens. The sequence continues at coordinate 1,912,864,855 of NC_056739.1, forward strand.
AGGGCTGTTGTGATACTTCAGTGGTAGCTCAGTAGTTAAGAACTCTACATCTCTAAGTTCCAGGTTCAGTCCTAATCTCTAACCACTGCCTGTGTGGAGTGTACATGTTCCCTGTGTGTCTGTAGGAGTTTGCTCTTAGTTCCTCCCAAAAGCATGCTGGTTGATTGCCTCATCTGAAGTGTATGTATATCTTCAATTTATCACGAGGCATCTGGCCTAAGTCATGAATTAAAAGGGTCTACAATGACCACGTCACTTTTCCAGTTAATTGTGGGGTCATGAATAAAAAGTTTTGATGAGGACTAGTTCACACTTGCAGTTAATTTCCAGGAAGTAAATGAAAAGGGTCTATGATAACTAATTCACTTATCAGTTAATGAATTAAAAATAAGAAATTAATTTTCTTTATGTATAATAAAATAAAAAGAGCATGGAAAACAGAATACTGTGGTGAGTCACATCTTTGCCTCACAGTTATAGGGTTCAGGGTGTGATCCTGACTTCCATTCTCTGTATGGTTGATTTTTCTCCAGGCATACTGGTCTCTTTCTACCACTCAAAAACATGCATAGTGATTGTCCATTATAAACTGTCTATATATTGCTTTTACCTTTGCCCTTGTGGAATGGGTCATAGCTGGAAAGGAATCTGTTATGACCATTATCTGGTCAGCCGTAAATATATTAGATTAAAAACCTCTGAATCAAAAATGGGAAGAAACTGTTTCTAATCGTCCTTTTAAGTACAACTTTCCTAATTAAAAGGAAAAGTTGCCTGCTCTGCTGATACCAAGCAGTATCTTGTCTAAGGTAACAGAAAAATATTTCACCAAGTATGTAAAGACTGGCAACGCAAGAAACTTAGGTCTGTTATCATGACATGGAGCCATAAAACTGTAATGATCTGTGATACTAAAGCAGATTCTACAGTCTAACAATGTATGTTCTGGTTTCCAGGCAAGCATGTACATAGCCTTTCAGTGAATACACACACACACACACACATATATATATATATATATATATATATATATATATATATATTTTTTTTTTTTTTTTTAAGTCTTAGATACCACTTTGTTTTTGCCTTCTTTTTTTGGGAATCTGTAATATATACCTGAATATAGAAATATACTTGCAATATACACCTCCTTTTGTGAAAGGTAAACCAGAAAAAAAGCACCACTTCACCCTCTGTACCACCTTCCTCATGTGTAATATCCCTAACATTAAGCCTATCACTGTCATTAATCCCAGCCCTATATAACCTTACTAAAAATACAAAAACATTCCTAAAGTACCAAGACACACACACACAGACACACACACACACACACACACACACACACACACACACACACACACACACACACACACACACACACACACACACACACACACACACGCACACACACACACACACACACACACACACACACACACACACACACACACACACACACACACACACTCAACACAAAAATTGAAGTTTTCTGTATACCCAAAAGCTTCGGCATTACATTCCCACTTACTGCAACAGCAAACACATACCTTCGGGAAAAGTGACATTCGATATTGCTTCTTTTGTTGACTGCTGTACTTCTTTATATAGCTAGCCAGGTAAATACACTCACACACAATTATATATATATATATATATATATATATATATATATATATATAATGTGTATATATATATATATATATATATATATATATTTAAACTGTGTAATATCACAAACTTCTCAAAAACTGCATTGCATTTTGACAGCCTGTAATGCCTGTAATAATTGCCTTGTGTCTAATCCTGAAATATGAAAAATAAAAAAAAACAGTAACATAGTTCCTTCTATTATATGAGGGTCAACATAAAGCAGCATTTTAAAATAAGTAACTTGTAGCAATCATTTTAAACTTGTGAAAGAGAAGAAATAAAATCTCACAGACATCCATTAGCAACTCACTAATATTCATTCTGGAATGAAGCAAGCTTTCTAAGTTTAGTAGCAACAGTGCATTTGGAATTTTGTGTTACTTGGCCAATCAGAGAAAAGCATTTAACAAATGCTAAGTAATTTGCTTGCCAGTCAGTTTGACCTACTTTGATTGAGAAAACCTTGCTCTTTGCTATAAAAACTGCTTTCTTCAATTATTAGGCCTTATTAAATCTTACAGTAATGATTTTCTTGGCCTTTCTGTTCAGTGCCTGTTTTATAAATGCAGTAAAATGCTTCAGGACTTGTAGTCAATTTTTTTCCGGTTATTGCACTTCATGTCTACCCCATGGCTGAATGACATTCAGCTAACACCTTACTGAGTAATGAAAATGTATATAGTAAATACCCAGTAGCCAGCCTCGCTGTCATATTTTATTCATTACATACAGACTCTCTGAAGTTTAAATAGATAATAATGCCTGTGTAGGTTTGTATTATGATGCATATTTGTGTTTTATGCATATTACATCAGTAAACACTGAATATGAAGTTTCGAGGCCTTATGAGATTTTCATGCATTAAATGTTTATGAAAAATCATCATGAATACACCAATGCACAGGCATTATTTTCTACTGCTGCTGCAGAGAAAGAAGTGCCTGATGTGGGTTAACATATACAGATACATTCTCTTTCTCATTCTCTTACCCCATTGCTCATGTCCTTGTGTGTGTGCCTATACATGCACACAGCATTTTACTGTTCTCACATGCACATTTTCATAATATTATTGCCATTGCATATACCCTATGCATAGTCACTGTTAATGTAGACACAGTTGTTATATATGCTTCTCTGCGTTTCTCAGAATTTAGCATCACCAATTCACGCACACACACACACACACACACACACACACACACACACACACACACACACACACACACACACACACACACACACACTCCTAAAACTCACATTTGCATTCATTGTAGATAATTTCTGGACTAGCTTACATGGTAGCAACAGCGGTTCATTTTTCTTAATGACATTAAGTTCACAGCAAAAGAAGTTGAAGGGCATAACTCTTTTGCATAACTAATACAGTACTTCATATAACACATGGAAATCATTTTGATTAATTTAAATATCTAAAAGAGTAGAATTGGTTGAATAAATGTGCCAAGATATAATACTACTAACATATATACATTTACTTGCCGTAATAGCTTAAATTGACATCATTCTCAGTGCTTATCAATTAAAGAAAAACTTTAATATATTACTTCGTATTTGAGCTTTCCTCTTACTGTTCTGTATTGTACTGGGCAAAACAGGGTATCAAAGGATGAAAGGATTATAAACATATACTAATAACCCAGTCTATTGGTTCCTACAGTTTTTGTAAAGTTTATTGTAATACATAACAATATTATCTTATTTTTTGTGTGTCTGTGTGTCTCTGTATGTTTCAGTGGGTGAATGTGTGGTAGCCTGCAAGTTTGTATAAATAAGTGAAGAACTACTTAGCCAGCTATCATAAGGACTTTTTTCTTCATTCTATAGCTGAAAATCAGTGTTTGGCAAGTTGTTCTTAGCTTTCTATACAAAAACGTTGGATGGAGTCACCAATAGCCTGGTCTCACATCCCGGAAATGGTTGGCAGATATCTTGTTTGTCTTTCGGCTTTTTCCCGGTAAGGGGTTGCCAGTAATAATTGGCAGTAGATTTTTTTTTATGAAACGCCGGGGTGCCAGCTCAATGGCCAACCTTCAACGAAGACGTGCCCATTTATGCACGCATGTCTTTCGAACGCTACCCAACCGTGGGGAGGACATGCAGACACAGAAGGCACTCCTAAGTCAAGCTGGGAATCGAATGGGAGAACCTCTTGCTGTGAGGTAACAACGCTACCGCTGTACCACCGTGGAATACACTTTGCTTAAATACTGCCCCTTATAAAAGCTGGTAGTATAGCATCCAATAGGCTACTTTTTTGGTTAATCCATTAACCAAAATCTACCAGTTTTCAAGGATGAGCTGGGAACATCTTTGTTAACCTGGTAAACCCATTAAATATAATTACCCCTTTTCAAGGATGACCTGGGAACACTTTAATATCATCAAGTTTAATGGGCATCTCAAAAGCAAGCGCTTTCTTTATATAAATATTTATAAGGTAACTTTTTCTAGGCACATGCTTGCATATGTAAACATAACATATGCACACATGAACACACAAACACACTGAACATTCTGGCTATCCAATGCCCATTTTAATAATGAATGGCAAAGAAAACAAGGAACAGTAAAGTCAGTCATAAAAGCTGATGAGTCCCTACCTGCATTTTCTAAGTATCTATATGGGGAGTTATGTCTTGGTTCCGCCTTGTTTCACCAAAAGTCAGTTTATTAAAAGAAAATATAGTAGTTTCAGTGTTGGAAATGTGTATGTGGTGCAGTATGAGCAGAGTGATATGACTGGGTGGCAACTGGGGTACAAATACTACTAGTGTTGTTCATAGTCAGAATTAGCATGTATTAGTGAATAATCATTGCGTATTTACTGATTTCAGGTGACAGGGGGTAAAGAAGTTTGGTCTTTACTCTATTATTTGTGTGACTTCAGACTTGGCAGATTACAGATGTCGGGTGTTGGGAACAGTCCCCCCCTTGTGGAGGAGTACAACTGGACTGAGTAATGTTTTGTTATGCATTTTGATAGTATTTTTCAGCTATATTGGATCTGGATGATGTGAGACTGACAGTCCATTATAGACTCTGCATATGAGTACCCTATTAAAGCTAGTTACGAGCTGTATTTCACTTTTTTTTTTAACCGTGATCGAACACTAATCCACAAAGACCCTTTTCAAATTCATCCCATGCAAGCAGAGCCAGAGAGGTTGAAGGAATGAAACACTACTCCTAAAGATATAACTCTTTGACAGCTCATATCTTTAATTCTCTAAAATAACAGTCAGAATATTACATTTATTCAAAAAAGAAGCCAGTTTGTCCTCTTGTCATTGGCTGCCTATAGACATACCACTCTCCTTTAGAGTCATTTCTCTGCAGTGCACATTTTGGAGCCAATTACAACAGTTTATATTTTGGATAATAAAGGTGATTGTGGTGGTGCAGTGGTTAGTGTTGTTGCCTCACAGTAAGAGGTTCTCTGACTGTCAAGTGATAATGCTGTACAAAAAGCAGTTAGAAATAGATATGGTAAATAATTCTGTTATCAAGCTGTTAAAAATGGAGAAACATTTGAAATGTTTGGAATATTAATGCCAAGTCCCAGAATGTGGAGAGTAAATTACTGAAAATGCTGATTTACATATACTAAGCCCAAGATTGTTGTTTACAGGAATATTTCCTTTTCTCTGAGGTATGGCAATCATGGAGTTGTTTTATATAATTTTGGTGGGTTAGGGGACTTCCCTCTCATTGGAAGGTGCAGATGCCCCCAGGTGAAATGATCAGACAAACTGGATGACAGAACACAAGCAAGATAAGAAAAACTGTAATGCTTAGCTGCAATAAAACTAGCACCTTACATTGCAACCCTTAGGCTGCTGCAGCCAGTGCTAACCTTGTAGCCTACCTGTGACATGATCATTAATGATATGAAGGTGTCAATAACTTGGCTGCAGAGCTCAGCACATGCTGCAGGCATGTACATTCTCATCTATAAGCTTCTGGTAATAGATATTGTAGTAGTCTAAGTGAAATGTCAGAAGAACAACAATAACCATAATGAGATCTCCGGCGTGAATTGGGTGTTTAATTAGAGCCAAGTATAAAAGATCCATGACACTCTAATTAAACCACAGCTGCCATAGGGTCCATGAATGGCAGTGCATCTTCAAGAATCATGCCTAAATGTTGCACCTTTAATACAGTCTCTGCCCTATTCCACACATATCATTACAGGAGAGAGATCAGGTGCTGAGGATGGCCCCTTGGTCATATGCATTGCTATTGCTGCCATTTTAGAAAAGGGGTTACAAATGTGACAGGCTCATCCAGTTTAGAATGCCTTCCAAACAGTCCATAAGAAAACTTAAATATGACAAGTGTTCCTGAAGAAAGGTCAGGTATGCCAGACAGCCATTAGCATAAGAATGGTATTTTGAGCCTCTCCTTTAATGTTATCATCCAGTATTACCATATATACAATGAAAACTGAATGCAGCTAAGATAGAGCCTTGCACAACTTGACACTGCATAAGGTAACGTCTGTAAGAATTTATACCTATTAAATTGTATTGTACACTGTATCTTTAAGTTTCCTGTAAGGCTATAGAGCATACAGTGTCACAAAGTGTTAGCTTGGTTGCTCAAGTTCAGCCTTCTGGGTCTCTGCATCTTTTCATCAAATTGTAGTTTGCCTACAAGGTAAAGTTAAAACTGGAAGCACAAATACAATCATTGGTGTCAATCAGGGTCGCAGCATTCACCACAGGTTTGACTTCTGAGTTTTGAATAGTCTTCAGTCTTGATTTCTACTTGCCACTGTTTACTTCATATTCAGCCTTAGTGGACTGGGATTTAAACAATATACTGGAATATAAATAGGGGATCAGGAGTAATGTTGTTTATAGGTAAGCCTAACCCTTCATAATGATCCACAAAATAATGGAATGAAAACTGTTATTTTAATATAAAGACAGCTTTTAGTGCCACTGCAAGCTTGTCTTCACCACTGCAAGCCAGTATTTACCACTGCATTAGAAAATGCCATTACATGCCAAATGAGAAATAAAAACAAGAAAATAACACAATAATAATAATAATGATAAAACTAAAATAATAAGTCAGGAATATCAAAACATAATTCTTCAACAAATTGGTAGAAAAGAAAACAAGCACAAGTCACATGAAACTTATATCAGCCTTTCATGTATAATGGATTTCATCATATATATAGTGAAAATTCTGGAGCTTTTTTTTAATTGTCCATCATTTGTTTTCACCTATCACCTGTTGCAGGTTTATTTTTGCTACTCTGTCTACCAGACAACTGAAAGCAGTGGGTGCATACATCCAATATTTGCAACAGTGATTCAGGTTTTGTCTGAAAAGTAATACAATCCAATTTTCAGCATTTATTCACCTGGTAGAAGACAATGTAAATATGTACCAGAAATAATGTGTGATCAAAACAGCATAGTCTTCACTTATTTTTCATCAACCAAGGTCCATAGACATCTGATGATGCATCTGTGGCTAAATGAAGGCAGAAAGCTAAAGGTTCTGAATTTAGTGAGTTGCATGATTAATTTCTTAGAGACAGGGTTTCTTGTGACATTAAATATGGCTAAGTAAAAAGTATGGATTTGTCAGGATCTGAATTGCCCCAGAAAGGAAGGTAAGTTTGTGTAAAGCAGCAAAGTTTATCATTTTAGAAGTAAAGAGCTTACAGACAATTTAGATGTGTGCAACATTAAGAGGAAACTAAAGTCTATTATCACTTGACAGAACGATGTGTGTAAATGAGGGTGAAGACAGAGGGATGGTAAGGATGCAAGGAGTAGAGTTGGCGAAGGTGGATGACTTTAAGTACTTTGGATCAACAGAAAGAGTAATGGTGAGTGTGGAAGAGAGGTGGAGAAGAGAGTGCAAGCAGGGTGGAGTGGGTAGAGAAGAGTGTCAGGAGTGATTTGTGACAGACGGGTACCAGAAAGAGTGAAAAGGAAGGTCTACAAGATGGTAGTGAGACCAGCTATGTTATATGGGTTAGAGACGGCGGCACTGAAGAAAAGACAGGAGTCAGAGCTGGAGGTGGCAGAGTTAAAGATGTTAATATTTGCACTGGGTGTGACGAGGATGGACAAGATTAGAAATGAGTATATTAAAAGGTCAGCTCAGGTTGGATGGTTTGGAGACAAAGCCAAAGAGGTGAGATTGCATTGGTTTGGACATGTGCTGAGGAGGGATGCTGGGTATATTGGGAGAAATATGCTAAGGATGGAGCTGCCAGGTAACAGGAAAAGAGGAAGGCCTAAGATAAGGTTTATGGATGTGGTGAGAGAAGACATGCAGGTGGCTAGTAGCAAGATGCAGGGGACAGGAAGAAATGGAAACAGACAATCGTCTGTGGCAGCCATTAGCAGGAGCAGCCAAAAAAAAAACAGAATAAGAAGTGGAAGAAGAATTCCATCAAGGCAAACTACAGCCTGAGATGTTTCATACAAGGGTGGTTACTGTTATGTCTAAGTGCAATGGCATAGTTAAAAATTATAAGCATTGAGCTCAAGAGCCACCATTTAGGTTCATAGGTTCATAGGTTAGTACTAGGCTAACTGCCCTTGCGAGCCATTTTAAGACTAGCCAATTATCTGATGATGCATCTGTGGCTAAATGAAGACAGAGAGCTAAAGGTTCTGAATTTAGTGAGTTGCATGATTAATTTCTTAGAGGCAGGGTTTCTTGTGATATTAAATATGGCTAAGTAAAAAGTATGGATTTGTTAGGATCTGAATTGCCCTAGAAACTTCAAGATGTAGTTATCTGTGTGCTAAGAAGTTATGCTCAACTTTTAATTATAGACTGTATCATAAGTATAATCATATGCTTAAATTATGCAAGATGATACATAAAGGAGAGAGAAATGTTTTGCAAGTAGTGGTACAAAACTGATGAGTATATAGTTGCTCGCTTAAGCCATTCCTTGACTGATCAAATGAAACAGAATATGATCTGTTTGTGAATGCAGTTGATATGCATATTGATTGAGACAGTGAATACAATTACGTCACCGGACATAGAAAAGCATCATTGCCAAATGTCAAAAATCATTGTACTGAAAAAAATGTGCATGAATGAGACATTTATTATTTTCAGTCAAGATAGAAGAGATGAATGTGACATCATTACTGAGAGTGAATTCATGTCATTGGAAATTTGCTGTCAAGAGTCAATATTTGTTAATCACTTTTCTGGTCATAAACAAATGCCATTTGGTCATATGCTGCTGCTGCATTGTATATATAAACAGAAAGTGTACAATTTAATGTTTCAAGTTGTGTCAATACATCATCCTAATATATTGCGAAGATCTGTTTGTGAACAGTTGGTTGCAATAAGTAAATTTTCAGTGGGCAGGTGCAGGTGCTGCTCATCAGAGTATGTACTGCATTTAGATATTGTAATTTGTGTAGTCAAAGAAACAATGATTGTGGACTTTCCAAGAAGGCTACACACTGATCTACAGATTATCTTCATCTCCCAGTGTGAAAAAAGAAACTAAGAGACAAGGGCTAGGAACTCTGCCATTTTAAGTAAATTCAATTACTGGCAAGTAAATAGACTGCCTGGATGCCAACAAAGAAGAAACTAAGAAAGCCTCAAAAATCAACTAGAAAAGGTTCAGAGAAAACTCTGACTGAGAAGAGTCTTGCAACTCCTCAGCAAAAAGCAACTCAAGCTCCAGCCTTGGTGTAAGACTTTGCTTCTCGTAATCTAGAGGAAAAAAATAAGTTAAATGTGCTCAGAGCTGATTAAAACAAATGCAGCACTGAAATAGTAGATCAACTCAAATAACAAAAGGCTGGAAAATGGAAGAAGCTTTAAAACATATTTAAATGATAACACTGTAAAAATCAGTGGGCAAAATGAAAAAAGGCTGGGCGAGTATGACACTACTTAAGAAGAAATGTTTCACAAAATGGTAGAATTTAAAGGATAAAGCAGTGTGGGAAAATCTGAGATCTGCTGTAGAAGGGAGAGTAGAAGGAACAAGACCATATTAATGTTATGATGGCACAAATAAGCAACTGGACTGGTATACCACAGCAGGAACTGTTAATTGAAAAGGCACACATTGCATATGCTCCAAATCTGGCATGGGAAAACAGCCAAGACCTGTATCAAGAAAGATGAAAACCTACCAGCAGAAGGAGTTGATCCTAACAAATCCATGGCAAAAGGGGCAAAGTATTAAAAGTTGGAGATAGTAGTATGTTTATGGAAAATGATGATTCATTGTACACCAGGCAGAAGAGAAACAAATTTATTCCAGCAATTAGGCAATGTCAAAGGCAGGTGTGAGATTCAAGCTGCTGTATCCAGCTCTCTTCAGAATGTTTTTTTCCTGGAGGATCAAAGTCATTTTTGATACAGCACAGGCAAAGGAGAAAATACAAAAGTTTATCCAACAAAAAGTGAGCCATCAAGCAGAAGCCAATTCTGCTTCTTATTCTTCTGGTAATACGACACATGGAGAAACTTTGCCAGTGATACTTTTTCATTGTTCCTAAGGAAAATGCTTCAGAGACAAAGAAAAGGACAGAAGTGTACTAGAAGAATTGTGAGTATCTTGGAATTGAACTGGAGTCTGCAGTTAGGTGATGGAGATGAACAGGAAGAAGACCAGCAACATGGAAATTAGTGAATAAATGTGAGGCTCCAAAGTTGTTGTTGTTGTGTCTTTCGGCTTTTCCTGGTTAGGGGTCGCCACAGCGGAACTCCGGTCCGCTAATGATTGACAGTTGATTTTTACGTGCTGAGTTGCCAGCCCTAATGCACAACCTTCAACGAAGGTACACCCATTCACTCATATCTCCACTCAGAAGATGCTTTAGCTGAGAGTCGAACCGGTCAGCATCTCACTGTGAGGTGACAACGCTACCGCAGCACCACCACCGCGGATAAATGTGAGGCTGCAAAGCATCAATCATATTTATGAAATATGACTGTATAAGACAAAGTGGAAAGACTGGACCTTTGTTGACTTTGCTGAACTTGTGGGGAACTGAAAGATATCACGTCATTAATTTGGAAGGACTCTGAGGGGAGGGGAAGAGGAAGAAAAAGGGTCACTGTAAGTAAAACAATGTCTGTTCTTAATATTTCTATGGAATTTTTCATGATATAAATTGCATATTTCATATTAAAGCATTTTAGCGCTTCTTTTATATGATGAAGACACTAAAGTAAGCAGATGCCTATTTTCTTTCATTTTCTTAGTACTAAGAAATGTCGACACTAGAATGCAAGAAGAGAAAATAAAGCTAGACAAAAAGAATGTTTAAGTTAATAAGCTATAATTTTGGGTTGTTGAGATTTGGAATGTGGTGCAAAGGTACACAGATCATAATACATGTAGAAATGATATGTTTTCTCTTACTTTTGTATAGGTGAAATTCTGGATTAAGATGCTTGGCTTAATTTAATAAAAAGTTTTAAGTGGAAACAAGTAAACAAGAAAACACTGAATATAATGAAATGTTTTTCTTTACCACTAAGTGTTTCCTTTTGTCTTTAGAAACCAGTAGCTGCAGACTGTACTTTTTCTCTTATGTTTTTATTGAGGACAAGCTGATTATAGAGCAATAAAAACCCAGGGTACTGTTTTTCAAGGCTAAAGGTTAATGATTTCTGAATGCATGCAAGCTGTTTTTCATAACTTGGAGGAGAATGTTGTTGTTTGTCTTTTGGCTTTTTCCTGGTAAGGGGTCGCCACAGCGGAACTCCGGTCTGCTAGTGATTGGCAGTAGATTTTTTTACGAAACGCCAAGGTGCCAGCTCGATGCCTAACCTTCAACGAAGGCACACCCATTTACACACGCATGTCTTTCAAACGCTACCCAACCACAGGGAGGACATGCAGACTCCACACAGAAGGCACTCCCAAGCCAAGCCGAGAATCAAACGGGAGAACCTCTTGCTGTGAGGTAACAATGCTACCACCGTACCACCACGGCATACATAACTCGGAGAAGAATAAAGATTGAAAAGAAAAGTCACCAATTAGTGTAAGTACAGGTAATAGCATGCATCTTAGAATTGATAAACTCAACCTTAGGTTGATTAAGAACTCTATTTGCAGCTGTCTGTTTAGGACAAGTGTTCCTATTCTTCATTTTCAGAAGATGTACAGTTTGTGTGTTTGTATTAAGTTAACTAGATCTGGGGGTGTTTTTTTGAGGGGTTTTTTATTAAAACAAAAAGTCTTGTAAAATGTAACAGGGCCTCTTCAAATGGAACCTTGATGATTAGATGGGAGATAGGAAATTCACCCCATAGATCATGTCAGTCGCCCTGATAGACAGGGGTCCAGGGAAGTAAATACTGTGGGAAGCAATAGCCAGGGAATTGTTATGGTTAGGCTTGTGTAGGCCTTAGGGCCGATAGCCTAGTATCAACCTATGAACCTATGAACCTATGATAAGAAGACACTGTATAAAGCATCGACCTGCCAAACATTAGTGAGTGCATATAGCACAAAAGCTGGAAATAGACATTGAAAAAGCTGTCACATGCAACAGGTGGGGATAATGACTTCTTATCATAATGGCAACATTTTTCATATTATCCTGGAATGGGAATAGTCTCAAAGGTATAGAAAAAAGAAAAGAATATTTCATTATCTTACGAAATACAGGATGCAAATAGCAATGCTTCAGAAGACACATTTAGAAAGAACTGAGCAAAACTGAGCATGTGAATTTGATAGGGAAGGGATTTTAGAGCAGATATTCAACAGACTATCAGGTATAAAGGAAAAAAGGAGTACTTATATTAATTGTAGATGAGCTCCAATAGTGATCAAAGAGGGGAGAAGATAGTAATGGCAGATTTATGGTAGTATGTGGTTATTAGCAAGGGACGAATATTATGCTGGCATGTATTTATATTCTATCTAAAACTGCTATTATGGAGCTTAAAAACTTTGGAAAAATAATTAGATTTCATCAGGGAATATGACTTATAGATGGGGACTGGAATTTGATTTGCAAAAAAGTGGATATATTGGGGAGGACTAGAAAGGAAAATATAACAAAAGATGGTAGATGTCTGAAGACATTTATGAGCATGTTTGTTATGGAAGACAAAAATTCAGTGCTATGTACTCACAGAGAATTTACAAGTTATTCCCTAAGGTGCAATAACTGGACTAGATTAGACGGAAATTATATTTCACAGTAATATGTGCATTTGGTTGAGAACTTTGACCGACATCCAATAAATATTTCAGTTCATGCGCCAATAATTAATAAAATAAAAATGCAGGGTAATGAAGCAAAGATGAAACACTGATGCTTCCCCACCTACCTATTAAATAAAGATGAATTTAAGAAACCTGATTTAATGATGGGGTCTCATCATAATCCAGGTCATGGAAGTCAGAGAATGCTAATCAGGAATCATAAGATCAAGATCACTGATGCATCCACGGTATGAATTCTGAAGGGTCTGTGGCATGATTTAATCAAAATTATCAGAAAAATCACCGATTGCTGGCCATACATTCTTAACTTGAAAAAGACTCTAGTTCACAAAGCAGAATGTAATGTAGAGCTGCCTGACCATCAGGAAGAGTGTTTCTACCTGGTTATATGCTTGAAAATCTGCAAGGAAAAGATCTTTCTTTTTCTATGAAAAATTTCATACTAGTTGATCTCATACTGATCAGCCATTGTTGAATTCCTTTTCAGGACGCCAAATTTCTTTTATCAGTGTTTCTGCCACTGCCTATATATTGTGAAGTCACAAAGCTCTTGAATGCACCAGCATATGCAAACGAGGTTTGAAATGGGATGTATGCAAAGTGGGAAACATTTACTCAGAGCACCACAGGTAGCTTTATCATAAGGTGTGGCCATGTTTTCAAGATCATTCATACTGTACTCCAAAAGGAACTTGGTCAATAAAGATATCAGGGCATTATGTGAAATGTTTCTTAAATCTGTATAGCAAGTTAGTTCAAGATCAGGTGATCGTACCAGAAGGAGCCCTATGGCATAGCCAGCGTTTTTGGAAGTTTATTTCAAATTACAAAATATAATCTGTGCCTTGAAAGTACAGCCTCAAACCACAGCCATTGCATGCCTTTTAAAAAGTATACCTTTTACTACAGCAAAACACTATCTTGAAATGACAAACAGATTAATAAATTCCTTGCTTGTAGTATCTTGTGTTTGGGCCCAATTTCTGGCAACATAGACCACAGCATGTAGAGTAGTAATTTGAAAACGCCAACCTTCAACCTAGTTATCTAACAGTACCTTTTGATGTTTCCAGAGAATCATACTGTTTGATTAGTCCTAGAAGTAATTTCTATATCAGAAAAAAGAACTGATATAAATTTCTTCTTCCTGAAGCATTTAAAAGTAAGATTGGTAATGCTCAAAGCTGTGTTTCTCCTGATTCTCAAAACTGCATTTAATTCAATACCAAAAGCTTTCCTTTTTTTCACTTTTTAAACCTTTATTAGCAAAGCAGATTTTGCCCCTACAGAGCTCATATGTTGTGCAAGTTGAAGTTCATTAATCCGTGATGGTAATCAAGGTGATTACTAAATGGAATACATTTTGTGAATCTTTCCTGTACCTTCTCTAGTAATCATATGTTAGCTCTGGAGTACCCACAAAAAAGAGTTGTACTCTAGAATGGATGAATTATGCTAATAAACAATCTAAGGATCTTAGGCTTCCAGAATGAAACTGACCTCATTAGTAGCGCTAGGTGTGTCAGCCCTCTAGTCTAGGCTCTCAGGATATTTTCTCCTATGAGCAACTAGTTAGTAATTCAGGCACCCCAGTCCTTGATGACTTTCATTTCTTCTAGAATGGTGTTATTCAGAAGACATTCTGAGTCAAATTGTCAGATGGTCAAATCTCATCACTTTATAATTTTAACACTACTATTTAGACCAGGTAAAGTGATCCATTCATTTAGTGACTGTAAATATTAATTGGAATAATGAACATCTGAATGTTTTGTCAGCGCACTCTCTATTTAATGTCATAATTACATGTATTTCTCAAATCACTTGAAAAAGAGGTACAATAATCAGTTAAACAATTTTATGCTTAAGACCAACCCCTAGGATACACTTGATTAAGTTGAAATCAAGTCTGCTTGTTAACCCTGTGTAATGCTCCTTTGGGATCTGTAATCTAACCAGGTTTCAATCCAGTGTGTACTGTAGTTATTTATATTATTTAGTTTCATATTTTTTGATACTTGTGTTCAATTGTGTCCATGTCCAACACTTTTTGCAAGCTTTCAGTATGTATGTATATACATATATATATATATATATATATATATATATATATATATATATGGGTCTACTTTACTTACACAAATGGCCACATCACTGACTTTCACTTCACCGAGATGAAAGGACCGACAAAACAGAAGACTGACATCTGGAACACCAACTTTCCACTCAGGGTAAGTAACTGCTTGGCCCTCCCAAAAATAAATAAATAAATAAACCAAACAAAATTAAACCCACGCATGTGAGGGAGGCTTCACCCCTCACACCTCCCAATGTGGGGGGCTTCATCCCCACACCTTCTTAACTAAATATACCATCTGTGGGATCGCATTACTGTGGGGGTAAGGGGCAAAGTTCAACAGGATGGCCAAGCAGTTACTTACCTCGAGTGGAAAGTCAGTGTTCCAGATGTCTGCCATCTGGTTTGTCAGTACTTTCACATCACGGTGATGTGACCGTTCAGGTAAGTAAAGTAGACCCATATATATATATATATATATATATATATATATATATATATATATATATATATATATATACACACACACACCATACACACACACACACACACACACACACACACACACACACACACACACACACACACACACACACACACACACAGTGCAATGAAAAAGTATCTGCCCCTTCTTGAGTTCTTATTTTTTTGCATGTTTGTCACACTTAAATGTTTCAGATCATCAAACAAATTTAAATATTAGACAAAGATAACCCAAGTAAACATAAAATGCAGTTTTTAAGTGATGATTTTATTTATTAAGGAAAACAAACTATCGAAACCTACATGCTCCTATGTGAAAAAGTAATTGCCCCCCCTTGTTAAATCATGAAGTAACTGTGGTTAATCACATTTTTGGGAAAGCTGTGTTCAATTTCACTAGCCACAGCCAGGCCTGATTACTGCCAGACCTGTTGAATCAAGAGATCACTTAAATAGAACCTGTCAGACAAAGTGAAGTAGGCCAAAAGATCCCCCCAAAAAAGGCAGTGATGACTCATCCAAGAGGTCACAAAAGAACCCAGAACAACATCTAAAGAACTGCAGGCCTCACATGCCTCAGTTAAGGTCAGTGTTCATGACTCAACCATAAGAAAGAGACTGTGCAAAAAAAGCATGCATGACAGAGCTCCAAGGTGAAAACCACTGCTGACCAAAAAGAACATAAAGGCTCATCTCACTTTTGCCAAAAAAATATCCTGATGATCCCCAAGATATTTGGGATAATATTCAGCATTTCAGAAAAAGAACATCATGCCAACAGTCAAACGTGGTGGTCAAAGTGTGATGGTCTGGGGCTGCTTTGTTGCTTCTGGACCTGGACAAATTGTTGTGATGAATTCTGCTCTCTACCAAATAATCCTGAAGGAGAATGTCCAGTCATCCATTTAGTATGTCAAGTTGAAGCGCACTTGGGTTCTACAGCAAGACAATGATCCAAAACACACCAGCAAGTCCACCTCTGAAAGGCTTAAAAAAACAAAATGAAGGTTTTGGAGTGGCCTAGTCAAAGTCCGGACTTGAATCCAATTGAGATGCTGTGGCATGACCTTAAAAGGCAGTTCATGCTCGGAAACCCTTCAATATGGCTGAATTAAAACAATTCTGCAAAGAAGAGTGGGCCAAAGTTCCTCAACAGCAATGTGAAAGACTCATTGCCAGTTATCACAAATGCTTGATTGCAGTTGTTGCTGCTAAAGGTGGCACAACCAGTTATTAAGTTTAGGGGGTAATTACTTTTTTACATAGGTCCATTCAGGTTTGGATAGTTTTTTTTCCTTAATAAATAAAATCATCACTTAAAAACTGCATTTTGTGTTTACCTGGGTTATCTTTGTCTAGTATTTACATTTGTTTGATGATCATTTAAGTGTGACAAACTTGCAAAAAAATAAGAAATCAGGAAGGGGGCAAATACTTTTTCATTGCACACACACACACACACACACACACATATATATATATATATATACATATATATATATATATATATATATATATATATATATATATATATATACATATATATATATATATATATATATATATATATATATATATATATATATATATATATATATATATATATATTATATCCAATCCTATATCAAGAACTGTACAATGAGAATTCAGTTAAATTGGTGACATTAAATTTATGTTCTGAAAATCCATGCTGGTTTAGGGCCAGAAGTAGTATATACCAATTCTGTTCCCTCATACAACAAGTAATGTTTGGAGGCAAGTAAGAAGTTAAACTGAACTTTATTTCATAATCATAAAATAACTGTTTCCTTGGCATACTTCTTTATTGGTTAAAGCACAAGTGCCTACACACATTTGTTTTATAACAATATTGTCCACTATTCACCAATAGGAAACATGGGAGAGGTAGAAAGTTCAGGTAAATACATTTTAATAGTAACTATTTGTGATTAAGTGTAGTGTCTGTAAATGTAAAATTAATTAGCTTTTTGTTATCCACTACTCTAGGCTGTCTTCCTTGTTAAAGGGGACAAAAAGAGCTAACCAATACTACTATGGGACAGTGCACACTGATAAATAAGAATTAAATATAGCTACAAAACATTTTACTGAATCATCCTTAATCATGTAGCCAAACCTTCCAAATAACTTTTCAGGTCCCATAGTAGATGTTCATTTTCCTCTTGCTAGGGATTATTTTGCTCTCATTAGTAATAATTGGACAATTTATATCTGAAATGTCATATACATGCTGACTTGAAGTTACAGCAAGATATGAGCACTACAAAACCATATTTTGAACCTATAAGCAATTACATGTAAAATGGAAACTACACTGTTGTTATGTAATAATGAGCCATATTTGTTACTGCTTTTGGTTACAAGCTAATATGTCTAAAGTAACACATTTTATTGTCCTTGACTTTAGAGAAAAATATCTTAAATCTAAGTTTTCCTTCTACTGCAGCTCCTTTTAAATGTTCAGAATTCTAATTTAACCCCTTTTCATTCATGGTAGTGTCATGTTATCTGAAAATGTTACACCTCTTCCCTTCAATTTTTAAGTCTTTTCTAGTATCTTCTGCTCTCCTTATGGTTTCTAGCACTCATGCTTCCCTACACGTTTAGAGTAGTCAATATGTCTTTTAAACATTATGTAAAAATATCATCAGCAATTTCAATTCCATATGTCCACTTATAAAATACAAGTCATTCCAGTCTCTGGCAACATTGAGTTGTTCTACCTTTTCCTTATCCAGTATTTTTAAATTGCACATGACTTAGGAAGGAACACATTTCACTGAACTCAAAAATTCGAGTCCACTGTGATATTTTTTACCAAGTGGATCCTTTATACCAAATCTGACACAAGCTGAGATGCAGTGGGGATGTTATAGTCAACTAGGCAGTGATTGATACTAACAAAATGACAGTCTGAAACACTGTGACAAGGCTCATGCAGGGAGTGTTTTTGACCTTGAGCAGACAGCATATGAGTTATTTGGAGGTAAGTGGGGGTGTGGGAATGCTAATGTGCTCTGAACAATCTGGGGGGAGTCAGTAGAGTAAAATCTGACCTGAATTTGTCTGCTAGTATGTTGGCAATGTCCAGTGGGTATGAGTATATCATGTTATTTTGTATTATGTCAAATGATTGCTAGTTATTATTTCTCAGGTTGCTAACACACTCAAGAAAGGTTTGTGGCTATCTTTAGTAAGACTAATGAGTCACAATTTTTACTTGCTCTTGGTGAACTTAATTTTGTTTTTAAGTCCATCATTGATCATTTTGAACTTTTCCCTAGCTGATGAGGTGTTAAGACTGCTTTTACAAGCTGAGTTTCTTCCTCCTGTTGTTTAATTTGTTGATAGTGGAGTTCTACCAGGTTGGTTTGTTTTTAAATGTAGCACTATTTTTGTGTTTTATGTGGACTGTGACCTCAGCACTAGCTTAGAAGATGGCATAGAATTTGTCCATAAAAATTTCCACATGTTAAGCAGGGCCTTAAAGCTGAGGATGGAGATCGACTTTCATTAGGACTTCAGTTAGAAGGAGAACAATTGTTTTAGAATAGTCTCTGAAGATGGCTGGCTTTCTAGTTGACTCAGGCTTGACACCTGTGGTAAATTTTGTGCATGATGAACAAATGTAGCCAGTAATTTGGTAATTGTGGGGTTAGAGAACAGGGAGGTTAGGTTTGTGAGAACCACATCCAAGATTTTATCGACCCTCATTGAGATTTGGACTAGTTGATCCAAGGAGTTGGTATTAATGATATCCAGGAATCTCTGTGCATTCTTGATTGTGGTTGAGTAGGTTGCCCAGTTAATGGAGGAAAAGCTGATGTCAGCCAAGAAGATAGCATTAGGTTCTGTGGTGATAGATGTCAATTTAAGATATGCCTTCTGGTTTATTTGTATAATAGAGGGGTGCAGTGTTTGGCTACTATGTGGAACTGGGTTTTGTTAATCATGAGAAAAATGTGGTGGAGTTCTATGTCATTTTCCTGCATTACATGTCTGGAGGTGAAATGCCTTGATAGGCACACAGATATGTGCCCACCAACTCCAATGTCCAGTTTGTTTTTGGGTCTGAAGCAGTGGTAGGTATTAAAAGCCTGCCTGCAAGAGTGCTTTTAATGGTGTGAAACCATGTTTCAGTAACTATGCATATAATTAATAACCAAAATACGAGGAACAGTGCAAAACCAAACAAATAACCAACAACCGCACTGTATGAGAATGAACAAAGCACGCCGGACAGCAAGCAAAATAAAAACAACTAATTTATTGAACAAATATAACGTTAAACGCTTAATGAATCACCGCGTTTTTCGTCCTCTAAAAGACTTCATCAGACAACAATAAAATATAAAATAACGAATTAACATATGTATATATATATATATATATATATATATATATATATATATATATATATATATATATATACATATATATATATATATATATATATATATATATATATATATATACACACACACACGCTGGCACAATTTCAAATCATCCAATGATGTTCCATCTCATGAATATGTATTCCCAATTAAATATATTGCAACATAATTTAATCACTTGTAACCTTGAATTTAAATCTGTGAAAATGTATAAATGTAAAAACATAGAGATAAAGCATGTGTGATGTATAGTATGTAGTTTATGTGCTTTGGCTCCAAAAAATCTCACTTGTGAAATATATGTGCATAAAAATAACATATGCACAAGAATATACATAACTCAGTGAGCTTAACATTTCCATTTTCTTCATAACAATACTCCCACCCAGTGGCCAAGATAAAAATACCAACAAGAAATAATAACAGTGAAAAAAATCTATATGAACCGTATATATGTAATGACTAAAATATTGTTTTCAAAAAACATAATAATATGCATACAATAAATATAATGGACAAATATAATAAATATAATAATGAAACCAAATATATTACATAAAAATGATGTACCTACAATAAATACAATATATGATTAATACATAAAATGTAAAAAAAGTCAATGTGCGCTTGCTCCAAACGGTCAGAATAACGGTGGAGGAACTACTGGTTATGGCCACCGTTGAATTCAAGCCCTCTAAGAAATACGATTACAGAATTCGACAGGGCTGAGGATATTCCAAATATTTTTTTAAACAGCGGTGAGGAGAATGATTTAAATGGACGAAATGGTGCCCGGAGGAGAGTCCATATAACGCCAGAACAACAAGGTGACTGTTCATATGATGCATTAACTTTGAATGATTGGCTCAAACGGAGAGTTCAGCTACATGAGAACTTTGTTAAGGAAGATGATCATGTTTTAACATATGCTGGTAACTTAACAAAATTAAATGATTTATTATTTAAATATAAAATTTTAAACATAGACAATATTTATTTGAAAGAATGTTTACAAGCCAAGTTGGTACGAAAAGGTTTACGGGTTCATAAGTTTCCTAATAATGTTAAGGAAGGTACACAATTCTATGACCTGTTACTAAATATGTTTGATAATTGGGGTTTTGAGCTCATTAGAGCTATTATTAAGAATAACGAGGAAGAAATGGATATTTTGATGAAGCATATTGATTCTGTGAATGAAAAAAATATAAAAGATATATTGTTTACAGTAGATGAAGAAAAAAAGAAATATTTTGAGTTGAGAAATGTTATAGATAAGAAATGTGATAGAATTTTGGAAAGTAAGAGAAGGAAAATCAGTAGAGACACATTTGAATATGAACACCATTTACAATACCCCAAACCTAGAGTTATGTTTAATTATATAAACGAATTTGATCCAACGCATAATAATGATAGATTTTGATCAGGGGTTATCAGAATGAAGTGTATCAAGAATCACATCAAGAAAATCTTGACCCTTTAGAATTCCCACCCCTCTGGAGGTCAGAAAGGATAAAGAATCAGAGAGAAGGAAATTTTCAGCAGAATGGATGGAGGGGGAGGGGGAGGAGATAGTATACCAAGATAATACAAATGAAAATATAAATGAAAATTGTGATTTTGTAAAATCAGTTGTTTGTACCTGCAATAAGTTCAAAAATTTTAATATACTTAATTATACAGAATTAGATATTAATGACAGTTATTTTAGTTTACTTTCGAAAGGTTTAAACTTTGTCCTAAGAACAAAATGTGATATTAATAGACTTGTTATAGACTTAAAATTGTTTTTAAGAAAGATGAATTTAGAATTGATTTGTGGTGGTGTATCAACAGGTAGGGATGATTCTAATGATTTTAAAAAAGAGAAGTGTTTGGAACCCCCCTATACACCCGCAGTTAAGGAATTTTGAAAATCTTGTAGAAACTGAGTCGAGGCAGGCAGTCAAGAGAAATAGATATACACCAAACCTCACATCCACAGAATCTGAATTACTTCAACAGCTAAAGGGCAATACTAACCTGAGGGTGATGAAGCCCGATAAAGGGGGAGGCATAGTACTGATGAATACTATTATGTACGAAGGGAAAATGTTCAACATCTTACTTGACACTGCTAAATATAATAATATATCCAAAAATGAAATTAATATTGGATATAGAAGAATATATTTAGCATTATATGATCTATTTTTGGAAGGATTTATTGAAAAAGATATGTTTGAATTTTTATATAATAATAAGCCCAAACTTCCTTCTATTTTTGGTATTCCGAAAGTTCACAAGAACTATATTGATCCACCCCTATGCCCTATAGTGGCTGCTGAAGGTTTGGCAATTTCTCCTTTAGCTAGATACATAGATGTAAAATTGAAAAAGTCAATGATGAAGGGAGAATCATTTTTAAAAGACTCTTGGGATTTTTTTATATAATGTTAAGGAGAATATGTTTAATGAGGAGTTAATTTTTGTAACTATAAATGTGGTAGATTTATTTGGATCTATACCACATGATATAGGTCTAGAGTGGTTTGAGGAGGCCATTAGATTTTTTGGCGACTTGAACGATAATGAAATATATATATATGTATGACTCTAATGGAAATGGTGTTAAAACATAATTATATATTTTTTCAAGGTGAATATTTTCAACATAAAAGTGGTGTTGCAATGGGGGCAAGGTGTGCCCCTATATATGCTAACATGGATTTGAACACCTGGGAAACGAAATTTATTCACCATAGTACATACAAAGATTGCTGGTTTCTTTACAAGCGCTATCTAGATGATATAGTTATATTTTGGCATGATAGCAAAGAAAGATTGGATGAATTTATATATTATATTAATAATTCTACGAATTTTTAAAAATTTACTCACGAAATTGGTTCTAAGGAAATTAATTATTTAGATGTAACACTACTTAAGGATAGGAATCATTTTAGGTCAAAAGTATTTAGAAAGAAAACTTTTTCTAACTCCTACCTGCATTTTAGCAGTGGACACCCTCTCCACCAGAAAAAAAGTATAGTGAAAGGCCAATTTGTTAGAATTTCTAGAATGACTTCAAATGATCAAGATTTTATTGTTGAATGTGAGTTTTTGACTCAATTGTTTCTAGAAAGAGGGTATCCTCTAGAATGTTGTAACAAAATTAAAGAAGAAGTTATAAAAGGTAGAAAAAGTAGATTTGAACCTATTTTAAGTAAAGAGCCCCCAGATTTGATTAATACTGGGCAAACCAACATGGCTGAGTCAATCGAGTTTACTGGGGATAATGACAAATCATATAGTAGGGCCTTTATTACTGATTTTAGTGGAGATGCAGGTGTAATTCAAAAAGTTTTTGATAAAGAATGGGACAAGTTTATCAAACTAACTGACCTCAGTTTAAAACATAAAGAACCTTTGAACATTATTTTTAGAAGGGGATGGAACATTAAAGATTGGTTGTTGTTTCAGAACAAAAATAAAAAGAAAACTAAGAAGCCTGTTGGCACATTCCCATGCAGGATGTGCACACAATGTCCATGGATGGTGGACAAACAAAGTGTATTTATTGAATCAAGGGGAAAAGAAATTGTAAGCAAAACACATAGCACTTGTGAGTCTTATGGAGTTGTATATATTGCTATATGTGAGATATGCTCCGGCTTTTATGTTGGAAAGACAGAGAGAAAAATAAGAAGGAGAGTTTATGAACACATTAATGATATAAAAAATAAAAAAGAAAGTAATGCATTATATAGACACACCATCACATGTCCCCTAGCTAAATATATGTTTTTTATTATTGAGGAAGTTCAGAAAGATGAAAGGGGTGGTTTATGGGAAACTAAAATTGAATACCGGGAATTATATTGGCAAATTTTTTTAGAGGCCAATAAATTCCCAGGTTTAAATGACAATGTTTCCATAGCACTAGTTTTGAAGTTGAGGGCAGCTAGATTATAAGTAGATTATACATATATAAATGTAAAATGTTGGATGTTTTTAGTGGATTTTATATGGTTTTAGAGATACACAGTTATTTTATATAGTGATTTGACTTTTTTTACATTTTATGTATTAATCATATATTGTATTTATTGTAGGTACATCATTTTTATGTAATATATTTGGTTTCATTATTATATTTATTATATTTATCCATTATATTTATTGTATGCATATTATTATGTTTTTTGAAAACAATATTTTAGTCATTACATATATACGTTTCATATAGATTTATTCACTATATTTCTTGCTGGTATTTTTATCTTGGCCACTGGGTGGGAGTATTGTTATGAAGAAAATGGAAATGTTAAGCTCACTGAGTTATGTATATTCTTGTGCGTATCTTATTTTTATTTTTACGCACATATATTTCACAAGTGAAATTTTTTGGAGCCAAAGCACATAGACTACATACTATACATCACACATGCTTTATTTCTATGTTTATACATTTATACATTTTCACAGTTTTAAATTCAAGGTTATAAGTGATTAAATTATGTTGCAATATATTTAATTGGGAATACATATTCATGAGATGGAACATCACTGGATGATTTGAAATTGTGCCAGCATATATATATATATATATGTTAATTCATTATTTTATTGTTGTCTGATGAAGTCTTTTAGAGCATGAAACATGCGGTGATTCGTTAAGTGTTTAACGTTATATTTGTTCAATAAATTAGTTGTTTTTATTCTGCTTGCTGTCCGGTGCTTTGTTCATCCTCATACAGTGCGGATGTTGGTTATTTGTATGCATATAATTAATATTTAGAAAGTTTTAGGAATGTCTGTAAAGAGTGCAAATTTTTTAGGCTTCTAGCGCTGAATATTGCTTCATTTATATGCTAGATTGTGATTGGCTACTTTGCTAATTTCAGTTGCCTCATTTTGCTTAAAAAGACACTACCAGATCTTCTTATAAGGACACTAGTAGGTAAGCCAATAATTAAAGTAAATTATCTTTTGCTTGTATTGCAGCTTCATTCTTGGAGATGATAGGATAATGCTCATTACCAGATTTGCTATCAGATTCATGTTCATATAGCTCTGTCATGACCCTGTTCATATGATTTAAGTAAGTGCATCTCAAGTCATTCACTCCCATGTGTGTATCTGGGATGAAGGGACTTGAGAGCTTTAGTGACATGATATATCCTGGCACCTGAGAGGCAACTAACTGTACCCTGTCTTTGCTCGGCGTAGTGAGTGGAGCATCTTTCTAACTATGTAATCATCTACAATCAGGACATTGCCAGATGAAATACTTTATTCTTATAGTGTTAAGGGCTTCTGTGTGCTACTTATCTGACTTCTATCAGTGTCTGTATTCATTTCAGTGTCAGAGTGAGCCCTATGTTGGATATGAGCTGTTGATGATGCGTTATATGCAGGAGGTAAATTTGAGAGTTTAGGCTGAAGTTTAGTTTTTACAGTCCTAGGAACATTATTTAAAGATTTTTAATGGCACCAGCATAAGAAAACTTGGAGTTCATAGTCTGTGCATTTTGCATAGGTGCAGGTGGGGTAAGACTGGGTTGAGCTCACAGTATGTTGCTTGCTGACAGAGGAACACCTCCATTGACATAAGTATTTAGACCTCTCACAGATAGAGCCCTTTGAGTCTAGTAAGTTCATTATCACTGAGCATGAGCATTTCATGTACTGCCTAAAGATTCCAAGTGCTATAAGGTTAGCAATATAGAATGGCTTCCATGAATGACCATTATTATACATTTAAATAAATGAGGATTTAAAGAAGTGCTAGTGAAATACCACATCTGTGAAACGTTGCTGAACTGGTTAAATTTTTCAGAGTAAGCTAGGTCTGTTCAATACATCTGGTACTCAAGCTGTGCAGATCACTGCAACTAAGAGGACACACCCCCAACTCAGTGCAAGACATTTAGATAATGCAGAAATAGATAAGTAACTTAGAGATATTATAAGAAAATACTCTTCATTTAGTACAAGAAGAGAGAATTAAACTTGTATGTTCTACCTGTTATGGAAATGCTACTACCACATTCTTGCACTCAGCACAGCACCACACAGTAACTCCAACAGAAGAAAACAGAAAAACTAATGAAAACTAGGTGGAATCTGAAGCCTAAGTGTTATAAACCACCATGAATCTGTATGAAACTGTCTCTCACTTAGATGACTCACAACTGATTATAAGATGGCTGCCACTCCTGCCCAAGTAGAATCACTCAAGCCAGTAATTTAAATAGAAAAAAGTATTAAACAAAAAAAAAATAATGAAGAATGGATGCAGTGCAATTAGCAATATCAGGCAAGGCAGTATTAGCTGAAAAAGACTAAAGCAGTATATAAATAGAGCAGACAATGCAAAAACTAATCCAAATGCCTAAAACAGTGGCAATACAAAACAGCCAGAATAGCAAGGCAACTTTTTGTGTTGTTCAGATGCAGCAGTTATGTAAACCATGAGGTCACATGGTTGAGCACTCTGTAATCTTTTTAGGAAGACAATGGATTCTACGGTGGTACAGCGGTAGCATTGTTGCCTCACAGCAAGAGGTTCTCCTGTTCGATTCTCAGCTGGAGTACCTTCTGTGTGGAGTCTGCATGTCCTCCCCGCGGTCGAATGAACTCTGTGAATGGGCATGCCTTCACTGAAGGTTGGGCTTTGGGCTGGCAACTCGGCACCATACAAATCTACTGCCAATCATTAGCAGACCGGAGTTTTGCTGTGGCGACCCCTAACCGGGAAAAGACGAAAAGACAAACAACAACATATGGTTCAAGTGGACACCACCAGGGCATTAACTCCTGCATGAATAAGAATCAGATCCTAAGTCCTACTGTAAGTTATGAATCAGTCTAACAGTTATGGAATTTCAGATTTCGAATCTCCTAAGATTAAACACTATTGTATCGTCTGCACTTAAGGAGTGATGAGCCCTAATACTATACCATAATCAGGAGTCATTTAAAGCCAAAACTCACATGCTTTTTTGTTCTCAAATTCTTGCAGGCAGAACAAGCTGCTGTATAGAGGAAGAAAATGTCCACCTAAAGCTCCTTTTCTCATCTTCTTGTTTCTGTAGTTCAAGCACTCATGGTCCTTATCATCAAAATATCTACATCTAGTGCACTTGCTAAGTCTCATATTAATAGATTCAAGATCTGCCTCATCAGTATTTTTTATGAAATAATTACTCAAAGCTATGTGTGAGATGTTTGTGACCCAACAAAAGTGTGAGATTCTTGGATTCCCATATTATATAAGGAGCCTGTATTGCTATAACTAATGAATGAAGGAGTGATACCCTCCATATGCTGGACTAGCTTTTCTATTGCATAAGCAGAATTGCAGTCAGAGATTTATGTGACATCATGCCCACCCCACTATTTATGTTACAGTATTGGTTTCAGTCATACCTCTCAATTGTCCAGAGTTTCTCAGAATGTCCTGATTTTTATCTCATATTTTTTTGTCTGCTCCTCATAAAATTTCTGAATTTTCTTGATTTTTCTGTCAAATCAGTGAGGATTAAATTCATTAAATAATGTCAATCATTTGAGTTTCAGACTTCATAACCTTCAGAAAATGTATTATAACACAATACCTTTTATTCTAGCAAATTTCTAAGTTTATGAGAGCAGTATTTAACATTTGTACATATTTTGCGGGCCTTGTCCCGCCATTATTTTTGGCTTTGTCTAGATTTTTTGTACTAAGAGGTTGAGAGGTATGGTTTCAGTACTGACTGAGCATTTCTTTATGCATGGCTCACTGTGTTTTATCATTTGAATTGCAGTATCAATACCTGTTCTTAGGACAAAATAATCAGGAACTATGCAGTTGTTGTGCTTTAGATTAACCTGACATATTCTACTGACAAGTAAAGATTTATAAGATATCATATTTAATTGGGCTGGTTGTCCACTATTTTAGAATTGGAAAATGCAATATCCAGTTTAGGTGAATTTCTTTCTTTCCCACAGATTACTGATCTGATTCTCTAAATCTTAGATTTTACTGCAATGCACACAAATGTTAATTTCAACATTAACAAATGAGTTTTTATTATTAAACATTTCACATTTTATGCAAATAAAATGGCTTCTTCTTCAGACAAATAAGAGACTCAGATCTATGCAGATTTGTCCAAGGTATAGTTTTGTAATTCAACAAATGCAATTAAGTATGAATATGAAGACCGGGATATGAAACCAAGTTTAAATAAACATTGTCACATAGGATCATAGGATCGTAGGATGTTACTAAGCTATTGGCCCTCAGGCTCTTACAAGCCTAGCCAAGAATTTAGCCCATGTTCTGTCTAGTCAGCACCCAATGCCCCTGTCCAGCAGGGACACAGGTGGAATCCCAGGGGTGTATTTTCTGTTCCCCATCTAGTTATCCAGGTTGCACTTAAAAAGGGTTAATGAGGTACTCTGCTTGACATGGAAAGGGAGCTCATTCCACAGAGGGTGGAGTCTCTGGGATACAAATCTGTCCCACCAACAAGTCCTATCGATGTCACAGACCAGGTTGAGGTTGCAGAGGTGTTTTACTTGAGTGGAGTTTGACTTGTAGATAGGCAGCAGTCCCATCAAGGAGCGGTCTGAGATTGCTTTGTATGCCAGACAGAGTTCACCTCTGAGGAGTCTATATGAGACTGAGTAGGGGGACAGGGCTTTTAGCCTATCTGTATAGGGTAGATGTCTGAGGTCCTGTATTCTCCTGGTGTGGAACATCTGTGGTCTTTACAGCTGCTGCATGTGCTTTGAGAGGTGCATGCCAAAAGGGGCATTGTACTCAATAATGGGTCATATAAGGGAAGAATACAGGGATGTTATGGCCTCATTGTCCCTGGATGAGATACCCTTACTAATGAGGTGGGCCATGTAGAAAGCTTTCCATACAATGGATGCAATATGGTGCTCAAAAGTCAGTTTGTTATCAACCTGGGTGCCCAAATCCCTCACAACTGATTGCATGCTTAGGACCTTCATATTAATGTGATAATTTGTGTGGATGTCACTCTCCCCAAAGGGGATGATGATGAATTTTTTTAGCACTCAGTTTGAGGCCATGTTTCTGGCAACAGTCATTTGTTTGAGTGAGACCCTCTTGGAGGATATCTACATTACTAGGCGAATTGATGACAGCTCTCAGCTTGCAGTCATCTGCAGACTTGGTCAGCCATAGTCCACTGGTTTTGACCTCTACCTCAGAAAAGTATATCCCAAACAGAGGCCCCAAGACTGATCCCTGGGGTACACCACTCATTATGGGTCTACTGCTTAAGGTGGCTTCCCCTATTTTAATTAGGTGGGTTCTATCAGTGAGTCAGTTTGCTACCCATCTGGTAACATATGGATTGATGCCTATTTGAAGCAGTTTATCTATTATACCCGAGTGGACAATAGTATTGAAGTGTTTGGCCAGGTCAAGGTAGGTGGTGTGTATTGTCTTCCCCTCATCCATAGCTTTGGTGACTGTCTCAAAGAAGTCGACCAAATTTAACAGGCATGACCTCCAAACTGTGTGGGATCAAGTATTTCGAGCTTGTCAGTGTCCTTGTTAATGAGGTCCATTATAATCTGCTCCATGGCCTTGCAGATCAGGCTAGTTAGGTTGATTGGTCTATCATTTCTTGGATTGGTGGATGCCCATCTTTGTGCAAAGGGATGACAGTGACTGTCCTCAACTTGAGTGGGACAAAGCTGGTACTCAGGCTTTGTTTGAACAGGGTGCCTAATGGTGCTGCAACTTCCTGCCTGAGTTCATGTAGGATCTCCCTAGAGATAAGGGGAGGGGAACAGGTGATGGGGATGTCCTAATTTACTGATGGGGGACACAGGAGTGAACTTTTCACTGAACCTGTCTGCCAGTAGGTTGGCTATATCTACTGCATTTGTGTATGTAGTATCCTTGACCACCAGTTCTGAGTGCTTCCTTTGAGACTGTGGACATAGGTTCATAGATTAGTACTAAGCTAACTGCCCTTGCAAGCCATTTTAAGCCTAGACAATTATCCATTGGTAGACTCAAACCCTGCACCTTGTGCTTGTAAAGCAAACACCTTAACCATTAGGCCACCCTCCCAACCCATGTGAAGAAAGCCTTATGAGTGAAGAAGGCCTTATGATTGTCTTTTGTAGATATGGCCAGTTTGGATTGAAGTTTGATTTGGAGAATTTCATTAGTGCTCGTATTTGCTTGTTCAGGCTAAGGAGAGATTGCATCAGATTAGGCACCTGTTCCTTCTTAGTCCTGGACAACATTTTTTTTCCTTTTATTATAGAGTTTATTTATTGCAGATGTCCACCAGATAGGTTTATTCTTCCATGAGGAGGAGGATTTTGTCCTGTCAGGTATTGCTGATTCCATGCAGCTATATAAATACTTGTATAGTACTTTGATGTAGATTTGGACATATGTGTCAATTTCTTTGACGGGAGTAGAATCTGTGAAGCTGTTTATACCTTCCCTCAGGAGATTGTAATCAGCTTTGGAGAAGTTTTTTTTGTTTTACCGTTGCTGGGGGGGGGGGGGGGGGTCATAGGAGATGGTGACTTCGAAAGTGACCACTTTGTAGTTGGATCTTACCAGGGAGAATGACACTATAGAGATGCTGCAGTGGTTACTCATGTTAGTTAATACCAAGTCTAAGATATTATTACCTGTTGTAGGGGGTGTTGACCAGCTGGTCCAAGGCACTTGCATTGACGAAATCAAGAAATCTATGGGCATTTGTGTTTTGGTATGAGCAGTTTGTCCAGTCTATGGTTGGATAGTTAAAGTCACCCAGGTCAGGGTAAAGGGTTGAATCTTGATAGATGCAAAGAGGTTGAGATAGGTGGAGTGGGCATCCTGAGTCAAAGTTGGGGGCCTGTAGCTAGCTATGATTTGAATAAGGGTCTTGTCAATGGTTAACTGCACCTGGAGTGTCTCCTGTGCATCATACTGTTTGACCAGCCAAGAATATATAAATATATATATATATATATATATATATATATATATATATATATATATATATATATATATTGCAACTCCACCTCCTTTTGCTTTGCTGCCCACGGTTTGGGGTCTAAATGTATGATAGGATGAGTAACCTGTTATGACTGTGGTGTTCTCTACAGCTTTGAACCAGGTTTCTGTGAATGCACAAATGTCAGCATCTTCCAGGGCTAAGAACGCTTGCAATGAGTGCAATTCCATGTTTAGATTCCTAGCGTTTAGCAGCATGACCTTTAATTTCCATTTTGATGACATTTTCATGTTGGTAGTTTTTCCCTCATGGCATTGCCTATAAAAGGCACTATGGGGGAGGCAAAAGCCTTTGCCAGAAGCCTGAAGCCCAAGTGAGACATATGCAGGTCATCTCTGGCAAAGCATCATGGTTTGCCGATCATGTTTTCCCAGGCTGTCAGGTACTGGATCCCCATGGAATGACATCAGAAACTAAGCCAATTGTTAAAGTCAATAATTTTCTGTTTCTATTGAGGCATCATTTTGGGTGATGGTAGAATGCTGCTTAAGGCTAGGAACATATCTGCCTGGGACACATATTCAGTGAGCTCGATCATGTCTGTCTTCATATAGTCTAGGGGGGTATGCCTCAAATCATTCACGCCAACATGGACTATGACAGAGTCATAACAGTACTTGCTGTTGAAAGACTTGAGTGCATGGATGATATGGCAGATTCTGGCACCTGATAAACAACTAACTGTGACTTTCTCCTTATCCAGCCTGGTGGGGGCACATCTGTGTGTCTCACAATGGAATCTCCTATGACTAATATGTTGGGTTTATGCTTAGGCCTTAGTGGCTGTGAGACACAAAAGTATTGACTATGTGTGGTATGTGGTATGGTGGGCAGTGGATTTCATGTGTGTTTTTGCATCTGAGGTCTCTTTTGTTTGGGCATGTTTTTGTTGTAGACCTCCTCATATGTGGGTGTGTGTTGTGTAGGTGTGGGTGGTGACTGAAGTGTGGTGTTTGTGTTGACAACCTTCTTAGTGTCAGATATATTGGCTTGTGAGGGAGAGACCATAAACTCTAGGTTCTTAATATAATTGCATCTCTCACAAATTGTGTTGCTAGGTGGTAGTAGCACAGGGTTGTCTGTGTACACGAGGCAGTTGCTACACTGTCTCAGGATGCCCATATCAACCAGACTGGCAGGAGAAAATGCAGGAAATTAACCAAGCATATTTGCTAGAATCTAAGGGAGAGAGGCCCAGAGAGAGCTAAGAGGGTAAAGGGTGGAAGGCCTAAGAGGAGTACTACTAGGTGATCACCACAAGTGCTACTAAGGGAAAAATTGTAGCTGGAATACCTCACAGTGGGTTAAAACCAGTGCAGCTGTGGTGCATGATGTGCAAACAAGCCTAAATCAGCTCAAACTTAGGGTTTAAATACCAGAAAAAATAGATGATTCTAGTAACACAAATCTAGCCAATCCTGCTAGTCCCTGCTTTCTTTACCAATCAGCTTATGCCAGACAAGGTCCAGGCAGCCCTGCTACTCTCAGTAGCAAAGGAGATAGGCCCTTACCAACACAAGATAGCTGCCAGAAACACAGAAGGCAAACACAAGATGGCTGCCAGATATGCATTAGTCAAAAACAGACATCTAGTCAACGCTCGCTACTATCCAGCTAAACATAAAAATAATAAAACTTTACCACCACTGCCAATCCCTGCCTCCACACCCTCTCCACAACTCTAGGCCAGCATCATTGACACAAAGAGTTAACCACACAGGTAGACTTTTGTGATCTAGAAATAGGTCTTTAAAGAATTATGAACCAATAGTTGCCAGAAGAGATGTGGTAGCGATCCTCATGTGCAGGTTTATGGATCGGAAAACAGGGAGAAGGGGATCCAATCTGATTTGATCTATTTCTTTTGCTGTAATACTAATGCTTGGGAACCTAGATTATAATCATCATGCCTAAGAGAAAGGGTACCACAGGCGATGATGATGTGAAAGAAGAGCCTAAGAGAAGGTCAGAACGACTGTCCACTAAACCCCAAAGCCTTAAACAAAACAGAAAAAAGCTGATCCAAAGAAAGAGAAAACAAAAGAGAAGAAATGTACAAGCAAAAGGTAAAAAGGAAAAAGCAGCTGAAGACAGTACATCTGCAGAAACCAGAGATGCAAAAAATGAGGGTCCATCTTCAGACTCTGCTGGGGAGAAAGAAGAAAAGTCAGAATAACATCATACTCCATCTCGGCGTGTGATTCTTGTACAAGAAATTCAGAAATATTGTTTATCTATTTTGTAAATGCAAGTTTTTTTTAGTAGTTCAAATATAGGGAAATTTACAATGGAGAAACCAACATCATTGTGTATTGCATCAACATCATTGCAAGTGTTGGACTGTAAAAAACTTCTAGGACTGTTTTTAATATCATTTTTATGTTTAGCTGTCAGATGGCATGCTATGGGGAGAATCCAACATTGATTTATTGTCTAAACCAAGAGATGTAATGACTGGATTCTTTAACAACAAGCTTATATCAACTTTATCAGCCCTGGCTGCAGTTAGTAATAACATTGATAATAATAATAGTAATAATAATAATAATAATAATAATAACAATAATAGTAGTAACAATAATAATAATAATGTTGGTATGCTGTTAGAATTTAATGTGAGTTTAATATATTCAGTACATCTCTATGGAATCTTTTTGGCTATAGATATCAGTATTGCTTTGTTAAAATGCTGCTTTCTGTGTTAAATTGTCTTTCGCTTTGTACTCGGCAAGCTAACAGCATAGACTAGTAATGATAACAGTACTGTACTGAAAAGTCTAAAAGTTGCTAAAATTCAGAAAACTTTTATGAAAATAAGATAATCTTTGCATTTATAGTTGTGTTGATATTGTAGCATTTACATGAAATCGCAGTTGATCAGTGTTATCTCAGCTCTATTCCTATTGTGCCCATCATGCATGAGATGCAAATACATGCCTTTGCAACTTTGCATTCACGAGGCTTCAAACTGATTGTGATCATTCACAGCTTATGTAGCAGCAGAGGTAGGGGAAGTAGCCCTCTGTCACCATCACTACCAATGGTATGTAAAACACACACACACACACACACACACACACACACACACACACACACACACACACGTGTGTGTGTGCGCATAAACCCATACATACATACATACAAATATTTCAAGCATGGGCATTAAAAACCCTTCTAGGATGACAATATGCCAAAGCACTTGTTCCCATAATAACTGTCCAGGCTGTTCTTAAAAGTGTCTAGACTAGTTCTTGCTTTAATGTAATTTGGTAGTATGTTCCATGCATCAGCTACTCTGTCAGAGAACCAATTAGTACACTTGTCATTCTTATAGAAATAGAATGAGCCCCCTATCACCACTATCACCATAAATTGACAGGGTAGACCAGAAAAAAAGTAACACCACTAATTCTTATGAAGAGAATACAGAAAGTAAAACAACTCTAAATATTCATCAGAGTTGCAATAATTCAAAGTTTCTGTTATTGTAACTCTTGAGTGGTGCACACATACATACTTCTGTTGTCACTTGTAGATTAAACAGCAGCAGAGCAAAGAGGAAGATCTCTCTGTTACGCAATCACTGCCAATAATATTTCAAACAAGAAAATGACTGACAGGACAGGTAAAGAAAATGTAAAATCCTTAGTCTCCTTAAGCAAACATAAATAATTTTAACCAACCAGTCATTCTGAAAAAAATATTTTAACAAAATATGTATGGTAAATTACTGCACAAATTAAAAAAAAAAATTGTTAAAAGTTTATGCCATCATATACATAGTATATCCCTGACTACACTTATGCCTAGCCTGAAATGGATCGTATGGTAATCAGACAGAAAAAGGTCAGCTCTACCCACAGGTGAGAGTTGACCCCCCCCCCCCCCTTGGTGGAACACCAGATACAATGAGTGAATCTTTTATGAGTTCCAGAGACAATAAAGCAAGTAAATCCAGACCTTTCCATAATTTGGAGAACTTTCTTTACAGTTTTAAATTATTTATAACTGCTCTCATCCTTAAAATCATCTAAGACTGGACTAATTGAGTGATTCAAGACTGAGCCAACAATAAAGTCCATGAATCATTATCCTAGATATTAAAATCACCTTAATCCAAAATGTTTCAGTGATCCAAGATGACAACAATAGCAAAGCCCATTAACTCTTTCAGAAAAAAATTGTCACTATACCAAATGAAGAGGTTTATGAACTTTTAATTACTACATGCAAGATATACTCAGAGGATCTCTATTATCCCCCTGGGAATGTGAAGCATATTACAGCAAGATCTAAATCAGAATTTTATTGTAACCTCCTAAAAAGATTAAAGCTAATATAACAGTTTCCAAATATGGAACAACAATGCCAACAAGTTAGGGCTCTGTTACAAATAGGAAGTAAGTATCATGCAGCAAGTCAGAAATGTTGTGTCTTGTTGAGACTGACCTTACATTCGCCAGTAGTCCCATAGGTGGGAATGACAGAATGCAGGGCCAAGCAATCTGCTTGGATGAAAAACCGATTCTCTTTATACCATTCGGAGACAATGAGAACCTTTTCTCTGGATGGTATCATTAATAGCAGTGGCTGGTAACCCTATCAAGAAACTACTCCCTTCATTCAAGGTGCACACATGTTGTTATTGAGTGGCCCTTATCTACTGTATACTATGCATGTTGTTATTGAGTGGCCCTTATCTACTGTATACTATGCAAAAGATTTCAAGTCATGAATAACTTGAGAAGATGGCTTTAGGAACTCAAAGCTCTGATAATGATGAGTATCCAGTGGAAGATCTCCCTCATCATACCGGATTTCAGAGGCAACTAATCTAGCAGTCCACTGGAAGTATAATAGGTCTCAAATTATTACAGTTTAAGCAAGTCTAAACAGCTAGTTAATAAGATAACATAGGTTCAAAGGTAATTACTAGGCTAATGACACAAGAACCTTTACAAGCCTATCCAATAATACCCAGGATATGACAATATTATATCTTAGTTCCCCAGATATGGGATGGGGTAGTATCAGGGTCTTTAGGTGTTGGTGCCCTGAGTCATTTTACACAGTGCTATGTCCGGGCAGTATCCTGAGAGTGAATTTATGGTTCCCCATCTATTTTTCCAAATTCTTTTTGAAGAGAATGATGGACAGGCATTGTTTTACAAACATGCATATACTTATGCAAATTTTCTGGATATCGATACAGTAATTCACAGCATAAATAACATGATACAGAAGCTTTGCAACATAATATTCACTTTACAAAAACAAACATACATAATATTCACTTTATGAAACCAAGGAATAGAGCAGAGAATTCATTTTATAAGAGAATTATTCAAGTCCATTTGTGGTAAAAGTGTAGAGGACCCTGGGATACAAAATAAGGAGGAAGCATTATTAAATCTGGAAAATTCCAATGCCTATTTCCAAATCAGTATGGAAAAAATTCACTCAGGGAAGACAATATATTAAATGAAAAACTGTAAATTCACTTATATTCTGCTACTACATTTTGAACTGGGATCACTTGATAAATAGCTCATCCACATCTGGTTGGCATAGATAGTGATCCAACAATGGGGACAGAATATGCCTTAGTTAAATCAAAATTTTTGCCAGGCATGCAGATCTGATGGTGATATGTGCAGCAATATCCAATACAATTACATCAAATAGAAGCAAACTGTAATAGTACTGACCAGTAGACCATGTCAATGCCAGTGCTGTTACAAATCAACTTTTCCTGGTAAAGCTGATTCTGGGGAAAATAATTTCCAAGTATTGTGTGTACAAGTTATACAAAATGATCTCCTGCAGTCATTAAAATAACCCATTTTAAATTCATAACCCAGGCCAAAACTTAATACAGCACAAAATTCTTTCAAGTTCCAGTGTAATGCACTCAATCAATGGTTGAGACTCAGAAAAATTTAGTATACTGCATTATGTGAAATAGTGAGGTGAGCAGAAACGTGGGGTGGCATTCATTCAGAGACATAATTACACTACAAACTGGGAAAATTGTGTGATTAGCATCATATGAAAATAACCATATAATGGCATGCAAATAAGCCTTCTCCTGTGGTACTTGTGAGTAATGCAGTGCTCTCTAGATTATGTAACCTAGAAAGGTAGGAGGTTTGATCCCCTTCATGGAAAACTTGTGTGTGTGTGTGTGTGTGTGTGTGTGTGTGTGTGTGTGTGTGTGTGTGTGTGTGTGTGTGTGTGTGTGTGTGTGTGTGTGTTTGTGTGTGTGTGTGTAATGCCTGTTGCTGTCTCCATTTCCCCTAGACACAATGCATTTAAGGGTGGATTTGGCATAATGGTGATGGTCTTCACCTCACAGACACAAGATTCAGGGTTTAATTCTGACCACAAATTATTAGCTAGGCTTAAAATGTCTTTCAGGGCAATTATCCTAGTATTCATCTATGAACCTATAAACAATCACTGAATGTAAATGAAGATAAGCAACATGGTACCATGATTCAGAAATGTATAAATATAGCACACAGTTATTCTAGGGGCAGTAAGTATGCACACCATCATTGCTTGGTGAACAGAAAAAGAGAGTAGCATCCACATTAGCTAGAAAGTATTTATTAGGTGCCATTCTCATAGCCAGTATCTGCCATGATGTAAATCATCATCTTCTGTGACACAGTGTGCAATCCAGCACATCCCCATCTGTGTTACCAACCAAACCGGTTACTCCATCAATCCTTCTTATTCAGCAGTACATTTGGAGGCTACTGATAGCAGGATCTTTGCCCTGCCAGATCATGTTCCCCATTTAAAACTCCCTATGTTGTAAATGCACTGTCTGTGGGTTGCATGACAACAAACCAAACTGTCTGCTGATTGCTGTTAAACAACGCCCCCACAAATAAGGGAAATCTACCCATTCTGCATCCCCACCTGGCCCCAACCTGTGTACCCTTACCACAGCTGCTGTCAAACATTATTACTAGGTAGGACGCTCCAACAGTCTCTCTTCAAAATCTGCTTTCTATACTGTAACAAAATTGATAGAGTGATCACCAAATTAGCTCTACCAAAAAAGCCAAGCACCCGTATCCAGGCATCACGACATGTATATTGAATTGCTGACATATGTGTGCATCCCTGTTATTTCTGCTTTGCTGCCCAAGTTTGTAATGGTGCTGATTCATTTGACCATTACTTATAGTGTTGCCTTACTTTATTTTTTGGGTCTACTTTAATTAAACGAAAGCCGAATCCATCGAATACGAATCCGTCAACACATAAACAGCGAAACGCGATAACGTCGAACACACAAAACCACGAAATTTAAACATCAAAACCACAATAGTCAGCCAACCCCACCATCCATAGCATACTACCTACACAAACACAACAGCAAAAAACACATACATACACTAACCAAAACCCTACTACTAACCCTAAATTAAAGCACCAAAACCCACTTGTAACCCTACACTAAACCCCAGATACACAACTATCTATGCACTACCCTTAACCCCTCCCTAACCCTAAGGTCCATAACTACTGCACACTTACCCTACAGAACCATACACACACAAGGTAAATATTCCACACACATACACTTAACAAAACCCTACACTAAACCTTACATACATTACCTATCTATGCACTTACCGTAACCCGCACTCTAACCCTAAGGTCCGTAGCTATCGCACACTTACCTTACAGAGCTATACCGCAGACGGGCCAACTATGACAATTCGACATTTCCGATTTCGCTATTTAGTGCATTTGATGTTTTCGCGTTTCGCTGTTTACGCGTCAACAGATTCTTATTCGACAGATTCCGCTTTCATTATTTAAAGTAGACCCTTATTTTTCAAATATTTTTCATATAAATTGTAAATGCATATGTAACCTGCTATCGTCTTTCTTACTTTTTGCAGTGCCTTTGTATTGCAGGATGGACTTACCTTGGATGTAACACAGAGTGTAAGCCTGATTAGTAGTACATTTCCAGTTGACTTTCATTGGAGCTTCATGCCTCTATGATGGGCATGCTGGTATTGAGCAACACCCTTTTCACTCTGTCATGTCTTATTGTAATACTTCCCATGCCACTGGCCATGGCCTTGTCATTTATTTCTGGCATACCTTGGGCATGCAAATGTCTGTCTATTGTGCAACAAAGCACTCACTTTTATGTCTGTTAAGCTGCAGTATTGCCAGAGCAATTACATGTCCCATGTGTTTTCCTGTTGGTTTTCTGAGGTGGGTTATACATGTTCTAGTGCCATCCCATGCCACTCAATTACAGTTAGCAAAAATAAAGACAAAGACATAAATGTACTGGGCTCAACAATATTTTTCACTAATCTTGGTAATAACCTTAGTGATCCAAGTTAGGCTGCAATATCCCCTGATTATATGGCCATATCACTGATGACAACAGATCTGCATGCCTAGCAGGTTGATGATGGAACTGTGTATATTTTCAAAGAAGAACAGTAAATTTTGGTCTGTTTTCTAGAGCCAGTCTTCAAGGGCACCGCAGAGGTGTTATTTCAACTGCACAACTGATGTGCTTTGGCTTTCTAGCAGTAAGAATTAACTGCTAAAATCATAGTACAAAGGTGAAGAATTGGTGGTCTTGTATGTTGAGCAGAACAATCTTAACTGTCACAATGGGAATCCGATGACCTTTTTCCATTTGCTGTTATGATGTTTGCTGTTGCTGCTGCTGCAGAAACTGTCACTGCTGAAAATTTCTCCATCAGATGCAGTACAGATATTTTGCTTCACTGTGTAGTATACTATTATTGCAGGGCACAATAGAAAGCAGTAATCATAAAGTCAGTTGAAAAGGTATAGACAGTGCTAATAGGTATAGTTAACTAAAATGGTCAGATAACATGGAGAAGACTGGACATGTCATCCTATATGATGCCTATGGCACGACGTCCTGCCCTGGCAAGACAATGTCAGGTGTCCATCTTGTATTGGTACTATACTTGCATTTTTATTGTTTGTTCATTCGTATGTAATGGATTACCTTAACTTTTACCTGCACAATAACATTTTAATACTGCTGGGGTAGATGGCAGTGAGAAAAATACAGGTCTTTCCACAAAGTATATGAAGAGGCTGACATTTCCAGAAATCAACCTGCCATAGTTCACATATCTATATAGATAGACAGATTGATAGATGTTATGTCCAGACAACCAGGAACCACATAGAACTACTTTAGAAAACACTGTACAGTATGAATGAGCTTAAAAGTTTTTTTTTTCATTTTTATAATTTTGATAACTAAAACCTTTTTATGTGGTGCCTGGTTATATGTGCATAATACTTCTGCAGATTGTTGGATGCTGAACACAATTTACCTGCTGACAATGCTGCTATGTTTGTATAGTTCACAAACATGTTCTGCATTAAACTTGTAGGGACTAGAGGGGTAAAATTTCATGCTACACTATCAGGGACATGTAAACAAGAATGACGATGCAACAAGATACTTTGTCCACCATTACTCATTAGCCTTTGCAGGTTATAAAGATGCTTAGTACAGTTATATGTGTTTATAAGGAGATCGAACCATTCAGCTAATTATGTTTGCCATTTAAAGTTATTCAGTATTTCCAGTTCATGCCCTCTACATTATGTATTACATGGTTAATTTATTTATATATTCACAATAAATGCATAGGTATCCATCACTATACAGTTATGAATTGTGATGAAGCCCAAATGCACGGTACTTGTTCCTTAATTGACTTCACTTTGCATGTTATCAATTACAAACACTCGAATATGCAGGTGCAACTTGCAAAAGCCATACATGACAAAGTACTTTTCCTTACTGAAATAAAGAAGCATATATTTTGATGACATATAAGAATGGCTGGCTGCAGCTGCACTACTGAGCTTATGCTCTCCTCAGCAAGGATCTTCCAGTTATCTACAACAAGTTTAAGCAAAAGTTTAAGTTTACGTTTTATGTTTTAAGCTGATGTATATAGAAACATCACAAATTTTAAGTGTATAGACTTTTAAGAGGGGAATTTAATTTATTAATAAAGTGATGTAACTGGATGGTTTTACATATAAAATGGAAGAAGGGGATTAACATTGTATCTGATAAAGTTCTGCTGTGACAAATAAAAGGAACAAAAGTGCTTATTTTAACCATGTGTCTTCGTGTTTCCACAGTAGGGATTGTTGTGGTTATAAGCTGCTGTTTGTCATTGTGTTCATTGTTGGATATCACTTCCAGTGGGAAAAAATATTTAATTACCTGAAAAGCTACTATGATGAGGCCTCTAAAACCACATGTAGTACGTTAGATAAAGATGAATGATAAGGCCAGCTAGCCAGGAGAATGACAGCCTTGTTCTGAGCTCCTGCCTGCAGTTAGAATCAAATTAAATAGCCCCTAAAATAAGTATTGCAAGAGGCTAAAAAAGTGACAAACACTTGATTAAAGTCCAGAGAAGTAAATTAGTAACATCAAATATGCACCATCAGTAGATCAGATCAAGAAGCATGATAGACATATGCTCTCAAATACAGTACATAAACAACAAATCTGATTAGACTCGATAGCTAAGAAAAATTTACCTATGCAGCATGACAAAAAAGCAAATGGAACTAAAAAGAATTTATCAGGGTAAGAGAATTGGAGCAATTAATACAATGACAAACTAGTATAACATATAATT
This sequence comes from Protopterus annectens, assembly GCF_019279795.1. NCBI lineage: Eukaryota > Metazoa > Chordata > Ceratodontiformes > Protopteridae > Protopterus > Protopterus annectens. The sequence goes on from NC_056739.1 coordinate 1,912,906,464, forward strand.
AAGAAAAGTGTTCCAGAGTACAGGCCTTTATAATAATTAGAACTTCAGAAATAGTTACAGATAATGAACTGAGATTAATTTTAAAACCATGCTTAAAAATAAAATTCAGATGGCAAATGTCTTTTCAGCAAGTACTAAATATATAGTATATAGAAAGCGTAGAAAAAGAATGGACAGCAACTTGCCAAGACATTTTACTTTCCATGCATTCTGTAAATACCACAGAGAAGATTCTGAAACCTCCCAAGTCTATCAGTTGACCAATATTTTCATGAATGAAGATGAACATTGTATGGGACTTTTCCAAAGTTTAAATTAAATGTACAAAACATACTTCCTGCTCAGTGATGAACTCTGAAATTGAAGGATCAGCCCTTAACCCTTCTATTCGGTCTCAATGACAGCTGTGTAGCAAGAAGAGAAGGTCCTGTTCAGGTCAAAAGAGGAGGTTCAGAATATATCTCCTAGTTACAGAAAAAGGAACAGGCTAGCTCTGTGCCAACAAAAACAAGGCAAACCTTGAGAATTTTATTTAACTATTGTTTAAAAATGACAGACTGGGCAGACATCTTTTTCATTTGAGTCCCAGTTAGTACAGTGCTGCAAATACACATTTTAACATACAGTTACTGAACATATTTACAGTAAAAAGAGATTATTGTAGTATTAGATTCACAGGGTACAATATTAGAGGTATATTGGCAGTTACAACCCAGAATAAATGGCATATGTTGTCCATTTTCAAACGTCAGCATCAGTTGTCAATAGTAAATTGATTTACAGTATTCTCGTGGAGACACTGTATTGAGTCAATATAATTTATACAAAATATAGGCTGTTTTTATAGTCAGTTTACTAAGGGCAACATAATAAATTAAAAGACTTCTCAGCCTACTCACACAGCTAGGAAGCTGATAAAAAATAGTAGGGAACATTGCTAGTAACAGTGGCATTATTGCTGTGGAACCCGGTTGTGTGTGTGTCTATACATAGAAATATATATAGAATATAGACTGAGCTAAATATTTTGCATTTATGCAAACATACATATATACATGCATGCATGCATACACATATATGTGCAAAAAATAGGCAGTGGAAATTGTAAGAATGCAGCATCATTATTTCATAACATTGCTGGCAGCTCTTAAAATAGTCTACAAGCATGAACCATTTCAGTATCAGACTGCAAATTAAAAGTATCTGAAAAATAACTTGCTAAGAGTATAAGGAGTAATAAATAAACAGTAATACTGTATGAAAAGATATTCTTCACAAATGTCTCCAGTTGAAGTACAGCAACACACTGTAACAGGATTATTATGTAATTATACTGAAAGGACTGAAAGAAGCAATCATATCATCACAGAGCAAAAAAAAAAAAAAATGATAAAGAAATTCTCTTGGATGGAATCACTATTACCAAATTCTTACCATATAAAGAAAATCAGAAAAAAAACTTTATTAAACATCTCTGACGTATCAACAATAGCCTTCTGAGAAGAATAAACTAAAAAAGACCAAATTAAGAAGTACACAATAAAAAGCAACCAGTAAAAATCCCAAAACAATAAAATCAGTTAACTGTGCTTGCAGCTACATTCAGTATTATGTTCAAATGGTTAAAAAGTATTAGATTTCAAAATCAAGGAACTTTCTTTGTATAAAAGCAAATCTTTTAAATTGACATCATTTCTAATACTTAAGTGTTGTTCGCTGAAGAATGCAGGCTATTAAATCAAGAGCATTAGCCTAATGTATCTCATGAAAATGAAAGGCAATTGGACTTCAGATATATTGTTTTAATCTCCCTAAGCTGCTCATTCAGTCAAATCTTAAATCTCCTTTCAGTTTTATCCATGTAAAATAGATCCTTCACTCAATTCTTAAATCTCCTTATAGTTTAACTATGTAAAATAGATTCTTAACACAAACCTTAAATCTTATTACAGTTTTACACATGTAAACTAGATCCTTCACTCTAACCTTAAATTTCCTTAGAGTTTCACCCTTGTAAATAAAATAAACTCAGAAACATCTCAGGGCATAAACAATAGACTCTGTGTTGCAAGCATACATATTAGTGATGGTGCATTTCTTTCCATTAATTATCTTAAAAGTAGGAATAATACACTCACAGATATCACAGCTGCCACATGGTGAGGTATACATGTAACAGACTGAACAATGTGTATAATAGCTTCACTGCATGTGTTAAAATTGCTATGCACAAGAATATCTGCTGTAATTCTACATCTTTTATAACTAATATGTAGCTCCTTGCAGAATTATGTTCTAAAGTAATCATACTGAAACAGCATAAGTCAGACACATTTTTTTACAATCATAGCTAGCCTTCCAGAAGTAAATGTTGTATTTCTTGTATTTCAGTAAGAAAATAAATGACTTTCTGAAAATTAGTCCTATAATAGTGTTCAGATAGCTAAAGCTTACCACTCCAACAGCATTCAGCTTATCCAGAGTCCAGTGCTCTTTGTAATCTGTCCTATGTGATTAGTTTTCCATTGCTAAATCTCCAGCTGGCATTTTCAGCCAGTACCTCACTCTACCTATCTGAAAATGCCAGCTGGAGATTTAGCAATGGAAAACTAATCACAGTACCTCACTCTACCTATCTGATCTGCGGTGGTGGTACTGCAGTAGCATTGTTGCCTCACAGTAAGACGCTGTCCGGTTCGATTCTCAGCTAGAGCGTCTTCTGTGTGGAGACATGCGTGAATGGGCGTACCTTCATTGAAGGTTGTGCGTCAGGGCTGGTAACTCGGCACATAAAAATCAACTATCAATCATTAGCAGACTGGAGTTCTGCTGTGGCGACCCCTAACCAGAAAAGCCGAAAGACACAACAACCTCACTCTACCTATCTAGCCACCAAATATAGAGGCTATTTATTCTATTTCCCTGATCATCCTATCCTCCTTAGGCAACATGCTACAATGTAGAACTTGCCTCATGTTTATTGACAACCCACTATTACTGTCCAACACAAAATTTAGTTCCTATTGATGCATTTTTACTGCCATGTGTCAAGGTTAGCTTGTCCATTCTCCCTTTGATTCATACCAAAAATTTTAGGCACATCTCTCAGGTATTGTCAGTAAACATAAACTCCCTATATGTTGTGTCAAATAACTTTGAATTAGTAGACTTAATTAACAAATATCAGCTAGTTCACCTACATATCCAACAATTTGATGTCCAGCACTTTCTTAAAATCATCATTATGTTCTTAATAGGTTCATAGGTTCATAGGTAAATACTAGGCTATCTGCCTGAAGGCATCTATAAGCCTAGCCAGAATGTGTTGGCTTTCGCCACCCCCTTAGATTAGTTCCCTGTGCCTCTTTCCAGCAGAGCCATTAGTTCCCTGTGCCTCTGTCCAGCAGAGCCACTGCAGTGATCCCAGGGGTAAATTTTCTGTTTCCCATCCATAGGTTCATAGGTTGGTACTAGGCTATCGGCCCTAGGGCCTATACAAGCCTAACTATAACAATTCCCTGGATATTTCTTCCTACAATATTTACTACTCTGGACCCCTGTCTAGCAGGGCAACTGACATGATCCCCAGGGTGAATTTCCTATCTCTCATCCAATCATCAAGGTTCCTTTTGAAAAGGACTAAGGAGGCGCTCTGCTTGACATGTATGGGCAGTCTATTCCAGAGTATGGGGAGTCTCTGGGTCAGGAACCTATCCCTCCAGCATGTTTTGTTCATTGTGATGACAAGGTTTAGATCCCTGGAGTGTGTGGCTCTGAGGGATTGGGTTTTCTTTAAGTGGATCATGTCCAATAGCTCAGGGTTTGACATGGCCTTGTATGTTAAGCAGAGATCGCCTCTGAGTAGACGATATGCCACAGAGTATAGCTGGAGTTTTTTTAGACAGTCAGCATATGGCATCTGCTTTAGGCCTGTGATTCTTTTAGTAAGGTATTTCTGTGGCCTTTCCAGCTGTTTCAGATGTCTTGTGAGGTACATACCAAATGGGGCATTATACTCTACAATGGGTCTAATGTGGGATGAGTACAGTGAGACAATGACCTAATTTTTCTGGATGAAAAGACCTTAGTGATGAGGTGTGCCACATAGAAGTATTTCCTGACTGTTGTGGCGATGTGGTTATGGAAAGTGAGACCACTGTCCACCTGTGTCCCTAAGTCTCTCGTCACACTTTCAATGTTTAGTGTACTTCCACCTATGTGGTTATTCATGGGTACATGTTTTTTTCCAAAGGGGATAACTATATATTTCTTGGCATTCAGCTTGAGCCCATGGCTCTGGCACCAGGCATCTGTTTCTGTAAGGCCCTTTTGTAGAATATCCACATCATTTAGGGATTCAATAATGGCTCCCAGTTTGCAGTCATCTGTGAACTTTGTTAGCCAGAGTGCCTTAGTGTTGGCCTGTATGTCAGAGAAGTAGATGCCAAACAAGACTGGTCCCAGGACTGAACCCTGAGGTACTCCACTTGTCACTTGTCTGGAGCTGGATTTGGAGTCAGCTACTTTTACAGGCTGGGTTCTGTCAGTAAGCCAGTTGGCAACCCATCGTGTGACGTAGGGATTTATGCTCAGCTTAGTAAGTTTATCTATGATTCCAGAGTGGGGGATGGTGTCGAAGGCCTTGGCAAAGTCCAGATAGGCTGTGTGGACCACCTTACCCTTGTCCACAGCTCTGGAGACTGACTCAAAGAAGTCAATCAGGTTCAGGAGACAAGATCAGCCCTTCACAAACCCAAACTGGTTGGGGTCCAGTGTTTGAAGGTTGCCAATGTCTTTGTTTATAAGTTCCATGATAATGCGTTCCATGCCCTTGCAGATCAGGCTCATCAGACTGATGGGACAGTAGTTCCCGGGATCCAAGGTGGATCCCCCTTTGTGGAGTGGGATAACTGTAGCTGTGCGCCACTCAGTGGGCATGAAGCCTGAGGTGAGGCTATGATTAAACATGACACTTAGGTGAGGTGCCAGTTCATTTTGTATTTCATGTAGTACACAGCCTGGGATGTCATCTGGTCCCATGGATGCTGTATTCTTAGCTTTGGAGAGTGCAGTTTCTACCTGTGTGGCCGTGATTACTGGAATTTGACAATCTTTTGGTATTGAGATGGGTCCTTTAGGGGGTGAGAGGGGGGTGAAGTTGGCAATAAATTGATCTGCCAGGATATTGGCAATATCCTTGGGATCTGTATATTTAATGCCATTCTGTTGAAGCTCAGAGCAGAACTGAGCATTGCCATTTAGATTCTTGACATAACTATAGAATGCCTTGTAGTTGTCTTTGGAATCTTTGGCAATTTTATTTTCGTAACTAGCTTTTGAGGATTTTATAAGGGATCTCAGCTTCTTACTGAGGCTGGTGAGGGAGTTTTTTGCATCCTGGAATTTTCCACTTTTCTGCAACAGTTTCTTCCTTCTGTTGTATAGTTTGTTTATAGCAGGGGGACCACCAGATCGGCTTCCTTTTTTTTGGAGGAGAGCATCTTGGTTGTATTTGGGATGGCGCGATTCATGCAGGAGTGGATGTGCTCATACAGTGCCTTAGTGTAAGATTCTGCAGTCGAACTTTCAGATCCTGTCTGCATGGGTGTCATGAAGTTTGTCACTTCTGACTTCAGTAGCATGAATTTGGCTTTGGAGAAGTTTTTTTAAGGAAATTTCCTTACTGGGGGGGGGGGGGGATGTGGATGTCAAGGGTGATTTGCTTATGGTCAGACCTGACCAATGAGGAGGTGACCACTGGTGTGGAGCATCTATCACCCATGTTGGTAATGACCAGGTCTAGGATATTGGAGCCCCTGGTTAGACAATGGATTAGTTGATCCAGGGCATTGGAATTTATGAATTCCAAGAACCGTTGGGAAAAGGTTTCTCTTGAAGAGTGTTAATGAGGGGCTCAGCCTAATGTAGATTGGAATCCTGTTCCAAGGCATGGGGAGTCTCTGGGACAGGAATCTATCCCTCCAGCATGTGCTATTTATTGTTGTGGTGAGGTTTAGATCCCTAGAGCATGTGGCTCTTGGGGATTTGTTTTTTTTTAGTTGGAGCATGTCCATCAATTCTGGGTTGGACATGGCCTTCTATGTCAGGCAGAGATCATCTCTGAGTAAGCGGTATGCAACCGAGTACAGCTGGAGTTTCTTCAGTCGGGCTGCATAGGGCATCTGTTTGAGGCCAGTAACCCTCTTGGTGAGGTACTTCTGTGGTCTTTCCAGCTGTTGCAGGTGTCTTGTAAGGTACATCCCAAATGGTGTGTTGTACTCTATGATGGGTCGGATGAGTGATGAGTGATGAGTAGAGGGGCACAATAACCTCTTTTGTTCTAGATGTGAACCCTTTTGTGATTAGGTGGGCTACATAGAAGGATTTTCTAACTGCCTTGGCAATATGATTATCAAAGGCGAGATTACTATCTACTTGGGTCCCCAGATCCCTTATTACATTTTCTGTATTTATGGGACTACCATGTATGTGGTAGTTCACGGGTACTTTGTTTTTTCCAAAGGGGATGACTATGCACTTTTTGTCATTTAGCATGAAGCCATGATTTTAACATCAGGTATCCGTCTCAGTGAGACCCTTCTGGAGGATGTCTGTATCAGCCAGAGATTCAGTTATGGCCTCCAGTTTGCAGTTGTCTTCGAACTTGGTCAGCCATAGTCCTCCTGTGCTTGACTGTACCTCTGAGAAGTATACACTGAATAGGACTGAGCCCTGGGGGATGCCACTTCCAACCAGTTTAGAGTCAGACCTACAGCCTGCAACTTTCACCGTGTGGGTTCTATCTGTGAGCCAATTGGCAACCCATCTCGTGACATAGGGGTTTACGTTCAGGCTTTTGAGCTTGTCTATAATACCAGAATGGGGAATGGTGTCGAAAGCCTTTTCCAGGTCTAGGTAGGCTGTGTGGACCTCCTTTCCCTCATCTAAAGCCTTGGTAACTGTCTCAAAGAAGTCCACCAGGTTTAGGAGGCATGAGCTGCCCTTAACAAAGCCAAACTGGGTAGGGTCCAATGTTTGGAGGTTCCCAATGCCTCCGTTAATGAGTTCCATGATGATGCGCTCCATAGCCTTGCAGACCAGGCAAGTCAGGCTTATAGGCCAATAGTTCCCGGGGTCCATTGTGGCTCCACCTTTGTGGAGCGGGATAACTGTAGCTGTGCGCCACTCTATGAGTACGTAGCCTGTAGAGAGGCTGAGTTTGAACAGTGTGTTTAGGTGATAGGTTAGTTCATTTTGGAGCTTATGTAAGACACAGCCTGGGACACCATCGGGTCCCATTAAAGCTGTATTTTTGGTTTTGGATAGGGCTGTTTTAACCTGTGTGTCAGTGATTGCCAGGGCACTACATTCTTCTGGTTTAGTTATGGGCCCTTTAGGGGGTGAGAGGGGGGTGAAGTTTGCACTAAATCTGTCTGCCAGAATGTTGGCAATATCAGTCGGTTCAGTGTATTTTGTGCCATTCTGCACTAACTCAGAGCAGATCTGAGAGTATCCACTTAGGTTCTTGACATAGCTAAAGACCGCTTTGTGGTTATATTTGGAGTCCTTGGCAATTTTTCTTTCAAAGCTAGCCTTGGATGATTTAATGAGGGATCATAGTTTCTTGCTGATACTGATCAGGGATGTCTTCCCTTCTTAGGATTTTACTCTTTTCTCTACTAGTTTCCTCCTTCTATTGTATCGTTTGTTTATGGCAGGGGTCCACCAGACTAATTTCCTTTTCTTGGAGGAGTGAGTCTTGGTTTTGCTTGGGATAGCATGATCCATGCATTCTTGCAGGTGCTCATAGAGTGCCTTTGTAAGGGATTCAGCAGCTTAGACAGTGTTTTCCTTTAGCACAGGGGCTGTGAACATTTACTGCTCGGTCTTAAGTAATGTGAAGTTTGCTTTTGAAAAGGTATTTCACGGTGGTTTCCTTGATTGGGGGTGGGGGCAGAATGTGGATATCCGGAGTGATTAGTCTGTGGTCTGATCTAACCAGCGAGGGGTTGACCTCCGGTGTAGAACTCGGTCGCCCATGTTGGTGATGATCAGGTCCAGTATGTTGTCACCTCTGGAGGGGGTGTTGACCAGTTGATCCAAGGCATTCAAGTTTATAAATTCTAGGAAGCGTTGGGCAAGGGATTTAGTAATTGAGTAGTTCTCCCAGTTAATGTTTGGATAATTGAAATCACCCAATATTAGGGCATTTGGTAGGACCTTCATATTTTCCAGTGTCTCCAGAAATGCGGAATGGGTTCCTGGGTCATGGTGGGTGGTCTGTAGCAAGCTACAATTTGAATTGCAGTTTTGCCCATTGTTAATTGCACATGGATGATCTCTGAGGCATTGTCCTGTGCCACTAACTTGGAGGTGTGGGTATCCTTGATGAATATGAATACACCCCTGCCTTTTGTGTTTGGGTCCAGATTTTGTGGCCGAAAAGTATGGTATGAGTTATAGCCTGGTAGTGCTGGAGTGCTCTCTGGAGCCTTAAACCAGGTTTCTGTTATTGCACAGATATCGATGTTCTCCATACTGAGGAGTGCCTCGAGTGCGTGCATTTTGAGGTTTAGACTTCTGGCATTGAGTAGCATTATCCTCAGTTTTTGGTTACTTGTGCTATTTACGGTGGTGGGTTTGTCTTTTGAGCCTTGCCTAAAAAAGGCACTATGGGGGTGGCAAAAGCCTTGGCCAGTATTCAAAAGCCTAAGGGTGACAGGTGCAAGCCATCTCTTGCGAAGCAACATGGCTTGTCGAGCATGGCATCCCAGATGGACAGATACTGGATCCCCTTTGAATGAAACCAGAAACTTAGCCAATGGTTGAAACTGATCATTTTTTCTTTATACTGTGGCATCATTCTTGGTGAGGGCAGGATGCTACTCAGGGTCATAGCGGCCTGGGCTACATGATCAGAGAGCTCTTCCATGTCTCTTTTCATGTAGTCCAGGGAGGTACGTCTCAGGTCATTCACACCAACATGGACAATGACAGAGTCATATTTCTACTTGTTCTGGAGTGATCTGAGTGCATGTGTTATGTGGCGGATCCTGGCGCCCGACAGGCAGCTAACTGTAACCTTTTCCTTGTCCAGCCTAGTTAGTGGGACATCAGTGTGCCTGACTATAGAGTTGCCTATTACTAGTGTGTTGGGCATGTTATTTTGCCTTAAGGGCTGTGATTGTGTGGCACACTGATTAAGTGAAGTATGCGTTTCATGGTTTGTGATGGGGTGCGGAGGTTGCTTGGGTGTCTGCTTTGGAGGTCTCTGTTGCTTTTGGAGATTTTTTATTCAGAACCTCTGAGTATGTTTTCATGTATTTATGTGTGTTATTTGCCGGTGTTGGTTTAGTAGGTCTGTGTGAGACTGGTAGTTTGTTGCAAGTATTTTAATTCTCCTCTTGACTGTCAGTTCCATTCTTGGGTTGAGAGAGCTTTGCCTCCAGTTTGGCTGTATAATTGCATCTCTCGCATATATTAGTGTTTGGTGGCAGGAGTAGAGGGTTGTCTGTGTAAATGAGGCAGTTGTAACATTGCCCCAAAATGCTCAGATTCACCAGTTGGACTGGAGAGTACACCTAAAACTGCCCTTTGGACATGCCTGAATAGGTAAAGTGAGCTGTTTTACTGACTGGTTGGTAGGGACAAATAGAGAGCCTTGTATAGGGAGTCTAGTGCTAGGGTTAATTAGTGCTTGCTATGAGTTTTGAGCAAGTGCTGGCCTTTGAAATGAATGGTTTGAGTGCTTAAGTTGAAAGTTTGTTTATTTCCAAGGGAAAAATTGAAGAGTAGGCTTTGTGGAGCCAGGAATAGTTTAACCCTAGCTAACCGGCGCTGCCCGGCAAGCAAAACCACACAAATGCATTTTTTATAGCAGGGAAATGAAAGAGATCGAAATTAGCCCATGGCCAATAAACTACTAACTTCTGGGCTACAGCAAACAAGGCGCAGAAATTTCAGAAAGAAACAGATCAAATAAGCAGGCACAATAACTCTTTAACCAGATATTCCCAGTTCAGAAGGGCAGAATCTAGCCTCTCCTCCCACAAGAGTGCAGACCACAAACATTCTTAATGTAAAATAACTGGCCTGAAACCCAAGTGCTTAAACCAGAGCTAATGCACTTTTAGAATAACAGACACTGAGCTAGGAAGAAAGAGGAATCCTTTGTGTTGAGTACTAGTTTGCCTTCATCTCAAATGACGCAAAAACAAATCTAGAATTATGCCAGCATACAGATAAATCAGCCGTCAGTGGCTTCAAAGATTGGTTGCATAAATGGTGTCATTCTAAGGGACCCGGTTTGTCACAATTCTTGTGAACATAGTAAACAGACAGTGCTGCTTTACCAGAGATGGGCTGCAGCTATGCTTTGAGTGATTTTGCATACTGACAAAAATATTTTTATCCCACCATACGAATTCTTTTAGGGAACGTGAAATTATTATATATTTCAGCCCAACAAATGCTAAGCCACTAGATGTCAGGGTAACACTGCTGAATGCAACAAGCATTGAGGCACAATATGTGACCTGGAAACTTTCTTTTACCTGAAGAACATGCAGATCTGCTTAGCTATAAAACCTGGTTCCAATGTATGGAAAGCTCTCCTTCTATTCTAGGATACACCACCTACCACTCATTCAGCACCACTAGTAAGTGGCAAGGCTGTATTCATATTTATTAGATATCTCACACCTATTTTTATCATCTCAACTGACATCATCCATGATTTGATACAGGTGTAAACCATTCCTAACAAAACAAACATTTAAATTTATTGATATTTGCATATTCCCCCAGAGGAACATATTAAATACCTAAACATGTTCCCTCAGATGGATTCAGTAAACCAATTCATTAGATTTTACTGGACTTTTTGAAAAACATGAATTGTCCAATCACCCCAAATACCAGGAACATTAACAAACCAGTCCTAGCCAATGACTTGTATAACCTGTCAACCACTGTATAGAGAAATCTACAGCCTTCCATTATAAGCAAAACAATAAATACATCAAACATGAAAGTTGGTAAGTTAATAGAATAAACAAATTATATAATATGAAGAATAAGATCCTAACCGTATATAACTCTTGCACCCCCCCACCAACTCATTAAATAAAACTTAATCAAATTAGTAAGGACATGAGGAATACTGCAAGAACCAATAAGGCTGCCTGTGAACAGAAGATAGCCACCAACAATAAACGTGACCATAAAGCCCTTTTAGATCTATACATAAAGTCTGCGAGGATGCTTTGTAATGGTCTAAACTCCCTGTGAATAGCACTACTCACACTGACTCAGAATCCATAGTTAACACCTTGGCTAATTAATTCACCTCTAATTTCACTGCTCCTACTATACCTTCAGTCTTACCCATGCCGGCTCAACCCAGCCCCCCTTCACCAGTATTAACCAAGTCTCAAGCAAACTCTCCTAAACAAAATATAAAACTTCCTCAAGGCCAGACAACATCCCCAAATGCTTACTGGTATATTTAAAACATCACTTATCCAAACCTGTCCTAAACAGCTTCAATCAAAGTTTCTCCACTGGAAATTTACCATAAAAACTGAGAAATACCATAATCATCCATCTCCATAAGGGCAACCCCTACCATAATGCAGGTATACGCCCATCTGTTCCTCTAGCCTTATCTACAAAACATTGAACAAATTATTGTGCATCTAGTTAGTAAGAATACAAAAGGACTCCATACTCTATACCATTAGTAATTTGGCTTTGTCATATGTAAAGCATGCCTTTGTGATCTTGATATCTTCTTTGAAAAAGCCATCAAAAACTGAAATGAAATATGTGCCAACCACATTGCTTTTCTGGTCTTAGCCAAGGTATTTGATACCAGTCCTCACTCTAGGATTACAAATCAGGAACCCAACTAAACATCATCTCCTATGTAGTTTGCTGGATTGATGTCTATCAAATGCACCATACCCAATCAGAATAAATGCGATCATTTAATGCTATCATTTTCATTCATTCCTCAGTTGATGGGTCTTGGATCTGACCTTGGATCTGGCACAGCAACTTTCATTAGATTCATGAATCCAACTCTCGAACTCCTCCCTTACTCATAATGTCCCACCAACCTAACATATCTCAGATCACATTTGCCGCCATATCGTCAGTGATTCACTGAATTAACCAAGGGCCCTTTTCTCCACTGTAGTGATATCTCGAAGATGGTATATATAGTTAGGAGGGTGTGGGGGATTCAGCCCCCCACATTGGGGGGTATCCCTTGGCTGGGTCTGATTTGCTTAGCTGTCAGGACGTTGTGTTGTAGGGAAGTATTTCCTTGCCCTCAGTAAATTCAGCAAATCGCTGAAATTATTTTCACTGTATGAGGGTCGATGATTGGGTGTTCGCTGCAATGCGATTTCGGTGAACTAATACCCATATATATATATATATATATATATCTATGGGTCTACTTCAAAACATCTAAAACCCATAACATCTAATTTCATAACATTGAGACCAGAACATCTAAAACCCAAAACATCTAAAACCTATAACACTGAATTTCATAACATCTAACACTACAAATCACAAGAAAATAACAACCCCTCCACATATAACGACACCAAAAATTAAATATACCAACTCCAAGATTGCACTACAATGGGAAAACGTTAATTTCCTAACCCCACTCTATCAAGCCCTCCTGCAGAAATTTAGTAAAAAGTGTGTTTGGTAGTTTGGTGTCATTATATCATATCATCTTTTGGCTTTTCCCATTAGGGTCACCACAGTGGATCATCTCTTTCCATTTCTTCCTATCCTCTGCATCTTGCTCTGTCACACCAACTGCCTGCATGTCCTCTCTCACCATGTCCATAAACCTTATCTTAGGCCTTCCTCTTTTCCTCTTACCTGGCAGCTCCATCCTTAGCATCTTTTTCCCAATATACCCATCATTCCTCCTCAGCACATGTCCAAACCAATGTAATCTCGTCTCTCTTGCGTTGTCTCCAAACTGTCCAACATGAGCTGACCCTCTAATATACTGATTCCTAATCCTATCCATCCTAGTCACACCGAGTGCAAATCTTAACATCTTTAACTCTGCCACATCCAGCACTGACTTCTGCTTTTTTGTCAATGCCACTGTCTCCAACCCATATAACATAGCTGGTCTCACCACCCTTTTGTAGACCTTCCCTTTCACTCTTACTGATACCCGTCTGTCACAAATCACTCCTGACACTCTTCTACACCCATTCCACCCTGCCTGTACTCTCTTCTTCACCTCTCTTCCACATTCACCATTACTCTGAACTGTTGATCTCAAGTACTTAAACTCGTCCACCTTTACCAACTCTACTCCCTGCATCCTCACCATTCCTCTACCCTCCCTCTCATTTACACACATATATTCTGTCTTAGCCCTGCTGACCTTCATTCCTCTGCTCTCTAGAGCATATCTCCACCTCTCCAGAGTCTCCTCAACCTGATTCCTACTCTCACTATAGATCACAATGTCATCTGCAAACATCATAGTCCACGGGGCATCCTGTCTGATCTCATCTGTCAACCTGTTAATCACCACTGCAAATAAGAAAGGACTCAGAGCTGATCCTTGATGTAATCCCACTTCCATCTTAAATGGATCTGCCACTCCCACTGCAGTCCTCACCACTGTCACACTACCCTCGTACATATCCTGTACCACTCTTACATACTTGTCTGCCACTCCCGACTTCCTCATACAATACCACAACTCTTCTCTAGGCACCCTGTCATATGCTTTCTCCAAGTCTACAAAGACACAATGCAACTCCTTCTGACCTTCTCTGTATTTCTCCAATAACACTCTCAGAGCAAACATTGCATCTGTAGTGTTCTTTCCTGGCATGAAACCATACTGCTGATCACTAATCATCACCTCCCTTCTTAACCTAGCTTCTACTACTCTTTCCCATAACTTCAAGCTGTGACTGATCAATTTTATCCCTCTGTAGTTACTGCAGCTCTGCACATCACCCTTATTCTTAAAGATAGGTAACAAAACACGTTTTCTCCACTCCTCAGGCATCTTCTGACTTTACAAAATTTCATTACACAATCTAGTTAAAAATTCCACTGCCATTTCTCCTAAGCACCTCCATGCTTCCATTGGTATGTCATCTGGGCCAACAGCCTTTCCATTCTTCATCCTCTTCATAGCTGTCCTTACTTCCTCCTTGCTAATCTGTTTCACTTCCTGATTCACTATCCCCACATCATCCAACCTTCTCTCTCTCTCATTCTCTTCATTCATCAGCCTCTCAAAATAATCTTTCCATCTACTCAACACACTCTCCTCTTTTGTGTGTACCTTTCCCTCACTATCCTTTATCACCCTTACCTGCTGCACATCTTTCCCAGCTCTGTCCCTCTGTCTAGCCAATCGGTACAGGTTTGGTGTCGTTATATGTGGAAGGGATTTTATTATCATATGATTTGTAGTGTTAAATGTTATGAAATTCAATGTTATGGGTTTTAGATGTTTTGGGTTTTAGATGTTCTGATCTCAATGTTATAAAATTAAATGTTATGGGTTTTAGATGTTTTGAGGGACCCATGTATATATATATATATATATATATATATATATATATATATATATATATATATATATATATATATATATATATATATATATATATATATAAATATATGTGTGTGTGTGTGTGTGTATACACACATACATGGGTCAATATCACTTTGTTGAAAAACCTAATAATAGAATACCTATTTGTCGAACCCTATCCATTGAAACCTTTATGCATCAAACGTTCATTTAAGCAAAATTTTTCCCATGGGGAAAAACACCTGGCAACCCCATACCCTGTAACTAAATATACCAACTCAAAGATTGCACCACTGTGGGGAAAATGGCAACTCCCCAGTGATGGCACACTGCTTGTTTTCCCTGGGAAAAATTTGCTTAAACAAACATTTGATAAATTAAGATTTTGACAGATAGAATTCAACAGAAAGGTTTTTGATGATTAGTTTTTTTTTTTTTTGACATGATATAGACCCTATATATGCAGATATATATCTGTATATGTATATGAATATATATATATATATATATATATATATATATATATATATATATATATATATATATATATATATATATCATCAGCCCCCTTTTTCCCATTTTTCTATGTGTGGTTGGGGTATAGTGTTAACTGTCACCAACTCTCTTGATTCAGTGCCACACTCCTGCCTTCTTCAACA
The DNA here is from genome assembly GCF_019279795.1 of Protopterus annectens. Taxonomy (NCBI): domain Eukaryota; kingdom Metazoa; phylum Chordata; order Ceratodontiformes; family Protopteridae; genus Protopterus; species Protopterus annectens. Next base: position 1,912,921,728 of record NC_056739.1, read on the forward strand.
CTCATGCCTGACTGTCGCAGATCTTCTTTCACACAATTCATCCACCTCTTTGCTGGATGTCCTCGCTTCCACTTACCTTCTTCCTGTCTGCCCAAATCTTCCTCACAAGATTGTCTTCTGCTTTTCTATACATGTGCCCAAACCACCGTAATCTGTTCTCTTTGATCTTTTCTGCAATTGGAGCTACTTTGGCTTCTGCTCTTATGTCCTCATTTCTTCGTCTGTCCCACAGTGTGCATCCTTTCTCAGGCACTTCATTTCCATCACCTCTAGCTTCTTCAACTGTTCTGCCTTTACTGCCCAGGTTTCTGTACCACACAGTAGTACTGGTTGCACCACTCTCTTGTACACCTTACTTTTCAGCTTCTTTGGCATTCTTCTGTCATAGACTGCACCTTCTACTCTATGCCAGTTGGCTGCAGCCCCTCTGATTCTAGATTTGACCTCTTCATTCAGACTGCCCTTCTCCTCATATACTCCTCCCAGATACCTGAAGCTATTTACCTGTTCCACTATCTTCCCTTCTATCTCTATTCTCAGCTTCTTCTGATTTCCCCAATTTGCTGCCATTACCACTGTCTTATCTGTGCTTAGTTTCAACCCATGTGCCTTCAGATTTGCATTCCATTCTCCTATCCTTTGCTGAAGTTCTAGCTGATAGTCTGCCTTTACTGCTACATTGTCTGCATACATCAGCTTTGTATGAAGAACAGTGGGCTCAGAGCTGAACCCTGATGTACACCCACTCCCACTGGGAACCCCTCTGTGAGGCCAAACACTGTTCGTACTTGAGTCATTGGGTCCTTGTACATAGCCTGCACTAATTCTACCAATGTTTCTGGGACTTCAAACCACCACAGTACTGTCCAGATTAGTTTCCTTGAGACCTTCTCATATGCTTTTGCCAAGTCTAGGAATGCCCAGTTGGACTCTCTCCTCATCTCTAGCTTCTTCTCAAGTATCTGTCTCAGTGCAAACATCGGGTCATTTGTGCTGCATCCTGATCTGAATCCAAACTGCTCATCTCCCATCTTACAGTCTACTACACTGTGTATCCATTTATCAATCATCCTCTCTAGAATTTTCATGCAATGTGATAGGAGTTTGATGCCACTGTACTGCCCACAGTTGTGGATGTCCCCTTTGTTCTTGTAAACTGGCATGAATATGCTTATTTTCCAGTCATCTGGGATGCACCTTTCTCTCCACACCACTATTAGTACCCTCATGAGCCATTTCTCCCCTGTCTCACCCAGCATCTTTATCTGATCTGTTGTGACCTCATCTGAGCCTGCTTCTTTCCATGACTTCATCTTCCTTAGTGCTGTTCTTTCTTCTTGTAGGGTGGGTTCCTCTTCTTCTCTCATAATAGGCTGTTTCTGGGGCAGTACAGCTTCTGTGGGGTTTTCTTCATTCAGAAGCTGTTGAAAATACTTCTTCCATCTGCTTTTGATGTCCTCTGGGCTTGTTGCTAGCATCCCTTATGAATGGTGTCTGACTATCTTCTTTATCTTTCTGTCTTTGCCTTGCAACCTGACATAGTTTCTTTGTGCCCCTTACTGAGTCACTTTCCAGAAGTTGGTATAGTGCCTCTGATGCCATATTCTTTGCTATTGCAACTTCTTTCTTAGCTTCTTTGTTAGACAACTAGTAGTCCTTCCTAGTTTGGTCAGTCCTTTCTGTCTCCCACTTCTTCCTGCACTCCTTCTTTCTTTTGAAGACTTCCTGGACTTCTGCATTCCATGACCCGCTTTCCTTATGTACCTTATTTCCATATGTGGCTCGGCCACATATCTTTACTGTAGTCCTAATACATGCTGTTTTTAGGTGCTGCCATTCTTCTTCAGCTCCACCTATTTCTTCCTCTTCCTGGGGTGCTAGAGCCCTGAGTAATTCCTTGAACCGTTGTACTTTCTCTCCAGTCAACTTCCAGGTCTTCAGCCTGGTCTCTGTTGACCTTAGAGCCTACCCTGACCACTGCTTGCAGCTGATTCTGGCAACTAGTTGTTTATGCTGTGGGCCGACTGTTTCACTGGGGATGACTTTGCAATCATGGATTCTGCTCCAGTGCCTTTTCCTTACTAGGAGGAAGGCTAACTGCGTTGCATGTTGACTACTCTTGTATGTGATCTTGTGACTGTCTCTCTTTCTGAACCATGTGTTGGCTGCTATCAAGCCATTTGCCAGACAGAAGTCTAGTGTGGCTTCTCCTTCTTTATTCCTGTTGCCCCATGTATGTGGACCCAGGCAGTCCTCATATCCTGTTCTGTCTGTCCCAATATGTGCATTCAAGTCACCCATTATTAACACCAATTCATGTTGTCCTGCTTTATCTGTTAGGTCCTGCAACTACTGCATGAATGCATTCTTTTCCTCACTATCACAGCCCTGTTGTGGGGCATAGGCTGAGATTATGAATACTGCCCTATCATTACACTGGAGTCTGACTGCCATGAGTCTGTCATTAATTCTGATGATATCCCTCACTGCCTTCTAAAGCCTCTCTCTCACCACAGTTCCTACACTATTTCTAGCCTGCCCTCCACCTTAGTAGTAGTCTCTGGATCTGAAGTCAAGTGGCTTTGATGCACTGCCCTTCCATTGCATCTTCTGGATGCATAGGATGTCCAGCCTCCTCCATATCATCATGTCTTCCACTTCCAAGCTGCATCCTGTCAGTGAACCTACATTAAGTGTAGTAATTCTCAGTTCAAGTTTGGTAGGTCAGTTGGTTTTACGTCCAGCTTTCGTTCAACAGAGCTATCCCAGGTAACCCAGGCTGGTCAACTAGACACTGGCCAGCCAGTAGCTTATTGAACCGGGGCTGCTGGGCTTTAGGTGGGCACACACTGGCCAATAGGGGCACATATACACCTATATATATATATATATATATATATATATATATATATATATATATATATATATATAGATAGATATATTCTTTCACTCTCTCCCTTACTTCTAATAGGTTTTGAGTTCTATCCATCAGGGACTTCTTTTCCTACCCTTTTATTGTTGGGTACTCTACTCCTTTCATTGTAATCTTTTTTTCTAACCTTTAGAGGGTATTTCTAGTTACAATTGTTGGTACATTTTCTGTTCTGTGATATTAAAAAAAAATTTGCTATAGCTAAGTTTAATCCTCCTGTCTTCTCTTCTTTATCTGTTTATCATTTACCATGTGTGTTGTATCCGTGAGCCAGTTGGCCACCCATCTCATGACATAGGGGTTAATGTTCAAGCTGGTGAGCTTATCTATGATGCCAGAGTGTGGAATGGTGTCGAAGGCCTTAGCAAGGTCCAGGTAGGCTGTGTGGACTACCTTTCCTTCATCTATGGCCTTGGTAACTGTTTCAAAGAAGTCAACTAGGTTTAGGAGGCAGGATCTGCCTTTCACAAAGCCAAAATGGGTAGGGTTTAGTGTCTGGAGGTTCCCAATGTCTCTGTTCATATTTCATCAAAGCCTAGGTTGCATTGGATCCGATCACCCAGGTTTATGGTGGAGCTGATCTCTCCTCTGCTCCACTCACATTTTCTTTAGGAAACTCTGAGGAGACATTCCAGGGCACCATCTACCAGCTCCTCTTTTAAGTCCTCTAGGAGCTTATCTGAAGCAGAAGTGGATAGACTGATGAGGGAGTTCTTCAGCGTTCCGATCCAGATAGGGATAATTCTAGCTCAGTTTCCCATTGGACCTGTGAGTCTGACCTCCATTGAACCGATAATCATATTTCCTTCTCTGCTCTGTCCAATGCTTTCATAGCCCTTGGTTCTGAGATCCTGGAGGGTGTCCTCATCAGATTCAAAGACAGGTCTTTCTTCGACTCCTATCATGTTTCTGAATCACATGGCTCCATTGCTTGGAGCCAAAGTATCAGTGCTGGTTCTCATGGGTTGGGGTCAACTCTGAAGTTACCAGAGCAATCCTTGCTCCTATGTGCTTTGGCACTGAACAGTTTGGGTCTGACTCCCTCTTTGAGCTGGGGATCTGGGGGAGTTCAGGGATCATCAGCACAGAGGCCTTCAGCTCCAGTGCTGCCAGTCTTTGTTTCTCTTAGATCCTTTCCCTTTGAGGTAGTGAAAATGGCTTTCTCTTTTCCTAGAAAAAAGAAATCCTTTCCCCCCACAGATCTTGTTTCTCTTCCACCATTGAGATTGATTTCTGAGCCTCTCATCTCTATCCCACCAGAACAGCCTGCCTGAATAAGCCTCCAGTGAGTCCTTAGGTATTCCCTGCCACTTCCAAAACCTCACCAGACCATCCTACTGGGATGGGGACATGTAAAACAAAACATTTGTATTCCCCTCAGGAATCTCTCACTGAGGACACTAATTAAGATGAGCGGGAATGGCTCCCAAGATCTCCACTTGAGAATGTCTCCTTTGGAAACATACTACAACTTTTAAAGCAAAAAGAGGATGGTCTTCTGACCCCCTTTTTCAGGAGGAGTCAGTGTTCCTGGAGGCATTTGGGTCTGACCCAGCTACATCTTGGGTGACCCCTTTGGCTGATGAGCTAACAGATATTGTCTCACACTGCACATGGCAGGGAGCTGGATACTGTGGAGCCAATTCCCAAGTGAGCAGATACATTGTTAGCCTCCCCTTAAGGGCAGAGCACACAGGAACAAGGTGGTCCCAGTAGATGCCATGGTTGTAGCAGCAACCACCCTTTAGGCTGTATCTAATGTGTTCATGAGGTTGATTTTCCATGAAGCAGAGGGTAACATAAGGGCACCTGGTTTGGGTATAGGTGTCAGAAGCCATGTATGGATGCATTAGTGTAATTTTGCAGAGCCCTTCAAGTCTTCATTCATCAGTGTTCCATTTGATGGATCTTCTGTTTTTGGCCCAAAGGTGAAGGCAGCACTCACCAGAAGTGAGCAGGAAGGAAATAACTTGTCTGCCATTGGGATCTGTTTCTCTACTTCTCTGAGACCCTTTTCAAAAATCAACAAGGAGGTAGGAAAATGTAGTTTCATAAGTCCCAAGGTCCTTTACAAGACTTACAAGGGGAAGGTTTTCCCAGAGGCAGAAGGGGGAACTTTAACTGAAGACGCAGTCCTTTTCATAGAGGTTGCCCACAAAACCAGGGTTTCAGGATTCTTTCTTAGACACACCCTTTCAGTACTCCTGAAAAGTTGCCCAGCTGTGCTTTTCTCTGGAGGCATTTGGGGGTGCATATTCCTGTACCTAGAAGCCCAGGCATCCATCACACAGATTCCTGGGTTCAGAGGATCATATCCAGAGGTCATTTCATACCATTTTCCCAAATTCCCCAATAAAAATGAGGAAGATCCCCAGTATTCCACCCAATCAGAAGGAAGCAGTAGCTCTGGAAGTAAGAAAATAAGCTGCTAGAAATTAAGAGACATCCAAGAAGACCTGCAGATGAATTAGGGTCCAGAATCTATTCAAGATTCTTTTTAGTGCAAAAAAGACAGGAAACTTGAGAACCATTCTGGATTTGAGCAAATTACATCAGTACATGAAATATTCAAAGTTCTAGATGGTCACAGTTCAGTCCATTTTGCCCTTATTCCAAAAGGACAATTGGATCTGCTCGATAGATCTTCAGGGTACATTATAATACATCAAAGTGAACTTACACTCTTGAAGATATCTGCTCTTCTGGCTGGGAGACAGTCATTATCAGTTCAGAACACTGCCATTTGGTCTCACCAGAGCCCCTAGGGTGTTTAGCAAATGCATGGCAGTGGTAGGAGCTCACCTAAGACTGCTAGGATTTTGGGTGCTTCCATACCTAAACAACTGGCTCCTGATTGCTCTGACCAGGCTTCTACTTCTACAAGCAAGGTACTACTTGCTCCATTTATGCCAATGTCTGGCCATCACAGTCAACTACAACAGGCCACATCTCACTCCTACGCAGAACCTGGAATTCAAAGGTGCTCATCTAAACATTTTCAATCAGATAGCATCTCTTCCTCCAACAAAAGTACAGTCCTTCAGATCCCAGGTAAAGGAAGGGATCTTGCATTCCTGTCCTCCAGCGTGGCAGTAGTAATAACTCTAGTCTCATTGGCCATATATCATATGTGGATTTTACAGTGTACCCTTTCAGTTCAGTGCTCTTTTCTTCAACAGCACTTATTCACTCCAGTCAGGATTACACAAGTTTGCAAGCAACACCTACTTTGGTGGATCTATTCAAGTGAAATTTCTCAAGGCTGTCCATTTGTTTTTCCTCTCCCAATAGCCACAGTGACCATGGATGCTGCCCATCTGTGATGGGGAGCATTTATTGGGAAGGACAGTCCAAGGTATGTGGTACCCACAAGAGGTCAATTTGCATATCAATGTCCTGGAGATGACAGCCTTACTTTTAGAATTGCAGGCCTATCCAGATGTTCCCCTCTCCAGGGCAATTGCAATCCAGTCAGGCAATATGTCTGAGAGATGGTACATCAGCAAACAGAGGAAAACCACATCTTATCCTCTTTGTTTTAAGACAATGACAGTGTGGCAATGGACAATCTCTACCGGTCACTTTTTTTGTTGCAACACATATACCTGGGAAATCCAATGTGCCTGCAGACAAACAATGTAGGTTCATTCTGATGCCTCATAAGTGGTCTGTCAATGTCAAAGTGGTGGAAAGAATTTTCTATCAATGGGGCCAGCCATTTTGGAATCTCTTTATTTCCTCCTCGACAACAAGTGCAGCAGGTTCTTTGTGTTGATCCTTCCTCTGGAGGAGTCACTGAGAGATGCTCTAGTTCACAACTGCTACCCTGGTCTCCTGTATGCTTATCCACCCTTACATTTTCTCTCTAAGTTTCTGCATAATGCCTACCAGTTAAAGAGTGCAGTAATCCTCAATACACCCTTTTGGCCTCATCAGATCTGGTTTCCATTTCTGTGGCTTCATCTTCTATATCCATCCTGGATACTGGACCTCAGTCCAGACCTCCTGTCTCAACTGGCAAGGCTAGCTCATCCGGATATAACTGGTCTCAAGCTGACTGCATAGTTTCTCCAGTTCTAGTGATGGCTAGATAGCCCAGGCTTTCCTCCCCAGTCTGACATATCCTTTTATCCTCTCAAAAAGTTTCTATTAAGTGGAGTCAAAATGCTCTAGTGAAAGCAGCATATTTTCAGAGCTCTCTTAAACTATTACAAAATATAGGAAAATAATTATTCTTTCTTAACAAAACTCATCAAATTTCACTAATAATAACCTAATACTCAAAGCATGTGACTTTGGTGACATTTTTAGATATTTTCCTGTCAAATTATACTGGAGACTTTTATACCTTGAGAAAATGGGCAGCACTAAGAACTCACACTCTGAAAGTTCTCTGAAGAAGGAAATGCAGCTGATGTCTACCACTTTATAGGAACTGTTGCTAAAAATGGATAACTTCAAAGAAAACCTAGAAAATCTCAAAGAAAGCTGACAGAAGCAAACAGATGCCCTTAAAGAAATGGTCCAACAACATCAGTTACAAATAAGTGACATAGATACATCCTTAACTGATGTAGATGGGAGATTAACAGAATATGAAATTCAAACTGAATTCCTTCTCAAGCAAAATACTTGGCTATTCAACAAAATAGATGAGTTGGAAAACAGGGAAAGAAGGACAAATATTAGAATTTTTGGATTACATGTAAAAAAGTGAAGATGAAGACATTATCAGTTTTTTTAAATACTTAGACACCAGAAATTTTAAACTTAGAGGAAGGCTTCTCATATGGAATTAAAAAAGCACATAGAAAAATAGAGAAGTCAATACCAACATCACCATCATTACCTGCCAGATCAATTGTAATAAAATTCATGTCTTATTTAGACAAAGAACTAGTGCTCAGAACTGCCTGGAGAAAAAGTCCCTTGAAGTACAAGCAGAGCCAGATTAGATTTGACAATGACTATTCTAACAGAGTACGTGATTTGAGGAAGAAATGCTGGCCACTTATAAAACTACTCAAGCAGAATAACATAAAAGCACAACTAACCTATCCAGCAAAAATTTAAATCAGTCTGGATAATGAACTGTAAACTTTTAACAACATAAAAGAAGCTTCCCTTTTCATCCAAAAAACATAATAACTATACCAGAGAAAATGGATTGGTCTACTCCTTCCTTAAAATGATCCCCAGAAAAGAATACGTGGTTGGATGTTAAAAAGAAGAAACAATCTCCACAGCAGCTAATAACATCAATTTTCTCTAAGTATCAACTTCTAAATGATTTATGTATTAATTATTATGTCATAATCTATTACATTTAATTCTACTCGATCTGATCATCATTAACAAATATCAAGGTCCAAACCTATTATTAGCAACATGATGGACAGATGCATTCATCCTATTACTATTGGAAACAGGTATTTAATACATGTAATTTTTAAATAATTTGTTTATATTTAGTATCAACCTCTAAATACTGAAAAAATATTTTCAATAATGTTTATATCCATGCTGTCTGACATAAATAATAACTCTGCAAGATTGATAACCAAACAATAAAGTTTTATTTAAACGGTATAAAATGAATATGTGTGCGTGTGTGTGTGTGTGTGTGTGTGTGTGTGTGTGTGTGTGTGTGTGTGTGTGTGTGCGTGTGTGTGTTTTATGTTAGTAAAGGTTCCTTTATATTTAACCAAGTACTGCCATAAGAAGCAACATATATCACAGTAGTTAGCATATTGTGTGCTCTCGCTGCCTTTAACTTGTCACTTTTATGAAATATCTAGTCTATTGTTTGATCCCTAATGTTTGTTTGTTTCTTTCTTTCTTTCGGCTTTTCCCGGTTTGTTTGATCCCTAATAAAGAATTTAAAATATTTTAATCATACGAATAGAAATCCATCTATTATATGTAATTGGAATGCTGGAAAGGGGAAATGAAAATATTCCTATACATCAAACTACTAACCTGCAATTTAAACATTAATTTACTGTTCTGCTATTTAAAATATGTTTCCCAAGAAAACAGAAGTGATTATAATACTATTTTCATGCTTTTAAGAATTGATAACTATACATAAAGGACGTGTTTTACTTTATTTAAGCTTTAATTACTTCATACACTTCATTTTCAACTTTTTTTCTTTTCTTTTCACTCAAAATCAAATGATTCTATTTCTAGCAAAGCAGTGAAGCTTTTTACATACATCTTGAGGACCCACAACCTCATGTGTAAGTTCCCTTGCTTAATCACTGCTTAGTAGTTCAGGATGAGGCCTCCTTCACTGTTTTGAGAAAAAGTAAGGAGAATTTTTAGCAGGCCTACTTCCCAAGCACACATTGAATATTTTGGTCCCTCTATTAAGTAAATAGCATCTAGATGCATGGGGAAACACTAATACAAGTAACTTTAATCACTATCAACCATTTATAGCTAGATTGGGTAAATGAAAACTATTTTAATATACTAGAAGAAGCAGAAACTCAAGATTTAATTAAAATAAACAGAGAAACAGCATATAAGTAAGTACTTTATGCAATTAATCTAATATGATTGTCTGCATTTAAAGAAACAGCACATTAAAAATATGACTTTTTTTTGTTTTTGTTTTGTTTTTTTTATTTATTTAATGGATTCCATTATGCATTTTACTGAATTATAATAACTATGTTGTGGAATGTTCTCTATTATGGTTTATAATGATGCACATAGGACTTCCTGTATTTAATTAAAATAAACAGTAACATGTACAGCACAGAAAATGTTTTTGAGTAACTAGGTGTATGTAGTTGTAAGCTGTAGTAGTAGACTAGATTATTAAACTGCCAATCTGAATCCTTTTCCAGTATATCTGATGTGAAAGACAGGGGTAATCATTATTAGGTCAGAGCTTGCAAAATGAATGTTTCCAGAAGGTGGCACCTTATTCTAATTTTATTTTAGTAACTAATTTTGGATACTTTTTTTTTTCAGTAAGTCATACCATAGTCCACATCAAGTTAATATAAGCAATGGGCTACATAAATTAGCTTTTTTTCAAATTATCTATTCTTCAACATTTTAAGTGACTTATTAACACGTTTGCAATAAGGAAGATTAGTGGTTGCTTCTTGTTTACTTGGTAGTTTTAAGTATATATGGGTAAATCTGTCTGTTGATAACTTAATAGATTTCTTTAAGGAAGTAGCTATTTATTTTATATATTCTTTGAGCAATTATAGAAATAATTTAGTCATAACATGAGATGATAGCAACATATATTATAAATAACCTCATTTACTACCTTTATCCTTTGAGTTTATTCTGGACAGTTGCCCTATACTTCATGACATTATTATAAAACACAGGTTCATCCTATACCTAATTACTGAACTTCTAATTTTCTTGCTCACCATGGATGCTTCACATGGATATATGCAACAAAACTAAATTGTAGTATAGTATTGTATTGTTTGCTTTGACTTATGATAAAATTAATACGCCAAATCAAAACTCCGAATGTGTCTTTTTGCCAGCAGCATGATGTTGGGGATTAGGAAATATGTCCTTATCCCCACTGTAATGCAGTCTCGGAGTTGGTATATTTAAGTAGGGGGCTGTGGGGGTGCAGGGTGGCTTGCCCCCCTGCAAAAATGTATGAAATTAATGTTTTTTTTTTGTTTGCTTACCTGTGTGGCACGTTTTGATTACGAAACACATTTGTCGTTTTGATTTTCGCCGTTTATGTGTTTCGCTTTGTATGGGCGGCCACGGTGGTGCAGTGGTTAGCATTGCTGCCTCACAGCAAGAGGTTCTCCGGTTTGATCCTCGGCTGGGGTGCCTTCTGTGTGGAGTCTGCATGTCCTCCCTGTGGTCGCGTGGGTTTCCTCCGGGTGCTCCGGTTTCCTCCCACATCCCAAAGACATGCTGCAGGTGGATTGGACACTCTAAATTGGCCCTAGGTGTGCGTGTGAGTGTGCCTTCTGTGGAAGGTTGGGCGCCGGGCTGGCAACTCGACACTGTAAAACTCCACTGCCATTCAATGTGCGGACAAGGTGATCCGCTGTGGCGACCCCTAACCGGGAAAAAGCCGAAAGAAGAAGAAGAAGAAGAAGATGTGTTTCGCTTTGTATGTACATCGACCTTTATATGTCGATGTACATACATTTGAGATTTAGTCTTTTAGGGTTTGTAATATAGACCCGACAAAACAATAGGTCTGTAAGTTAGGTGTACATCTGTTCCTTTTAGAATAGCACATAAGAAGGAAAATGCTTGGATCTTTCTTTTGTAAGGATCTGCAAATACAACTTATAATTTTGTCAAAATTCTAATCAAAAGATAGAACTAGTGACATATTCCAATCATAAGTTATGGAAAGGCTCACTTTAAATATTTATTTGATTGCAAGAAATATTTGACTAATAGAATATCAATTCCTTATGAAGTATACATAAAGATTTTTTAATGACATTCAATTTGTTTTTATAACAAATTCAAGTTTAGAGTAGTGAACTTTGCAACTTAAGTATATTTAAGAATCGATTATTGAAATTATATTTGTGCTATCTCATCTTATAGAAAATGTGTTAAAAAGTCTCTAATTCTTATTTAGAGCTCAGTAGGGAGTGTGTTTATTTTCTTTGAGATAAGAAAGGTAGTCCAATGGATCACTGCTTATCTATTGGACTAGGAATGTTATTCATTCCATGGTTGAAAGGGAAATGTATTATTCTCAGATGTAATATGCTTTACAGTACATTGTGCACTCACTAAGCATTTGAAAGTAATGGAAACCATTTTGAAAAAAATATCTGCTTATATTAATATCTGCCTCACATATGATTTGAGAGAGGGATATTGCGCAATGAGGAAAAGATACTTATATTCAATCATTGGCTTCATCAAAAATCTCACATGGATTTATCAGCTTTATCTTTAAATATTAATGGATTGAACAACCCAAGAAAGAGATCAAACTTGATAAGATAATTAAAATTGAATAAAGCTCAAGTGGTCTTTTCTCCAAGAGACACATTTCAACGCTAAAGATAGTAATATATGGAACCCAAATGATTATTTAATTTTAGCCCATTCCTCATATAAATCTAAGACGAGGAGTTATGATACTTCAGAAAAAATATTGTTAACTCACAAATCATTCATAAATATTAAGATAAAGAAGGCCTTATATCTGTTGTTATATTAAAATGTAATAATAAAATCTGGACCTTCTTTCTCTTTCTCTCTGTCTCTCTCTCTCTCTCTCTCTCTCTCTCTCTTTCGGCTTTTCTCGGTTAGGGGTCACCACAGCAGATCACCTTGTCTGCTCATGATTGGCAGTGGAGTTTTTACAGTGTTGAGTTGCCAGCCCAGTGCCCAACCTTCCACGGAAGGCACACACATGCATGCACTCACACCTAGGGCCAAGTTTAGCATGTCCAATCACTTGCAGCATGTCTTTGGGGATGTGGGAAGAAACCGGAGCACCTGGAGGAAACCCACACGATCACAGGGTGGACATGCAAACTCCGCATAGAAGACACCCCAGCCAAAGATCGAACCGGAGAGCCTCTTGCTGTGAGGTGACAACACTAACCGCTGCACCGCTGTGGCCATCCTAATAATAGAATCTGGACCTTAGTAAATCTGTATTGGCTTCTAGGCATGGGTGTGGGAACTGCTAAAAAGCATTTTGATTTAATTATCAATAACTATAAAGGAAATTTAATATTGGGGGGATTTAAATTATATTTTGGACAGCTCAGAAATCACTAACAAAAGTCCTTTGCTTGTAACCTCTATTGCAAAGCACTTAATTTATTTGACACCTTTAATATAAAACAAGGCAATTCATTAAGCTTCCCTCATCAGCATTGCAATTTTATACTCAGACTTGAATAGACAAAATATATGTTTCACAACATTTAAACACACAAATGTCATACTTTTCCATACTCCCTTGCCCCATTTCAGATCATAATTTACTTTTTCTGAAGCTTCAAACTGACTATAAAAAATGAATTGTTTCTACAAGAATCCCAGCCTCCTTCACAAACTTAAAGTATTGAAACCATGGTTAGCTTCTGAACTCCATTTTCTTCTTGAAACTAATTATACACCAGAGATTAATATCACAATTATCTTGGACTCCTTAAAGTCTTATATATATATGGTAACACTTTAATATGGTTCAAAGATAAGCTTAAAGAATGAGAATCAGAACTCAAAAACATGCAATGTCAACTGTCATTAATCAACTTCAACAGTATAGCAAACATGTCTATTGATAAAAACGAAGAATTAAATACAAAGTATACTGAAATATTAACACATAAAACTAACTTGGTATTAACAAAACTAAAAATGAACTGTTATACTACTTCACCTAAACATTTGCACAACTTATCAATAAGGGCTTAATGCTAACCAAAGACTAAAGGTACTATAAACATACTTCATGAAGGAGAAAAAAAAGATAGTATCTGATATAGGAGACATTGATGATGCCTTTAAACATCATTTCTCTGAGCATTATAAATCAAACACTCCAGTGGATAGCTTCTCATATTTGGATTCAATTGCTTCTAATATTAAGAAAATTCCAGAAAAATTAAAATCATCCTTTCAAAATAAAATAACGTATCAAGAAGTCATAGACAATATTAAAAAAGTAAGTCTAATAAATATCTAGGCATTGATAACATCATTATAGAAATGTATAAGCCCCCCCCCCTTTAATTACCTACTTTTCTCACAAAACACTAGTTGAAGTACAAACACAGATATACAACCTTCCTGGAAATATTTTTTAATTACTCCAATTATAAAGAAAAAAAGATCCCAAGCTCTTATAGAACAATATCCCTGTTAAATTATGATTATAAACTATTTATGTCCATACTAGTTAATAGAATAAAAATTCCACATTCACAGATAATAGATGGAGATCAAACTGGGTTTATAGATAATAGACACACATATGATAATATTAAAATAATACTAACCCTCATTGAAATATTAAATAGAAAACATCAAGAAGCTCTAATAATTGGTTTAGATATAGAAAAAGCATTTGACTCAGTAAACTGGAATTATTTATTTAAAGTTTTAACTTTTTTTGATTTTCTTCCTTGCTTCATTTCACTTTTAAGGACTATATATAAAAACAATCTAGCCTATATAAAATTAGGCCCATTTACTTCAGAGTCCATTGTTATAAGTAAGGGCACCAAACAAGGTTGTCCCATGTCCCCAGTTCTTTTTGCAATAGCTATTGAAATTATTGCCATGTTATTATGGAATGATCCAAACATAAAAGGTGTAGAAATATATTGTCCTTATACCTCTAAGATAACGTTATTCACAGATGACATATTACTCACTATATCTAATTCTAAAACAATTCTAAATTAGTTAAATCTATTAATAGAAAAGTTTCATTCAATCTTTGGTTTACACTTTTTTGTTTGTTTCTTTCGGCTTTTCCCGGTTAGGAGTTGCCATAGCAGAACTCCGGTCCGCTAATGATTGGTAGTGGATTTTTACATATCAGGTTACCAGCCCTGACGTACAACCTTCAACGAAGGCATGCCCCATTCACATATGCCTCCACACAGAAGACGCTCTAGCTGAGAATCGAACGGGACAACGTCTTGCTATTAGGCGACAACGCTACCGCAACACCACCACCGCAGCTCTCTGGTTTACACTTTAATAAACAAAAATCTAAATTCTTGTGTTTTAATAAAAAAAAATACAAGCTGGCAAAAATCACATTTAGGCATTAATTTAGGGTCTATATTAGATCATCGAAACGGCGGAATTTTGAATGATCTAATATCGAACCCAAAATCGTGAACGCTGAAAACAGTGAAGCTGCACAAAACCGAATTGTTTCCTAGGGAAAGAATTTGGTTGGCCATTGTTGTGGCTTCTCTGTTTTCAGCAATGCGGTGGAAAGTTATGGGTTGGGTTAAAGCAAGTGTGTGATTGTGAGGATGTTCAGGTTAGGGCACGAGTTGGGTGAGTTAGGGATAAGGCGCGGGTCAGGTAAGTGTGTGATTGTGAGAATTTGGTGTTAGGGGCGGGTTAAGTGAGTTAGGGTTAGGGCACGGGTGAGGTGAGTGTGCGATAGTGAGAATTTTGGCTTAGGGATGGGTTAAGTGAGTTAGGGTTAGGGCGCGGTTGAGGTGAGTGTGCAATAGTGATGGACCTTAGGGTTGGGGTCTAGGTTAAGGTAAGTGGATAGATAGTAGTGTATGTACAGTGTAGTGTAGGGTTAGATGTAACTTTTAAATATATGTGTGTGGATTGCTACTTTTTAGTGTGCTTGTGGTGTGTGTGTGTTTCTCAGAACAGCAATTTTTTTCCCTGGGAAAAAATTCACTGTTTTGAGGTTTCGATATTGTTAGGGTTCAGGTTTTGCAGTTCAACGTTACATCATTCGATAATGAGCCATTTTGATGATCTGATATAGACCCATTAATTTATGCACTACTATTGAAGAAACAATAAGCATGAATTATAATAATATTATAAAAATAATTGAAATCCATATGGAAATGTGGAATAAAGTGTTTATAGCCTTTTGAGGACAGATTACAACTAATAAAAATTATACTTTTACTGAAAATATTATATATCTCACAAGCCATATCTATGATCCCAAAAGAGAATTTTTAAACATTAACTCTCTTTTATTAAAATCTTTATGGTTTCCAAATAAAAACAGAATAGCTTTTATTCATCATATCAGACCTTGGGAACATGAATGAATTACATTTCATGATATAGAAACATATATCAAGGCCTCTATAATTAGAACCATTACAAATTTGGTAGACCCCAGTTATACTGCAAAATAAAAGTGCTTACATTTAACCATTTGTTAAATGAAAGTCATACTTCAGTTAACTTTCCACTAACCAATCAATTTAATATATTATGGTATGTCCTATGTATTAGTATACAATATAATATATCAAAACCTACAAAATTAAATTCCATTAATTTTATAGTTAATAGATTCAGGAAATTTATTAACACAAATATAAAGCTCAAGCTTTGGTTTGATTCATTGATTCTCTTTAGAATTACAAAAAAATTAGTGGCAAATTGCATAGAAACACTTTAGATATCTAGAATCTAAAAACTTCATATATTGGCAACATTATATGAATGAACATAAAGTGCTAGATAGAGAAGACATTGTAATGCAATTTAAACTATCATCTCAAAATTGGCTACTTCTACAAAGTGTTCTGTCATATTCCCATGATTTATGGAGAATAATTAATAGTTCTTCTTTCAAAGGAAAACCAAAGTTTTTCATCTATTTTTATGAAATTGTTTATAGCAACTTCATAGGTTCATAAGTTCATAGGTAGGTACTAGGCTATCGACCCTGAGGCTTATATAAGCCTAGCCAAAAAGGTTTCCCGGCTTTCGCCACCCAAGAAAATTATTTTCCTGTGCCCCTGTCAAGCAGTGTTGCAGAAGTGATCCCCAGGGTGAATTTTCTATTTCCCATCCAGTCATCAAGGCTTTTCTTTAAGCGGTCCAATGAGGAGCTTTGCTTGACATGAATGGGTAGTTTGTTCCAGAGTATGGGAAGTCTCTGGGACAGGAATCTATCCTTCCAGCATATTCTGTTTATTGTGATGACAAGGTTTAGGTCCCTGGAGCATGTGGTGCAGAGAGATTGGGATTTCTTTAAGTGTAGCATATCCAACATATCTGGGTTTGACATAGCTGTGTATGTTAGGCAGAGATCGCTTCTGAGTAGGCAATATGCGATGGAGCAGAGCTGGAGTTTTTTGAAATGGTCTGCGTATGGCATCTGTTTGAAGCTGGTAATCCTCTTAGTGAGGTATTTCTGTGGCCTTTCCGATTGCTGTAGCTGTCTTGTGGGATACATGCCAAATGGGGCATTGTACTATATAATGGGTCTGACGAGTGATGAGTAGAGAGGAACAATGACCTCCTTTTTTCTAGAGGAGAACCCTTTTGTGATGAGGTGTGCCACATAGAAGGATTTCCTGACTACTGTGGCTATGTGGTTATCAAAGGAGAGGCTACTGTCTACCTGTGTCCTGAGGTCTCTTATCACATGTTCAGTGTTTAGTGAGCTATCGCCTATGTGGTAGTTCATGAGTACCAAGTTTTTCCCAATGGGGATGACAATGCACTTCTTGACATTGAGCTTGAGGCCATGACTTTGACACCAAGCATTTGTGAGGCCCTTTTGTAGAATGTCTACATCATTAGGTGATTCTAGTATGGCTCCCAGTTTGCAGTCATCTGCAAACTTTGTTAGACAAAGACCTTTTGTGCTGGCCTACACTTCAGAGAAGTAGATGCCGAATAGGAGAGGACCCAGGACCGAACCCTGTGGTACTCCACCCATCACTGGTCTGAAGTAAGACTTGGAGTTGGCTACTTTTACTGTGTGGTTTCTGTCAGTGAGTCAGTTGGCCACCCATCTTGTGACATAGGAATATATACTCAGTTTAGTGAGTTTATGTATAATTCCAGAGTGGGGGATGCTATCAAAAGCCTTGGAAAAGTCAAGATAGGCTGTGTGCATTACTTTGCCCTCATCTATGGCTCTAGAGACTGTTTCAAAGAAGTCAATCAGGTTTAGTAGATGTGATCTACATTTTACAAACCCAAATTGAGTGGGGTCCATAGTTTGGAGGTTACCTATACCTTTGTTTCTAAGCT
Organism: Protopterus annectens; assembly: GCF_019279795.1. NCBI lineage: Eukaryota > Metazoa > Chordata > Ceratodontiformes > Protopteridae > Protopterus > Protopterus annectens. The sequence continues at coordinate 1,912,939,375 of NC_056739.1, forward strand.
CCAAGATGATACGTGCCATGGCCTTGCAGACCAGGCTTGTCAGGCTAATGGGGCGGTAGTTTCCAGGGTCTGTGGTGGCACCCCCTTTGTGGAGTGAGATAACCATTGCTGTACGCCATTCAGTAGGCACATAGCCTGAGGTGAGGCTATGATTGAACATGGTACTTAAGTGGGGTGTCAGTTAGTTCTGTAGTTCATGCAGTACGCAGCCTGGGATGTTGTCTGGTCCCACGGATGCTGTGTTCTTTACTTTCATCCATGATTACAGGGGCTTTGCATTCTTCCAGTATTAAGATGGGCCCTTTGGAGGGTGAGATGGAGGTAAAGTAAGCACTGAACCTATCTTCCAGGACGTTGGCAATATTGGTTGGTTCTGTATATTTACTGCCATTGTGCTGCAGCTCAAAGCAGATCTGAGTGTTGCCATTGAGATTCTTGATATAGCTGTAGAATGTTTTGTGGTTGTCTATGGAATCAATGGCAATTTTATTTTCATAACTGGGTTTGGAGGATTTTATGAGGGATCTCAGCTTCTTGCCGAGGCTGACCAGGGAATTCCTCCAATCTTGGGATTTTACTCTTTTTTGCAACAGCTTCTTCCTTCTGTTGTAGAGTTTGCTGATGGCAGGGGACCACCAGATTGGCTTCCTTTTTTGGAGGATAACGTCTTGGTTCTGTTGGGGATGGCATGATCCATGCACTCATGTATGTGCTTATTCAGTGCATTTGTGTAAGATTCAGCAGTCGTACCTCTATTTTCTGTCCACAAGGGTGTCATGAAGTTTGCCAGTTCTGTCTTAAGAAGCATGAAGTTGGCTTTGGAGTAGTTTTTGATGGTGGTTTCCTTAATGGGGGATGGGGTGGGATATGGATGTCTAGGGTGATTAGCTTATGGTCGGATCTGACCAGCAAGGACCTGACCTCTGGCATGGAACATCAGTTACCCATATTGGTAATGACCAGGTCGAGGATATCGCTGCCCCTAGTGGGGGTGTGGACAAGCTGATCCAAGGCATTGGAATTTATGAATTCCAGAAAACATTGAGTGAATGAGATGGTACATGAGTAGTTTTCCCAGTTGATGGTGGGATAGTTGCAATCACCCATAATTAAGGTATTGGGTTGTACCTTAATATTTTCCAGTATCTTAAGAAATGAAGAGTGGGAATCCTGGGGCATGGTGGGGGATCTGTCACAAGCTACAATCTGGATTGCAGTCTTGCCCAGTGTTAGTTGCACTTGGATAATTTCGGATGCATTATATTGAGCAACTAGCCTGGAGGTGTGGATATCCTTAGTAATTATGGACACGCCTACTCCTTTAGTGTTTCGGTCCAGGTTAGGTGGCCGAAAGGTGTGGTATGAATTATAGTCTAGTAATGCAGGGGTGCTCTCTGGAGCCTTGAACCAGGTCTCTGTCACTGCACCGATGTCGATGTTCTCCATTTTAAGGAGTGCTTCGAGTGAGTGCATTTTGAGGTTTAGACTTCTAGCATTGAGTAGCATTACCCTCAGAGTTTACTTGTTTGGACCTGTTACGGTAGTAAATTTAGCATTTGAACCTTGCCTAAAAAAGGCACTATAGGGGTGTTAAGAGCCTTAGCCAGTATATGGAATCCCAGGGGTGACAGGTGCAGGCCATCTCTGGCAAAGCATCGTGGTCTGTCAACCATGTTGTCCCAGGCAGACAGATACTGGATCCCCTTAGAATGACACTAATAGCTTAGTCAATTATTTTGTCCTGGTACTGTGGTATCATTCTGGGTGTGATGGCAGGATACTGCTCAGGGCTAGGGTCATACCTGCCTGGGATACAAGATCCGAGAGCTCCACCATGTCTCTTTTCATGTAGTTCAAGGAAGTACATCTCATGTCATTCACACCAACATGGACAATGACAGAGTCGTATTTGTACTTGTTGTGGAGTGACCTGTGTGAATGCATTATGTGGCAGATCCTGGCACCCAGCAGGCAGCTGACAGTAACTTTCTCCTTGTTTAGCCTGGTGAGTGGGACATCACTGTGCCTGACTATAAAGTCACCTATAACTAGTGTGTTGGGTTAGTTGTTTTGCCTTATGGGCTGAAGTTGAGTGGCACACAGATTTTGTGGGCTATGTGTCAACTTGAATAACATCACCATAAGTCTGTATAAAATATTATGAATATATAAAACAAAATCTCAAGAAAAATATTGGAATTAGATTACTAAGGGACATTCTTTATCTTTAACTACAGAAATTAAAGATAATCTCTTGCTTTCTGTTAAATTAACATCTCGGTCACAACATTAAAGAATTTATACCTGAAATTTCTCCGTAGAACATTCCTAACACCAGATAAAATAGCCAAGGTTAGTACTTCTACTAATATTTTATGTTGGAAATGTTCTCAAGCATGCAGGGTGGACTGGATACATATTTTTATGAGTCCACTAGTATAAAACAATTCTGGAATGATATTTTTTTTACAAGCTCTATTCACAGACTTGTTTATATTATCTAAAGTAGATGTGTCCAACCTGCGGCCCTCAGAGTTCTTCCATGCTGCCCTCAACCTCTAACTGCAACATTGATGTACGCATGCCCCAAAACACTTTTTTTTGTTTTGTGTTTTTCGCTCCCATGACCTGTAACGATAATGTCGGTGTGCGCATGCGCCAAAGCACCTTCTAGTTTTGTTTTTGAGCCAAAAAAGGATCAGTGTGTTTACGCCATTATTTTGCGCTGAACAATGTGTGTGTGTGTGTGTGTGTGTGTGTGTGTTCTCGCTAAAGAGGGACTCATGTATGGATTTGCCGCTGTTCCCTTTGAAAGAGACAGCAATTACCTGTGTTAATAGGTAAGTACGGAGTGAGTGAGTGCATGCATGAAAGCAGAACTGTGTGTGTGAAAGTAGAAGAGTGTGTGTATGTGTGTGTGCGTGTGTGCGTGTGTGCGTGTGTGCGTGTGTGTGTGTGTGTGTGTGTGTGTGTGTGTGTGTATGTGTGTGTGTATGAGAGAGAGAGAGAGAGATGCATGCACAAAGAGGCTAACAATGATCATTCTACCTACGGAACACAAACAAGTTAGCTCACAAATGTATCATACATTAAGAGTACACTTTCATTAAATTGCGGCTTTCCTGACAGGGGGAGAGTGTTGTATTGAACATGAACTCATACCTCTTAACTGTATGGATTTTCAAAGAATGTCTGGATTTTTGCCTTATCTTCCAATTTGTGTCTTTTGCTTAGGAAAATAAAGTAGTCATCCAAGGTAATGCAGTTCCAGGGAGTAAGAATGAGACAGCAGCCTAGGGTTAATGGGTCAGTAGTGGACTGACTATGTGGGACTGTAGCATATAAAGTTGTGTTGTTTTTTCAGACAAACAAAAAAACAACTAGTACTGTTTTTTCATTGGTGGGTTCTAAGCAGTGGTAGATTGGACAACAGTAAGCTTAGCTTTGGCGGATCATTGATACTGGCAAATCAAGTGGGCACAATGTCATTTTTTAAATGTTGGGGATTTTAGTGTGTATGTGTGTGCTTATGTGTTGGGAGTGCTGCAACAGTAGATGATTATTAAAGACAGAGACTTACGGACTGTGGAGAATATGTTTCTTTGTTTCAAAACCTAATACTTGGGTATGCATGCCAGAAGTAGATTTTTTAAGACATAGCTTCTTGCCATTTACAGTGGATGGATATTTACATTTAATGGACAATGTATTAGTGTGGGCCTGTGGGGTTCTGAAGGATGCCTAGTCTACCACTGCCAATGTCTTGTAAAGTGATCTGGAAATGGATATTGGGATGTTACTGAAAAAATATAGTAAGTGGACTTAGAAATATAGTTTAATTAAACAAAGTGTACTTTCAATTTACAGGCCATAATTTAATTTATTTCAGGTAGTCCAGATACTGGTAGATTGTATACCATTAGACTTAATTAGGGAGAGCTGTCATTCTGGGGAAACAAGCAGCCTTAGTTTCAGTGAAAGCTCTGTGGTTGCTTGCAGGCAGGAAGTTGCAGGATGTTGATGCAATGTGTTTTATGTATTATTTTTAATGCATTTGTCATTTCAAAGCATAGTTTTCTTTGATGCAAAAGAAGGCAGGACTGAATGAGCCATATAATGTTTAACTGACAATAATGGGATAGAAAGATTATAAGTGATGTGTAATGTTTGCAGCTACAGTTGTTTCAATGGTGTCTGTGATGCATAACTATTTTTGGGCCTCCCACTTTTATTTTTCGCTTTGTCCAGATTTCTTGCTGTAAGGTTGAGGGGTATGGTTCCATACTAAATCAGAAGTTGTATTTACCTTGGAAGACTTTTCGGCATAATTATGAAAAACAGAGCCTTTTTAATATCTCTGCTTATTTCCAATATAAACTTCCATGCAACCTTGCAAATAACCTTATTATTAAGCTATTTTACTTCTTTTGGAATTGACAGGTATGATTCATCTGTTCGGACATAAGTATAGAGTGCTAATGTGACTTAGATTTCTTGCAGCAGTCTGTGGTTTACATAATCACAATATATTTTCTGTGTTTCTGGGTGTGTAATCAATTTAACAGTTTTAAAGATGTTTTCCAAAAATAAATAAATAATCATCTCTACACTTTGAGCTATTGACAAAGTCTGGGAATTTGTTTTTTTCTAAAGCGAAAGTCAGCATTACAGCTCAGTAAACTGTCAGTCTGTGAGTAACTTCTGCACAAATTAAAATGTCTGAATGTCAAATGGCTTTAGATTGGAGGGAAGTTTATTTTTATTTATTTTATTTTATTTTACATTTGCTTACCGGGAAAGTCCGACTGGGCACAGGTCCATTTTCAGCAGAGGCCCGGGGAGAAAAGCTCCAAAAATAACACAAAACAATATAATACATGAGAGAGAGAGAGACAGCAAATTATGGATGTAGTACTCATACAATATGGCAGAGATTACATCTCGTAACAGTGAGAATCATTGCGGTACAGAATAAACTTAAAAAACATTTTTTTTACAGTTATAATTACAGCAAGGCAAATATCAATGAGTTAAGTTTTTAGGAGAAAGCTGTTTGTACATAGCTGAAGCTCTGAAACAATCTTTTAGTATGGATTAACCTGGGGATTGAAACAAGTTATATGTTTGCATCAGTATATAGCATTATAGTTTATGGTTTTCTTATTGATTTACTTTTTGCCGAGCAGTTGTTTGTTGATTTATTGATGGTCCTTTTGGTGGTGGGAAATTACATGGATGAATCCATCTCTATTATATTTTTTCAGATATTTTGACTTCCAGACAATTTCATTCAGTGAGTGGGTGTCATGTGATTACTGAGGTTGCCTATTTTACAAGTAGGGGCTTTGTGTGTGTGTGTGTGTGTGTGTGTGTGTGTGTGTGTGTGTGTGTAAGAGAGAGATTTAATAAGTATACTGAATATAATTTTGCAAATGGAATTCTTAGTTAAACATGCCCCTCTTCTTGGGCAACTAGACTTGAGTAACCAATATTAGATCTTAGCCATCCAGCTGGGAAAGGTTAGTATGTGGATTTTCTATCTGGTTTGATGAAGGCTATGCTACTTACCCAAGGACTACATTCATGGCTATCCATCCAGCCATCATGTTGCTGAACTACATTGTTTGATAATGAGAGGAGCTTTTTACAGAAGTTGAAGGTTTTTGTGTCAAGAACCTGTCCATAAAAAGTGGCTTGTTTATGTTGCAGTGAAGGCTGTGGTCTTTGTATTGAGCATTTTAAGTATAACCAGTATTTCTGAGGTAGAGGAAGTCTCTTAAGGCAGGATCTTTCTTAGCCTGGAAAGCAAGTCAGTGGTGAAATTTATAGGGGTCAGTGAGAGACAGAGGAAAGCAAGAAGCTTTTTAGTCTGTTTAGATAACTAAGTGAACTTAGTCCTTTGACCCTTTTTGGCAGAAATGGTTATAGTCTTTCTTTTGGCCGGGTCATTTTCATGTCAAAAGGGGCATTGCACTCAATAATGGCTCTTGTAAAGGAAGAATACAGGGATGTTATGACCTCTTTGTCCCTGGATGAGATACCCTTTCTAATGAATTGGGCCATGTAAAAATCTTTCCTTACAACGGAGACAACGTGGTGGTCAAAGGTCAGGTTTCTATCAACCTGGGAGCCCAAGTACCATACAACTTATTGCATGCTTACAACATTGTTATTAATGTGATAATTTGTGGGGACATCACTCTCTTCAAAGGGGATGATGATGCATTTTTTGGCATTTAACTTGAGGCCCTGTTTCTGGCACCAGTTATTTGTTTGGGTGAGACTCTCTTGTAGCTTATTCAGAATAGTTTTATTAAGTCAGTAATGTGAATTCTTTACTTTATTGCAAATTTGTTGGCTTATTTTTGTGGATTATAGTATTGTAGGACTGCTGATGTTGACATTTTACGTAGCTGGACCGCTAGAATGGTTTTCCCAGTGAGAAATGCTAGTGCTGTAGTGAATATCTGTTTATTTGTAAAAAAAAAAATATATATATATATATATATATATATATATATATATATATATATATATATATATTAACTAAGATTTAGATTAGAGAATTAGAATGAGAATTAGAATTTTAAGGGAAATATTAGGCATTTATTACATTTATTCATTGTTCAAATGCACCTACAGTACAGCCAGGAGATCGACTGTGGTCTTCCGGAGCAACAAAAGAGTTAACTATATGGTATATTTTATATGCGGCCCCAGGACCATTTCTGTTCACTCAATGCGGCCCCAGCAAGCCAAAAGGTTGGACACCGCTGATCTAAAGCTTTAATACTACTAAATATAAACAAAGCTCTTCATTTGAAGAGGGACAATCTTCATTTATTGTGGACCATTCTAGCAGTTGCTAGAAAGTGCATAACAAGGAAATGGAACTCAACTTCACCACCATCCATGGAAGAATTTCTATCTTTATTGAAAGACACAGCACAGAAATAGATCAAGACTAAAGAACTGAGAATCTATCCTAAAACGTTAACAAATAATCCTTGGAGAAAGGTACTAAATCTTTTTGAAAATCTACAACTGGACCATGCCTCTCTTTTATTACTATAGATGCTTTACTTAATTGTATGTTAAGCTATGTATTTTGAATCAAACTGGTTTAATTCATTGATTTTTCCTGCAGGCCAAATGTAAATAGTGTATAGTTATTTAGATTATGTTGTATCGGCAATATTTTTATTTGTTTGAAAATAGGAATTACTTAAGTAAAAAAGTCTTCTACTAGGAAGGTTTACAAGTAAATAGAAAAGATTTTCTATTTGGGCTCTCAAGAGAGATTTTGATCCTTTGTCTTCCTCAATCTCCACAGTCTTAGACTTTTTAGCATCCCTCTTCAAAGAGGGGGCTAGCTTCTCTCCTATCAAAGTCCAGCTCAACACTATTTCTAATTTCCATTAAGGTGAAAATCACACTTCTTTAGCTACTTCGAAATTGTGCAAGACCTTTCTGAAAGACACCTTTTACTTAAACCCTCAGTCAAGATCCCTACTCCTACTTGGAACTTATCTATCTTACTTCAAAGTTTGACTCAAAGTCTATTTGAAACTTCCAACAAATCAGACTCTAAAATCTTTGTCCTAGAAGATTATTTCCCTAGTTACCATTACATTAGTTAAATGAGTATTTGAACTCCGTTCCCTTTCTTCCAAGCCTCTATATCTGATCTTTCATAAAGGTAAGATGTCCTCACTAACTCATCCTTTTTACCTAAGTTGACTTCTGAGTCTAACATTAATGAGGTCATTAAACTCCTGGTTTCCTTCCCAAATTTTTCCAATAAAGGTGAATGCATACTGCATCTTTAGGATGTACACAGGCAACTTTGTTTTTATTGTCATCGAACCAAAGATTTCAGAAAATCTGACCAATTGTTTATCTCCTTTTCTCATAACAGATTGAGCATGGCAGTTTCCAAAGTGGCTTTAGCCAAATGGTTGAATTACTGCATACTCTTTGTCTCTAAACAGAAAGGTTTGTCTTTGCCCTTGCCACCTAGAGTACATTCAATGAAGTCTATGGCAAACTCTTCAGCTTTTTGATCAAGACCTTCGATAGATGGCATTTGTGCTGCTGCCACTTGATCCAATGCTCATATCTTTATTACCCATTACAAATTGGACTTGATTTCTAGGAACAGATCTGCCTTTGGCTCCATTTTACTCCTAAATATCCTTCCATGAGGACCACCTAAGGTTCATCTAGTTGGGGACTCTGTCCCAACAGTGACAAATGAATGAGAATGACAGCGTCAGATGCAAAAGTTATGTACACACCATAATGATGGATTTTTGTTGTCCATTTTCATTTTTCCTCAACTTCCCACCTTCCTAACCCCCTTCGCTTTCTTCCAGGAGGACAACTAAAGGATTTTTTTGGAAAGCTGCTGTTCCTTGTTTGAACTCCAGTTTTAGCTCTGCTGTTTTTTCTCATTTGATTATGTATAGAATAAAGTGTTTCTAGGGGCAGCAAACCCAATCTGAGGTATGTTAAAACTGGTAAGACATTCTGGGTAAGAGGAGAGCTTGAGAGTTGGATCTGTAAATCTAGTGAAAGCAGCCGAGCTGGATCTGAGGTCAGATCCAAGACCCATCAGCATACCTCTCAACCTCTTAGAGCAAGAAATCTGAACAAAACCACAAATAATGGGGGGCAAAAGCCTAAAAACAAGGATACTTTTTAAATATTGCTCATGTAAACTTAGAAAGGTGATAGAATAACAGGTTTTGCATTAGCATGAATTTTATGAAGGATATGAAGCCTGAAAATCAAATATTAGCCATTATTTTCTGACTTCAGTCCTCAATAATTTGCCAGTGATTTGCCAGAAAACTACATTTTTATGAAAAATGGACCAAAAATATGATAAAAAATCTGGACATTCTGCATAAATCTGGACAGTTGAGAGGTATGCGCATCAGTTGAGGAAAAATAAAAATGAACAACATGAATCCATCGTTATGGTGACTACATAACTTTTGATGTTCTATTATATTACTGTTGAAGTATCCTAAACAGTGGGGATCTCGCACCCAGGGTAGCCTGATGCTCAGCCAGTATACAAAAGTCTAATGATCTTCTATGTACCGCATGTCACATTTATGCTCCCCCACACAAAATGTAGAGCATAAAAGGGATGTATGGACACAGCTACCAAGAACATCTTTGCACCAGGTCAAGAACCATTACTGTCAGTTTGTCTGACCACCAGATTAGTACTCCATTAGTGTTGTGTGTGTGTTTTTTTTTTTTTTTACTTTTCTTGGTATTGTATTTTATTTTGCTACCTAGAGTTCATTTCAACCAAGAATGGAAAATGTCAGTGTTGGAGGCAGATTCTCCAATAGGATCACCACAAACAGTGTCTTTTTTGTTAGGGTGCTTCCCATGACCATACCTCTTTCAGCATCTATGACATTTATGCCTAAAACACTCAGAAACTATTTGTCTTCTCTTCCCATTTATCTTGAAAACCACCAGCTTAAACAAATAGCCCAGGGTACCATGGCAGATCCTTTAACCTCAAAGGGGGAATTGTGTTTGATTATCTCAGAGGGTCCTAGAGGGATTCCAGGTTCTGTTATTGAATCTTGCTAAGGGTCGGAACCTCTGGTATTTGTTAGGATTGATATCCGTTCCAAGAAAAGAAAAAAAACGAAGCATGTTTTGATCAATTGAAAGGATCATCAATGAAAATGGCAAAAGGTTACTCAGGGCTTGTTTTCTGTCTTGATGACCCTAAAGCCTCCACAAGGGGTTTCAGTACCTGCCCTTTCTTTGACCTCTACCCCTTTTAAATGGCTCAGGGAACCAGATTCCTCAGATGAGGATTCAATGTCTGATGAGGGGTGTTTGTCCTATTTTTCACAGATGCCGTCACCTTTGGCTTATGGTTCTGATGAAGAAGAGTCTGCTATCCCTGAGTCTTCATTGAAGGAATTGTCCTTCAGGGACCCAATTGCTAGGATGATGGAGTATTTTAAGTGTGATTCTGTTAGAGTGTCTGATATTCAGACAAGATAATATGAGTTGCATCAGGTGGATACTCCTAAACTACTGGCAGTACCTCCTGTTTTGGTTGCCTGGTTAGATACTTTTATTGCTGCTTCCAAGTCTCTTGATTCTGTCTTCTGCTCTTAAGAAATCTGATATGTTCTAGAAGATTCCTGAGGGTTGTCAATTTTTATTTCTTCTGTTGATTCTGCTGTGATGTCTATTTCTTCTGGCAAACCGGCCAAAGTTTCCCCCTCTTCCAAACATTTGTCTTCTGATAAGGATAGTAGGGAAATGGAGAGGATTGGTAAGAAAAGTTACACTGCTTCTACTTTGGCCTTTAGAGCTGTTGATGACCACACCCACATAACCAGGTATGCTCTGGCCTTGATTGCTCAGGCTTTTTAGGTTATTTCTAACCTCCCTGATTCTGAAAGCAAATCCTCTGCTTTATCTATTTTAGATTCTGCTTCCCAAGTGGCTTACCACTCTATTAAGTGTAGGTATGATGTTGATGATGGCTCTGCTAGGGCTGTGGCTTATGATTCTGTCATGAGGCATTATTCTTGGCTTTGTCTCCAGTCTCTGCCTGATGCCATTAAGGCTGAGTTGTTGGTTGTTCCTTGCAAGTCATTAAACATATTTTTGTCTCTTCTATCCCTAAGTTCCAGAAGAATTATCCTTCTAGATTTGCTTTTGTTTGCAGGAAACCCAGACAGGCCTCCAAAGGCAGGAAGGGTGGTAGGTGGGTCCCATCTGCTAAGGCTTCTCAGATTTCTGTGTCTCAGAAGCCTCCTTTATCTGATAAGTCTGTTTCTCTTTGACAATTTACCCCCTTCTTCTGCACCAGTTTCCTTTGCCCCTTCAGCTTTCCCTTTGTCTTCCAAATTGGCATTTCATCACTTCATAATCTTGGGTTCTTTCTATCATCCGTCAAGGTTACTTCATGGTATGGAAGTCTCTCCCTCCTTTTTCAGGCATTCCTCAACCTTGTCTAGAATAACTTCCTCATTTCCTGGAGGTTCTATTGTCCTTGCTGAACAAAGGAACTATTCAACCTGCTCCCCTTCCCAAGTTGGAAAGGCTTTTTATTCCAGGATGTTCCTGATTCCTCAAGCGGATGGCACTTGGAGACTTATTCTAGATCTCTCTCCACTTAACACCTTTCTCGAGGTCCCTTCTTTTCAGATACTTACTCTTCAAGTCCTGTTTCTTCTTTAATTACCCCCAGGCTTTTCTGGTGTCCTCGAATATGAAAGATGCTTATCTTCATATCCCTATTCACCCTCTTTTCAGAAAGTGTTTATGTTTCTCTGTGCCTTCCTTTAATTTTTGGTTCTCTGCTTTGCCCTTTGGCCTCTCTACTTCCCCAAGGATATTCACAAAATGCCTAACTCCTATGATTGTTCTCTGCAGGCTCCAAGACATCCAGATTTTTCCTTATCTAAATGGCTAAAGCTTAAGGAGCCTTCTCCCAGTCACATGTTAAAGGGTCTGGAGTTCACCATCTCTCCTACAAACTATGGGGTTCATTATCAACTTCTAAAAGTCCATTCTGAATCCTTCTCAGGATCATGTGCATCTGGGATGCAGGATTCAGACAGTGCCAATGTTGGCCTCTCTTTCACCTGCAAATGATTTGTCACTGACAACCTGCTTTCAGTCTCTTCTTCCTCTGATTGCCATGCCAGCCTGGGAGTTTCTTTTGGTGCTGGGATTCATGGCCTCTGCTGTTCCAATGCTTCCTCTTGCCAGACTGCATATTCAGAAGCTTCAATGGTACCTGAAGTCAGTTTGGCTGCAGTAGTATCATCCTCTGAATTTCAGTGTACTTCTCCTTCCCTCTCTAAAGAAGGACTTTACGTGGTGGATTCAACAGTTTGCTCTCAACCTAGGACAGCCCTTTCAGCCTCCATTCCCTTCTCAAGAACTGTTCACCAATGCCTCCAACTTCTCTTCTTTTGGCCACCTGAAAGTTTAGGGGCTCTGGTCTGACCATCAGAAATCAGATCATATCAACATCAAAAAGACAAGAGCTCTGATTCTGGCCCTTCATGCTATTCACGCCATGTTTTCTCCAGGCCCCTTGAAGCTGTTCACAGATAACACTACCAGGTACCATGCTCATAACCAGGACCCTTTTTCAGTGTAGGTCCCTCTAGTGCTCTCTTATTTGTGTTATTCTTATGTGAAGGCCCACTTGTCACCCATTTCTGCTCTTGAATCCTCCTTTGACTTCTCATTTTGAGGTCAAAAAATTTCTTAGAGGTATTCCGCACATTAGGCCTCCAATGAAACCTATTCCTCCTCCCCCTTGGGACTTTAATTTTGTTTTGCAAAAATTGACTCAGGCTCATTTTGAGCCTGCAGATTTTATTTTAGTTATTTATTTATTTATTTATTTTTATTTTACATTTGTTGACCGGGATAGTCTAACTGGATTTATGTCCATTTTCAGTAGAGGCATGGGGAGATAAGCGCCAGGAGATTGCTAGACTGCTAACATACAGGTACTAGTTGTTATACAGTTAAATACTACACATTTTAAACAGTTCAGGAATCTTCACATTCTATACAAAAAACATGTTACAAGCATTAGATAAGATATTTTAGACTTTATGTACAAGACTTCATTAGTAACTCGAAAGTAATTGTTAAACAAATACATACTTCAAATTTCAACAGTTCAGCAATGCTCACAGTTTAAACAATACTTGTTGCCTGCCTTAGGTAGGATGCTTTAGAATTATATGCAGAAGAATTTAACTAGGTATTTTAAATTATCTCTATTAGGATGAGATATGTTTTTGCCAAGGATAGGCCTAGATCTAAAAAGACACAGATAGAGCAGGAATTAGATCTTAAGAGAGGGTATTTGGGATATAGTATGAGATTAGTCTGGATTTGTACAGGGACATAACTAATGGGTTTTAAGATAGAGTTTCAAATTGTGTTTAAAAAGTATAAATGAAGACAGTGATGTAAGTTCATGGAGGAGTCGGTTCCAATACTTTCCAACTGCATTTGAGAACAGAGCATATCCTGCCATGTTATTAGATTTACATGTTGATACTAGTATTTTATTAGATGAGCATAAAGTTGAAAGGTTCTTATATTGAGTAATGAGACTAGCAAGTATTGGGGTATTGGTAGGTTGGAAAAGGGTTTTGTTTGCAATGGTGAGTTGTTTAAAGTGAATCTGATTCAGAAGCTCTAACCAGCCTAATTGTTTCAGGTTATGGCAGTGATGGGTCCTAAAGAAGGAAGCAGTAGCAAATCTGGCAATGCTATTGTAAGCATTGGCTAGCTTGTTAAGGTTATTTTTTGACAAGTTAGTATATATGGGAGAAGCATAGAGAAGTGTGGAGATAAGGTGGGAATAGGCAATAGTGGTTCTGGCTAGTGGGGAGAGAAAGGGTTTTATCCTATAGAGGGAGCCTAGTTTCCTGTTGACAGTTTTTATGGTATTGTTGATATGGGTTTCAAAGTTCAGGTTGTTATCAATAGTTACCCCTAGAAGTTTAGTTGTTGGATCGAGAGATATGAGTGTACCATTATTGGATAACACCGAAAAGTTCATTGGGAGTGATTTACGGGTAGGAGTGAAGAGGAGTAGTTTGTTTTTTGGGGGTTCAAGAGGAGGCAGCGTTGTAGAAACCAATTTTCTGTTTTATTGAACATTGTCTGAGTTAGAGTCTGTAGTTGGGATTGAGATTTAACTGAGGAGAACCCTGCTTCTTTGCAACATTATAGATTCTGCTTCTTTGCAACATTATACCTGGCAGACTGTTTTATTGCTAGCTTTTACTTTTGTTCAGAGGGTTTCTGAGCTCCAGGCCCTAAAGGCCATTCCTCCTTTTTGTTTTTTTTTTCACAAAGAAAGTGTGTCCTTTTTCACTAATCTTTCTTTTTCGCCCAAGATAGTGAATGATTTGTCCTTGTATTAGTCAGTAAACTCCCTTCCTTTTTACCTTCTCCTCAGTTTACAAGTGAGAGGGTCTTGCATACCTTGAATTTGCACAGACAGCACAGGGACTATTTAGATAAACTAAGGCCATTCATAAGTCTGACCAGCTTTTTGTTTCTTTTCATCCCAGGACATTGGCTTTGGCTGTATCTAAGCAAACCATATCCTCCTAGGTGTATAAGCCCTTTTTATTTTGTTATACTTGTCATGGCAAATCTCTGTCTATTTCTGTTAGAGCTCATTCCTATAGGGCTATAATTCGTCTTCAGTGCATACTTTTACTAAGCATTATAAGTTGGATATCGATTCTAGGGCAGAGCAGGATTTGCTGAAACTATCTTATGTAGGTTTGATGAGGGCTCTTCTCAGTCTTTCACCTCCCAGTCTGTTTCTTGAGCTTTTTTACTCTCCCTTCTGTTTAGGATACAGCAACAATGACATAGAACAAAATAGTACAGTTTTGTAAAATCTTACCATTACAGTAGATGTCCTTCAATTTACTGCTACAGTATTCATTACCTCCATCCAAAACCTCTTGCTTGTTCTGTTTTTTTGTTTTAGATTCCTTTCTGGCTGAGGGTTTCCTCTTTTTCTTCTGCATTTTTTCCTCCTTGATGTGCATGGACTCCTTTGTCCTGTGAAGACTATTCTCTTCTTGGGCAATTCAGTTCTGAGTAGTTGTATCCATATGTCCCTTTTATGCTCTACATTCTGTGTGTGGAGCATAAGTGCTGCATATGGTGCATACAAGATCATTTGGCTTTTGTATGCTGGCCGAGCATCAGGCTGCCCTGGGCGAGAGATCCCTTTTGTTTAGGATACTGCATTAGTGAAAAGAAGGACATCTACTGTTATGGTAAGATTTTAAACAACTGTACTTTTTTCCAAAAAACAAAATGCAGCTACCAGTATTCTTCAACGTTCTGTCCTAACAGCCTTCTCCTCTTTGGAGCCAATTTCTCTAAAGTGCAGGCAAGTGCTAGTAACCTTTGGGTAATGATAACTAAATTTGCACACAACTGCTGGCTAGGAATAATCTTGAATGTGTTGACAAATACACTAATATACCATCAAGATCTTGATCACCATGGTAATTGGTGTTCTAACCTCAGATTTAGCATGAATGCAAAGAAATGCAGCAGAATCACCTTAGATAAAACTAGTGCCACAGTATCACATAAATGGAAGCCACATTAATACTGACACAGCAATCCAGGACTGAGAAACTTACTTAGTTAATAAGTTCTCCTTAAATCAGCATATGTCCAGTATTGTCAAAAAGTCCTTCTACCCCTCTGACCTTACATGGTTTTTATTCAGATCTCAGTCCATCATAATTCCCCTTTACTGTGCTATATTTCATGCCATCATAGAATATAGTGCCTCATTTGATACATATTGTTCACAACAACTCTCCCTATAAGAAAATACTCAGCATTTCATAACCAAAAGAATCAGTATATTCAACAAAACACTTATTCGGCTAAACTAAAGCATTGGCCTTACTTTCTGTGGCAAGTAGATTCTTGCTAGTTAACTGGTGACTTGCTTTCTGAGCTATGCAATACCTTTCTCTCTGTAATCTGCTTGTCCTCAAAAAGAAACAAAATCTCAGCAAAATGCATTCCAGAGATTTAGTTCTATGCCATACTGTCAACAAGTCCCAAATCAGGGATACATTCATCATCCAGCAACTCCTCTTTCCTATGGAACGTGCTTCCTTTTAAGACAGTGTATAATCCTGGCAATACTCAAACATCAATTTGATGGCTGGACAAGATCCCATAAATTCATCTCAGGAGTCACTGACTACAAACTCAAAGGCAGTCTGTGCCAAAGCAACATTATCACATCTTAACCTCTCATTCCTTCTGTGTTTATATCTCCCTCCTTTTTTATAATGTCTTCATATTTCCCTTCCCTTTAGCATAATCTATGCTGATTAATATTCTATCAATATCTCCCAATATTTAAATGTAACTTTAACCATCACCTTTTGAACAATTAAGTCACATTCATGAGTTCTTCTAGGGGATTGTTGTTTAAGCTTATAGTGGTTGACATGCTGTTATGAGCTTATGAACCTTCATCCTGTTGGTGATTGTAGCGTTTAATAATAAAGGTCAGGTTAAGGCTAGTGTTAGTTTAGGCCTTAATATTCACCAAGATTACAACCCTTCTATACCAGACTTCCTATCGTTGCAATAGAGTTGATGGGATAAGTTATAGTATCTCAAAATGTGTAAACAAATTCTTAAAAGCCGGAAGCCAAGAAAGCAATTTAGGACTTGAAATTGCCTTGCAATAATTACTTCTAGTGCTGTTGGATGTAAGTTTACAGAAAGTTATCATGTATCCTACAGAAATCAATCAGAGGAGGGTAGAAAAGAGTAAGAATAGAGACTGGATAAGAAATTCACAAGAAAACAAAGGGGAGACATATGCATGGTTCCCAAATATGCAACCAAGTCTAGAAGATGAAGGATTTTTGCTTGAAAGTGTTTGCATTGGTATTTTTATATCATAATCATACTCTATTTTTTTTTTCATCAGGTAGATAGCAAATGTTGGAGGTGTGATGGGGAAGAAAGATGTTACTGGGAAGATATGCTTTGGGAGTGTAATCAGTTGGCAGACTTCAAAAATTCCTTGCCGAGTACTCTGCCAGAAATATTGGATAAGCAAATGAGTTTAACTAAAAAAATTATTTTTTAAGCTGGGATATAGGATCTGAATTGTCTAGACACCCCCAAGGCTTCATTAATAATTGTGCAGGCTTCGTGCTAAACCTACAAGGTTTAAGTGTGTTAGTGGAATAAACATCAATGCTAATCCAACATGCAGGCTGTTCATCACGCCTAAACATTTAAAAGCACCTTTTTTGTGGCCAGCAATAGTGTTTGTGGCCATGGGAATGTGCTTGCAAGCACAAGCACAGATTGTAAACAAAATGGGGTGCCTATAGAGAAACCTAATGCACAAACATGCACTGTAGCCCATAAATACAAAGAGCAAGTATGTGATAAAATCCTACAGGTGAAGAAGTGAAAAGGGAATGTGTACGGAAATAACATTGGTTGCGTTGCAAAAGTAATTAAGAGGGAAGGAGAAATGAGGAAAATGCTGTGAGATACTGTGGGGATTCCAGTTGTTGCACGTTTCTGAACAGATACATGCCAAAGGGGGCATCATATTCATTGATTTGTCTAATGAGAGCTGAGTAAACGGGGACAATAACATCTCTATGTCTAGACACAATCCCTTTGTTTATAAGCTGTGTGTTATTGAAGGACCTTCTTAAACAATAGACATATGTTGGTCAAAAGTTAGGCCACATTAATTCCCAAATCCTGAACAACTGGATCATCTCTTACGGGCTGTGTATGTTAGCTGACACCAATGATGTATTCTGCACTTCAGAATGGATACACAAAAAAATTAACCTTATAGCTGCTGTATAATGCTCATCAGAAAAGGGCATATTTTTGCCATTAACTATTATTGGCACACATATGAAAGGGGTTTATCATCTAAGAACATGTATTAGACAAACATGTTGCATATTCATGTAAATGCTAAATGGTAATATAATAACACTCAACAAACACGTGACAAATGACAACAGAGATCAGATGACATTTCATGATTTCAAGTTTTCCATTTGTAAATGGCACACAACTCATATGTCATTATACTGTGAATGCTCACATGGAATCACAGGGAACAGTAGCAAAACAGTAATTCAACAGCACCAACACACATGAATGTATCGTAGCAGAGGCCCAGTCACAATTTCTGATGACATGGCAGCATGAAATGTTTTATGTTAGCCCTCATCTGCTATTAAGCTGGACAGTGTGAAGAAAAGAATTGCAGTAATAAAAGAAATGTTTGGTTGAAGACATGAAATACAGAGCATAATTATTATGAAAATAAGTAATGCCTATAAGCAATGAATGACATAATAAGCATTTGCATCTTGTCATTGCTAAACACATGCCAGGGCAGTTATCAGAGAGATGCACATTAATCACGAATGCCACAGAAATATGTATATTGGTGGTGTCATGAAGAACACTCTTGAAAGGCTTACAGCACTTTCTTAGCATAAATGTATGGATGCCCTGCCTTGTAGGATAAGGTGGCCCTCTGACAGTGCCATAGCTATTTTCGGTGTGTAAGCCACTGCTCTCTGACACAATTGTCTAACAGATGGATGTTACCAGATTCAAACCCTTGCCTATAATACTAGACACTCTACAGACCTCTGTATTGTCTGCATGTGTCATAGGACATAGCAGTGGAGGCTGTCACAAATAACTGAAATCAATGTGTGAAGTAAGAAAGGAGTTACAAATATAATGTCAACAATCTGATTTATACAGACTGCTGAAAATTAGCTATGCATGTTACTGTCCATACAGCAGGGAGCAGTACAATATCATTGCTCCTTTGCCAAGGAAGCTGTTTACATCATACAGTATACACACTGTCCCAGAACTGAAACATACTATATCTGTGTAAGTATGCTCTACAAGCCAGTACTCAATCCACATGTCACAGGAGCACTCACAGAATGACATGTCTCGAATAACCATTTAACTGCCACGCAAGCTCTATGTGTGATTATATATCATTATCCAATGTAAAAATGGATATAAACAACTAGATACACTGGCTTTTGTGTAAAGTCATTACATTCACATAATTTTGCCCTTTTTGGAAATTGAACAGCTAGCTATCTTTTGACTATTGACATTTTTTTTTCATATTGATTTCTCTGAAGTGGAGACAGATGCTGAAGTTTTATGTCTGACTAGGTCTGCAGATGGTTGCAGCCTGGGGTGTTGTCAGTGACTCCCTTGCAGTCACTGGCATTCTTCAGGAAGGTCTATCTCTGACTGATGGATGGTGTCAGGGCCATGGTCTTGAGCTCAATGCTACAGGGTACATGGCTGTGCTTTTTGGGACGTCAACTATCCTAATTACCATGTTGATAATATGCCCCTGGGGGTCAGCTCAGTGGTCAGAGGTCTGGGTGAGCACATGGACAGAGCCTTTGCCTTCAACCACCATGTGGACACAGTGGTGAGGAAGTCCTTTTGTGTTATGCAGCTTGGGGGAGGTGGTATATTATCTGGGTCTGGGGGTGATTGTTCCTTTATCGGACAAATTGTGGAGTATGGTGCACCCTTCAGTGTGTGCCTGAACAGGCATATATGGTGGCTGGGGTGACCTCAGAGGGTACTTGCAGGAAGAATGCAGGGCTTAACAAACCTGCCTTGCCCAAAGCACTTTGCTGTCCTTTTCCTCTGCTTGGTCTCCTATAGATTATTTAGGGGTGATCTACGCCTGGCTTTCATGGCATCCACGGACTTCACTCTTGTGAATCTCCTGCATGTTCATGGGTCAAACAGTACCAGGAGTGCAGGGTCTAGGAATCTGAATTTTGTCTGTGACTTCAGCAGAGCATGTTGAAGAGATGGAGATGTGTCCCAAGGTCTGCCCCTCTTATGGAATGGGCTTCCCATCCATGTGAAGCTGAGTTCATCTATTATCTAGTTTGGGCACAGGCTGCACCAGTGGATGGGGAATGGGAAGTCTACACAAGGTCTGGCACCCATGTCCCTTGTGGACAGAGGTAGTTTATAAATGCCTGTCTCTCAATGTCCTATTTGGATACAGGACATCATTATTCTTTCAGGAAAACTTGGCTAGATTTAGAAATACCCACCAAGTCATTAGGCTTGTAAAAATCTATGAATCTACATGTGGATGACACACAAGTTCCACAGTGGAAGCCCTCCAAAAATTAAAAAGGTGATAAGGTGGTGTGGGGGCAAAACATAGATAAAAAAGAGATAATTAGATCCATGGTATGTCACATTATTTTATTTTTTCAATAAACCTTTTTGTAAATACATAAACAGTCCTACTACAACTAATTATGACCAGCTGGAAGCAGCAATAGTAGGATACACCTTGTGGTTGGCTTGGGCATGGCATATGGCTGCAGGAAAACAGGCAGCATCTATCCAAAACTATGGACCCTGACATTCAGGATAGTGTTTCCTTTCTTGTAAAAGCATATATGTATGCAGTGATACCCATGGCTTATGCTGTTTGGTGCATGGTCTACTGTCACTGTTCATCGGACATTCCTTTTCATCTTTAAATAATTCATTTTTTATTTCAGAACAAGTAATCATATTATTGTAAAAGTCACGCCTGAGTGCTCACTGACTTCTGTGTGGTGATGTCATAAGGTATCATATAAGTAATAATCACATCTTTAACTGTTTTACACAATAAATTGTAGTGAGGTGGTTTACCTCAGTATGCATGTACTGAATGTCCTCAATTGGTTCAGTTAGTCAAAAAGTGTTAATTCTGTGTTTAATATGAAGTCACCAATAACCAAACCGGTAGCTCAGCTGGTGAAAGCGATCCCCAAAGGATGTATAATATACAATTTAAAATGGAAAATATATAACTTGTCATCCACGGGATACGCCACAGCACTGGACACCAAAATTTCAACGTTAAGAGTTATTATGCCAAAGTAAAATAAAATAAGATAAGCGTAAAATCAACTTGAACAGATTTTATTGTGCACAGTTAGCGCTTTCATCTCTAGGGCTTATTCAGACTTAGTAACACAATTAAAAATCCAGCTTTAAATACATTATCATTCATTACATCATTTGCTGTTAACATGTTTAAAAAACAAATATCCATAACTTTATAAAAAACGAATATCCAAAACTTTATAAAAACATGTATAAATGCATAAACACAAACATAAATATATATATATATATATATATATATATATATATATATATATATATATATATGTATGTATGAAGATGTGTGAAAAATTCATCAATAAAAATGTACACACATTTATTCTTTCATATACGTAAAAATCTTTGCATACATTCTAAAAACATACAGATCATATTATCTAAAATATTATCTAAGAAATATATATATCAAACTCACTTGCTCTTTTGATTCCTAGGGGCTTGTAGCCTTCTATTACTTAGAATAGGTTTTAGTGGAATTTTATCATTAATGCCCGGTGGTCTATCAGCCCTAAATTTGATTATCCATGTTTTTACGTATACGAAAGAATAAATGTGTGTACATTTTTATTGATGAATTTTTCACACATCTTCATACATATATATATATATATATATATATATATATATATATACATACATATATATATATATATATATATATATATATATATATATATATATATATATATATATATAGATATAGATATGTATATATATTTATGTTTGTGTTTATGCATTTATATATGTTTTTATAAAGTTTTGGATATTCGTTTTTTATAAAGTTATGGATATTCGTTTTTTAAACATGTTAACAGGAAATGATGTAATGAATGATAATGTATTTAAAGCTGGATTTTTAATTGTGTTACTAAGTCTGAAGAAGCCCTAGAGGTGAAAGCGCTAACTGTGCACAATAAAATCTGTTCGAGTTGATTTTACGCTTATCTTATTTTATTTTACTTTGGCATAATAACTCTTAACTTTGAAATTTTGGTGTCCAGTGCTGTGGCGTATCCCGTGGATGACAAGTTATATATTTTCCATTTTAAATTGTATATTATACATCCTTTGGGGATCGCTTTCATCAGCTGAGCTACCGGTTTGGTTATTGGTGACTTTTTACATTATTTTAAGCTCTTTGGTGACATGGCCGAGACACAGGATTCTATTGTTGAACTTCCTTACAATCCGGAATCTGTATCTAGTAACATTAAAAAGCCGGAACTTTTTTTGACGTCATTTCTGGCTCCATTAATCTGTTGGCGTTTTTTGTAGTTCCAGAGAGTAGCGAAGGGAACAACGACGACAATGAAAGTGTTGTGGGTTTAATGGAAGCTTTAAATAACCTGGAACCGTGTATGAGTAAACTTAAAAGGATGCAATTGCAGCGCTACCATTTTGAGGTTTGCATAGCAAGGAATATCGTACCACGTGGACTGCGCATCTTGAAAATGCCTGCAACAGGTAACCCTTATCCTGACTTGTTGTTTAAATGGCAAAAGCTAAACCTGGAACTCAGTAAAAATTATATGAGGTTACTCAATTACTTTTTTCGTCCTGAGGAGGACATACTGAGAAATACCATTCTAGAGCTAAGAAATGACATTGTCAATAAGTATCCTAAATTCCGTTGATCAAGGATTTGAACAATTATTGGATAATGTGGAAGTTTATGAAAAAAGATTACTCGAACAAAAAAAGAGTAAAATTTTAAGAGACACAAAAGATTTTTCAGCAGGCCATGTATTTACTTGGCCTAGAACTGCCTCTGTTAATAATAATAATGTAAGAATTAAGCGCAATTTTGATAGAACTAACCACTTGTCACAGAATTTGTTCAATGGTTCTGTTAAAGATAATTCTGATGTTATTTTGTCTGGAAAT
This sequence comes from Protopterus annectens, assembly GCF_019279795.1. Classification (NCBI taxonomy): domain Eukaryota; kingdom Metazoa; phylum Chordata; order Ceratodontiformes; family Protopteridae; genus Protopterus; species Protopterus annectens. Next base: position 1,912,961,830 of record NC_056739.1, read on the forward strand.
AATGAGCAAGAGATAGTAGCAACATCTAACGTTAAATCACTTTCGGGTGTACAACAAGATGACATGAATAGGTCCAGAGTTATTAGCTCGGTTATTATACACAAAGATGCCAGTATTAAGTCAGCGAATAATATTTCTTTAAATACAGATGTTAACAAAACTGTATGCGACAACATTGTGATGAACGAACCTTCAGTTAGACCAAAGGATCGCTCAACTATGAATAAGAGTGTGAATATTAATAAGGAACATACCCCTTTCCCCATAGCATTAGCACAATCCCCCCAAAGGCAAAGATCCTACAGTCGAGGGAGACAAAAATGAAAAGGGTCAGAAGGGGATCATACAGGTCCTACCCTGAAGCGAATGTGGGAGAAAGTGTAATATCCCTAGTTCATAATTTATCACACAAAGTTCTTACCAAATACGAAATACAGGTCCTTAATAAAGGACTTTCATTTATTCCAGCATGCAGGAATAATTTATCTGATGTAATTATTGATACTAAAATGTTTACAAGGAATGTTCAATTAAAAATTAATTATAAAGACAATGATTGTAGTAGCAGTTTCAACACTACATTTAAACCCTCTAGTACTTTTGTTCCTGTACTTAATCCTTATCTAGATGTTTTTAGTAAACTTGTGGAAGAAGATATACATAGTTTTTATTTTAATCCATCTAAAGACAATCATAAATTAAGAAAAAAGAACTTAAATTTTAAACAGCAACAAGCTTTAAACACTTTAAGGAATGACACTTCTATAGTTATAAGGCCAGCCGATAAGGGCGGACCATTGGTTATTTTGGACGCAAATACTTACAATGATAGTATGTATATGTTATTACAAGACAGTGAATTTTATGAAATTATTAGGTTTGATGCAGTGGAAGAAAAAGTGTATAAAGTTTTTGACATGTTGGATGACATTTTAATGAGTAGATATGTTAGTTTAGACCTGTTTAAATTCTTAAAAGTTGACTACCCCTTGATTCCAATTATTAATGGCCTTCCAAAGGTACATAAAGATCTCGAGCACCCCCCTATGAGACCTATTGTCTCAGGTAGAAATTGGGTAACAGAACCCCTTTCGATGTATTTAGAATATTACCTAAGACCTATAGTTGATAGTAAATCTCAGATCTTAAAAGACAGCAAACAATTTCTGATAGAGTTATATGAGCACTTGAAGACTTTGAATCAAGATGTACATTTTTATTTTGTCACTTTAGATGTAACTAGTTTATTTACAGTAATTCCTAATGATGAAGGGGTAAGAAATGTGCATAACTTTTTGTCTCTACACTCTGACATGACTTTGAAACAGATTTACTTTGTTTATTTTTAGAAACAGTTTTGAATAACAATGTTTTTATTTTTGGTGATAAAATCTTTTCTCAGCGGGAAGGCGTGGCTATGGGAACTCCCTGCGCCAATAGCTACGCCAATTTAGTCATGGCCCACTGGGAAGAGAATAAACTGTTTCAGTTAGAAAGTTATAAACAATATGTATGCTTCTATAAAAGATTTGTAGATGATTTGTTTCTGTTATGGAGAGGCGATGAACAATCATTAATCAAGTTTAATGAAGAGCTGAATAATTTAACTGATTTTTTAAAATTTACCATGAATTTTTCATTGGATAAAATTAGTTTTCTTGATGTTAACTTAGAAAGATTTGAGAATGGGCTGATCAACACTGGTATTCATAGGAAGGCATGCTTTAGGAACACACTGTTGCATAGAACCAGCATGCACCCCAGATATGTTTTTAGAAATATTGTTAAAGGACAGGTTATGAGAGCCTCTAGGCTGAACCCTTTGGAAACAAACTTTAACTATGAATTGAATAACTTGAACAAACGATTATTGGAAAGAGGTTATAAAGCAGATGAAATCAACAGTGTTATTACTAATATTAATTCTTTTAGATATACTACAGCTAGACCTTATTTTTCCAATCACTTTGTCCATTCTGATTCATTGAAGGTGAACTCTTGGAATATAGATGTAGTTAAGATTCCTATGTACTTTAGTACAGACACTAATATTATTACAGACATTTATAAGAAGCATTGGGATGTACTTATGTTAGATGACAACATAAAGGACATAGTCAGTGACACACCTAAGTTCATTTTTAAAAATAAGAAGAACCTTAAACAGTTATTATGTCATACTAGAAATAATGGAGAGGCTGATTCTCTAGGCATAAAAGGACCTTTTATGGGGACGAAATCATGTAATAAATGTAATCAATGTGAATACATTGATAATTCCAACGTATTTGTACATCCTGTCACCAATTATGTTCACTTGTTAGATGCATCAGGGAATTGTGAAACGAAAAATGTGATTTATTTGACACGCTGCATAAAATGTAATGCATTTTACATAGGTAAAACGAATAGAAAATTAAGAGAAAGAATCAGAGAACATGTTTATTATATAAGACAAAATGATGAACGCAGCGCTTTGGCTAAGCATGTTAAAACAACAGACCTAAATCATCATTTCAAATTCACAGTTTTGCAGGTTATCTGCCCCGATGTTCGAGGGGGTAATATTTATAATTATACAGAACGCAATGAAATCAAATGGATAATCAAATTTAGGGCTGATAGACCACCGGGCATTAATGATAAAATTCCACTAAAACCTATTCTAAGTAATAGAAGGCTACAAGCCCCTAGGAATCAAAAGACCAAGTGAGTTTGATATATATATTTCTTAGATAATATTTTAGATAATATGATCTGTATGTTTTTAGAATGTATGCAAAGATTTTTACATATACGAAAGAATAAATGTGTGTACATTTTTACTGATGAATTTTTCACACATCTTCATACATATATATATATATATATATATATATATATATATATATATATATATTTATGTTTGTGTTTATGCATTTATATATGTTTTTATAAAGTTATGGATATTCGTTTTTTAAACATGTTAACAGGAAATGATGTAATGAATGATAATGTATTTAAAGCTGGATTTTTAATTGTGTTACTAAGTCTGAAGAAGCCCTAGAGGTGAAAGCGCTAACTGTGCACAATAAAATCTGTTCGAGTTGATTTTACGCTTATCTTATTTTATTTTACTTTGGCATAATAACTCTTAACGTTGAAATTTTGGTGTCCAGTGCTGTGGCGTATCCCGTGGATGACAAGTTATATATTTTCCATTTTAAATTGTGTTTAATATGAGTTCATACCTTTCACATGAATGAAAATGTATCACATTGTTTTTAAAATTATACCAATTTTCTCAGTTTGAATTATGTTTCCTGTTGAAATACTGCACATTAAATTATTTTATTTCATCATACACAATAATTTATGGCCTTGTAGACAAAAAACTTCATCATTTGTGCAGTGTTGAGGGTGAAGTGGCAGTAGAGTTTATTTACATAGCAGAATATTCATTTTAGTCTGTAATTTTGTTATTGGTGTTTAACTGAAAACTTGTGTATTACGACTTTTAAGTTGTAGAAAACTGCCAGCTGTAATGATATCAGTATAGCGCATTAATGCTGTTAATGAATGCAGTCTCATCTTATGACATACAGCTTTGATTCCACATTTCAATGAGATTTTAAGCAGGAATGAAACGTATACAGTTACAAAGTGCCCTAAGTCCTACCCCATCAGCCCTTTTTTAAATAACTTAGTCCCCTTCAAGTTAAACATTCACTTGTGTCAGTGAAGGTCAAACTGTAATGTAAATGTCACACTTCTTTCACAGTAAGTCAATGTCAAATACGTCATACATATCTCATAAAAATAGGCTTGGTGATGGTGCAAGTGATTTTGGAAAGGGGCTATCATGAGAGGTGGATGATGTGTTGTTCAGATGCCATCACCTATTTGATGTAGGTGATCCAGCTGACACTGAAGTAACCATGCTGCAGGACCATGATCAGGACCTCAAAAGTTATAAGTTCTGCTAGGTCTAGAGGAACACTAATGTACCCTGCATTAAATCATTTGTGCTTGTTCCCTCCCAAATAATTACAGTACTTTCTTGAGAAGTACTTGTAGTCTCATATGTTAAGCCCCACTTGTCTGGACAATACTATGTCCTTTTCTCCTTCCAAAACTGACTCTTATTTGACTCTGGTAAGTCCTAACTGGTGTATTAATGGAGGTGGCCACAGATCCTTGGTGTGCCAGCACATTAAGTGTCAGTTTGATCATGGCATTATCCCTATTTTAAACCATTTCCATGTAGTGCTGGAAATGATCACATATGCCCTGGAGGACTCTGACCATTTCCTGCTGACTCTCTGTGGCAGTGTTCTGAGCACTAAGAATGTCACTGCACATTTGCTGCTGGACAGCCAGTGCTTTTTATGTTCCCTGTTGTAGCTGTAACAAATGTCTGCACCTGACTTTCCTTTATAAAGGTATCGTTGTAGAAACTGTTACCTCTGAGTGCTTGGCATCATCCTCAAACTGTTTGTCTGGTTTTTGAGACACTGGTATAGAAGTGCGTGGGTGTTCCTCCTGTACAAGTGTGACTGTAATGTCAGCATGTGCTTGACTTTGAGATGCACTGCCACTTCCTGCAGCATTACTAAAATGTTCTAGGGTGTGAGATCCTGCCATTGAACTCTGGGGCTGTGTGCCACTTTTATGCAGATACCTCATAACTATGTGATCATTATCATGATCATCATCATCTCCAACAGTTATTCTGCTGCTGATATTCTCAAAATTAATTGGTGTAGTAGAACTGCTCATTTCCACTGCTGAAACTGTAAACATGATTTAAAAACATTACCAATAAAGAAGTAACGTAAGCTAGTTAATGTTGAATAAGGAAGTATGGGGACACTTAGCATGCACACCACCTTTATTGTCATTCTTGTGGATATGGAAGATTTACCTTTTAATAGTAATTGTCACATGTTTAATGCAATCATTCTATGTCATCATTCATTTCTCTATATAAATATATGTCAGTGCTTTTAAACCAACCTTCCTGGGCAGATGATTGTTACTGCTGCAGATGTTGGTAGTAGCCAGTGTCCACATCCACCCCCTGATTATTCCAGTGCCATAATCTTTTGTGTCATAGTCATCTCCATAGAAGGAAAAGAGGTATTCCTTATCTGGCATTAAAGGGGTAATTGATGAAGGCCTACCTCCCAGTACTGGTACAAGCAATTGCAGTCTGCCTTCCCTTGCCTTGTTGGTAGCGCAACCTACCATATCATTTGCCCTCTTTTTGCACTGTCTCAATGTGTGGTTTCCTAACTGCATTAATGTTCACTACTTCTAGGTTCCAGGCCTTTGCCCTTTCATCTTGTTTGGACCTACCTTTACCAAACAGATGGTTGTCATATGTCTTAAGGGCTGCCAGGAGGATGTGTTTTTTCTCATGGTTGAAATTGTCCTTTCTCTGCCTTGATCCCTTGTTTTCTGTCATTACTTCACATAAAAAAATATGCTAGTTATATATACAAAAATAAACTATTGGATATAATCATCAGGTAAACAACACAGCAATGAAAAAGGGCCTGCCATCCATCTATCCATCAATGTAGAACCCCTTTTTCCCATTTTTAGACATATAAAAAAAAAGAAGTTAAGTGACACAATTATATACAAATGCAGAATCTCAGTCCAGCCAAGTAGTGTACTATATCAATGTATCATAAATGCATTCACAACAGTACTGCAAACCGTTTCTTAAAAGATTCATGCTTCCCTTACCCCTTACCACTCTCTTGTCTTCATAATGCTGTCATTCTTCAGTGACATTCAGAAATCTCCAAGTAAAGACACATTGTTCACACAGCAATGCATCCTTACTACTTTAGCACCTCACAGTTAAATAACACATACCTCTCAACTGTCCATATTTTTGCTTCTTATTTTTGGTCTGTTCCTCATAAAATCTGTGGTTTTCTGGCAAATTATTGAAGGCTGAAGTCATTAAATAATACTAAATAATGATAGGCGTTTGAGTTTCAGATTTCATATGCTTCAGAAAATATATAATAATGCAAAATCTGTCATTCTAGAAACTTTTTAAGTTTATAGGAGCAATATTTAAAGTATGACCCTATTTTTAGGCCTTTGTCCAGGTTTCTTGTGTTGAGAGGTTGGCAGGTATGTTCCTACCATGTATGCAGCAAAGAAAATGATTTTCAGTGATAACTAATTTCCACTGCTGGTGTCATGATTGCCCATTTTCAAATGACAGATTTATATTTTTCTCTAAAACCATTGTGTGTTCAACACAAAGAATTACTTGAGGTGAACTCAATAATTTTGCATCATTTGGAATGTTTCATAATAATTTGCAATATCCCTACCAATGTTTCTTACTTTAAAAAGTCTGGGTTTTTTTTGTTCATTCGCCACCTAACATGAGTATTTGTACGTTAATACAGCAGTGTTAAATTAGCTCATGAAAATTCCAGTCCATTTATGCATTTTATTTATTTATTTATTTATTGACATTTGTTACCTCGGTTAGTCCAGCTGAGCCAGGGGCCCATTTTCCATGGAGACCGGAGGAGAAAAGCTCCAGAAATAATACAAGCAATTATGATATTTACAAAATATTAAAGTAGGGTCACAGAAATATAGTACAAGTCAAACGTTTGTGCACAGCAGTGCAATGCATAGGTAAAATAACAGTTAACAAGTACAATTTCCAAAATTTGAGAACAACAGTATATGGCACAGGCTGAATACCAATTAAAAGATTTAGAGAATATTACACTAAGGAGCACAGTAGGAATGCAGTTTGTAGAGTACAAGTACAAGGAGAAAAAAGAGTTACTAGGGAAAAGCAGAAAGATGAGAAGAGAGGAGACTAATTCAAGTGGGGGTTGACAAGGGGCTGACCAAGTCTTCAGGAGAAAACGTTCTTTCTTAAACAGATATTTATGCTGAATGCTTCTTATGTTGAGAGGGAGTGAGTTCCAGACATGGTCTACAGAGTATTTGTAAAGGCTCTTACCAATGTTTTTGTTGGGTTTGTAAAACTGAAGGAGGTGTTTATTGGCAGTACGGAGGTGATGAGGGGCATTATAGAAGGAGACCAAACTGGAGATGGAGGGACAGGATTAGGGTTCATACAGGATAGAGTGTGCAGTATGTAGCTGAGGTATAAGTAGTTGTTTGGAGAATTCTGGCCATTGGAGTGACTTAAGGGCAAGACAGTGGTGAGATTTGTAAGGCAGGTTGCTGGCAAATCTGGCAATTTTGTTATAAGTTAGCTCTAGTTTAGTGATAAGAGATGTTTGGACATGAGTAAGTACATGGGCAGCAGAAAGAAGGCAGGGCAGGAACAGGGCCTGAGCAAGGGAGGGTTTGGAAGAGGGTGGCAGAAATTTTTGATTATGAAAGAGAATTCCAAGTTTCTGGTGGTTATTTTTATACTTTGTTGGATTTGAATATCAAATTTTAATACATCGCCAATGATAACTCCAAGTAGTTTAGTTAGTCTGCTGAGGGAGAGCAGGGTTTATGTTTGTTAAGTTGTTAAGGAGAGATTTAATTGTAGTAATTGAGACTGGTTGGAAAGAAAAAGCATATATATATATATATATATATATATATATATATATATATATATATATATATATATATAGGTCCTCACCATATGATTGAATATATGAATGTTAAACAATGTGAAAAAACAAATAAGAAAAAAAAGTAAACAGTGCTAACAGGAACACAAGCCCGCCTGCACCTCACCCCACCCACTAGTTTAAAAATACCAACTCCTAGGTCGCAGCACATTGTGGTAAAGGGAAATCTTCCCATTCCATGCTCTATGGAGATCCCCATTCAGACCATTCAAACTTTTAAAAGTTCAATCATATGGTCTCGAACATATGAAAGTCGAGCTTTTAAAAGTTCGATCATCTGAAGGGGTCCCATATATATATATATATATATATATATATATATATATATATATATATATATATATATATATATATATATATATATATTTGTGTGTGTGTGTGTGCGTGTGTGTGTGTATATATTTATTTGTATGTAAATTATGCCCTTTTATGTTTACGTCTATGAATTGCTGCAATATTTACTTATGCAAGTTAACAGCTCATGGCTACTCATGAATATGGCCTCAAGTTCAAGTGAATGAGAAATGGAAAGCGGAGGAGTCCATAGCAGTCAGCAACAGTCCTGGCATGCTGCAAGAACATTAGGATAGCCTCAGTTAATTTGAAAGCTAAGTATGTTTATAAAAATCAAAACAGACCCCAGGATTTACTAATCTTCCGTGTAAGACTAGATTAGTCTTACACGGAAACGTCAGTCTAAGAGTATGATGGCAGCATGCCATGCATATTAATGAGGGTGTGCTGCCACAACTCTAAAGCTTACAGGGAGCGTGGACAAGTGTAGGGGGCGTGTCGGACTGCCGAGCAGTCCAAAAATCCACACCCCTGCACTGACAAAACCCAAGAAATTTCGAGTTACATGAGCGTGTCCATTCACATGTGTACATTGTAACACTACACTCCCCCATATGTTAAACCTCGCAAAAATTAAAAAATTAAAAGAAATGTATTTTTTTTGTTTTATTTCCGATATAGCTGCTCGTATTTGCACGTGTTTGCGAGGGATTGCCCATTGCTTAGCTACAGTTAGCAGCTTAGACACCAAAGAGGATAATAAGAAAAAAATATGCAAATTAAGCAAAATAGCGATAGCATGGTGGTTAGAGCCTTCTCACAAAGAGGAGGCGTTCCCGGTTCGTGTCCCACTACTGCACATTCCATTTTGTGTTGGAAATCTGTATACAAAAATATTTCCTGACATTTATCATGCATAAGTTTTGTAAAAAGCATTCAAATGTTATATGTAGTAGTGAACGAATTATATATATATATATATATATATATATATATATATATATATATATGTATGAAGGTGAAATGGTTATGCATTCTGAGGCATGAGTAGCTTATTTTAAGCAATATAAAGCACTGCTAAGCACATTTTAGCAGTATTTAGCATATTTAAAACCAATTGCCCATAGCTGAGCAGCACGTTAAGCGCAATGTATTTGTGCGTAGCTGCGCACCACGCTAACCAATGCAAATACGACATATTTGCGCATAGCTGCGCACTGCACTAACCAGCGCAATCTCGGGCAACATCAAACAACGTTGGGCAACATTGGGCAAAGTCGGGCAAAGCTGAGCAAAGTCAGCTAAACATGGCCACACCTCCTTTACTGTACCTTAACCATTCAGGTCTGGCCAGTAGGAAAATAAAAAGCAGTGACAGGGCTCGAACTCAGGATACTGTGCACTATAGTCACAGTACATAACCACTAAGCCATGACAGCATTTCATAACCATGCACTTTCAACAGACACATATCTATCAAAGGAATATTAAACATTGCTAACATCAGCTAAGCAGGTGTGCCTACAGCTGAGATTTTCAAAACTGGCCAATCACAAATAAGTGCGGGAAATGAGGCATATTTAAGCTCCACAGATGGGAATACTTGCCATAACTGGTTGTAGCTCTCTTCTGCAGTCAGCATGGCCGGTGTTGGAGAAGGCACTCAATTTCGAGTGCAACGCTGGGGCATTGAGGAGACCAAAGTAATGGTTTGGCTCCTTGTCCACAATCATGAGGAAAGACTCCTGCGAGGCCAGTACCAGAGCACCCAATATAAAGCAAAGGCCTGGAACAGTCTAGCTTGTGATCTCACCAGTGCTACTGGCATTCCTCGGACTGATGAGCAGGTCAGGCACCATTATTCTCACCTGAAGCAATGTAAGGAGGATCAACTGGACCAGTGGATCCAGGAGTCCCATGCGATGCCTAATGCCACAGTACTGAGTAAGTAGCCATTGTATTAAGTAGTTAAGAATTTCTAAGCTTGTCTATATTATGGATAGGTATATCTCAATATCACTGCATTTACTTCACAGCTGTAGGTGTCCGGGCTATGAATCAGCAAGCCCATGAAGATAGGTTGCAAAGGATGCGTCATTAGGCAGGTTAGTAATTATTCTCCATGTACTGTTATATAAAATAAATGAGAGAGCCTTCAAAATGTGTTTTAATCCAGGAAATAAAGGTGTAATAATCCTTTAATAAATGTGTAATTCCTGGAGTGTGTCTGTGTCATTTTTTAATATGTTGTTGTACTGTTGCATTTTACAGATAGTACTGTTGTATTAAGCAGTGTTAACCCACACTTGGATAGGCCCACATAACGTGGATGAAGGGAGTGCCAGTAGCTTTTATGCATATTTACAGCCCTCAACTGTTGGTTCATGCCCAGCATGTACAGGTTAATCTGGCACATGAGTAGCTTGGTATTTTGTTCCCCAGAAATGTCAGTGTGCTGCCAGAAATGTAGGGAGCTGTTAACATATAACTGATACTTTCACCTGAACATATCTAGATAATTATATGAAAGTAGAGCTGTCAGTGTACCATCTTAGCAGTAGTGTGTGTGAGCAACTCTCAAAATATGTAGCAGTAACATCTGCATCTTGGACAGTCTGTATGTAAGATACAGCTCATGTATATAATGATTAAGCAAAATCCAGTTGCACAATATAAGGACATTGGGTAGTGTAATAATACATTTAAGGGACATATAACTGCAGTTAATAGGAATGTAGTGAAAGCTAGAAGGATATATAAGTTGTTAATTGAGCTATCCTTTTCCACCCTACTGTATGTGCATAAAAAATGCAATTCCACACCTCAATCGATATGTCTAATCTCAAAACATTTGTTGGAACATATGTCCTACTGGTTTATAAATATTTGCATTTATTTCTATGCATGTGCCCTGTTAAAATACCACAATATTGGTAGCCTGTTGCCATCAATTCAACCTGCATGCTGTTGTAATGTCCACTATTGTTCTATATATGCATGTGTTATGCTTGCTTTTCAACTGTTGAAAATCTGGTGTGTTGGGTTAATGGGAATACTTCTGCATGCTGTTATAACTAATTGGGAATGCTGTTGACTGTTACTAACCCATATCTTTATTAAACCCTCCAAAACATAGTTCGTATGGGAAGGCCGGTCCCAGCGGACCCACTTGTCCCACCTCAGCTGGCCATGGCACCTGGCACCAGCAGGTCCGGTGCCCAGGGTGGGACCTCCTCCTCTATTGGCCCTGTGCCACCTTCAGGTGGAAGTGCTGCAGGGGATGGGGCTCATCCCCTTGTGCAAGCGTGGGTGGAGGAGGGTGACCTATCACCTTTCGAATGGTCTGGGCTGTGGTGCGTAGAGAGATTGAATGTTCTGTTGCAGAATCTCTATGCCAGCTTGAGGCACGAGTGGCGCAACTCCCGGGTCAGCCTGCCCCTCCTACACAGCCACCAGCACAGCCACCCTCTGGTCAGTGAAGGTGCAGCAGTGACTGCCCATGGGTGGGGACCTCAGTCCCACTGTTTCCATCTGTGGGCTCATGGGCTTGCGATTTCCAAACATCCCTCCCCATCAAAGGTGTGTGTCATATACCGCCCCTGTATGCATCTTGTTTGTCTTGTCTGTTTACCTCCCCAACCTACCTCCCCATATATACCTACTTCCCCTACCCCACATTCCACTCTCACCTGAAAAAAAAGGGCAATCTGCTCCCAAGAAAAAAATTACACCCCATACATAGCTGCCCATTTTGCACACATGTCCACTGGACACATAAAATGTAATTTAATTGGCATTACAACATACTTTGTTGTCTTCACCCCTCTCTCAGGGGTTGAAGGTTTCATATCTACCTCCAAATTTATTCCATATGCACAGCTGTTGCTGTTAATGAAATGGGCAGCTATGGACCTTCCCCACACCCGTCCTGCACATCCCGAGCTACTTTCCATACTGTCTTTTCCTCTTTGTGCCAGTTTTTCACCACTTTCCTATCTCCCCATTTTTCTTTTCTTTCAAAGAAATGAGCGCGGCAGTTAGCGGGAGTAAGCACTATTAAGCAGTAGTTAGCGGGTTTGCGCGAGTGTGCGTTTGTTTGCACTTAGCTAAGCATTGCTAAGCATCATGCAAACCAGTGCAAACCCACTTACAACTGCTTAAAAGTGCCTTAGTCACTCTGTATGTGAGGGCCCTTGCTCTGCTTAGGGGCAAAATAAAACACATCTGGCAGTCTCGAACCCCGGACCTTGTAAACACTACACATGAAGTACCACTAAGCCACAGTAGATATACAAAAAGTTGGTGCTGAAATAAATATATCATGCATCAGAATGAGTGAATGTAAAGGAAAAATAGGAATGCCATATCACGCAACTTGTTCTGTGAATCTTTACCAACAGTTGTTGTGGGATTACATTACATGACTGTGATAAGAGAAGCAGCCATTCTAGAAGAAAATAATGTTACACCATCACTTTACAACCACACACAGTATCACAGCAGGACAAACACTGGCATATCTGTTTAGGGCAGAGGCCATACCTCCTAACTGTCCCTAATTTTCAGGGATGTCCCTGATTTTGACACAAATTTTAGCTCTGTCCTCTGAATCCCTTCTAAAACTAGTGACTTTGGCCAGAAAGGTAGTGAATTACACTTAATGAATAATGACAATAATTAAGAGTTAGACACTTCTTTTACTTCAGAAAAGGTATATTAATTCATATGCTCTGATTCTCTCAATGTTTCAACTTAATGGCACTAACATTTTAAAGGTGTCCCTGACTTTTTCCTTACTTTTCCCTGAGTCTGTTCAGATATGTACCTGAGTGTTTGAGAGGTCTGGCAGAGGCAGAAACACAGAGGCATAGCAGCCTTTCTGCTGTTACACACTGTACAAATAGCTTTGGAAGGAGTTTCGAAAGCATACCCTTATGTAGGAATACAACACTGAAATACAAATGGATGTAGCCATGTACTGGTAGCAACCAACTGTAACAATGCCATTGCTCTATTGCTGAAAAGACCTGTGTGGTGCACAGACAAAAAATAACAGGCTATTCTCTGACTACCATGTGGATAGGTCCACAGTTGGGAGTTATGCAGACAGACTACTTGCCTTGATAAACTAACATGTGCACAGCAACCTTGTAAGTCCAGCAAGATAAAATCCACACAGTAATACTTACACTCTCTGTACTTCTGCACCCCTACCCAAATGTAGAATATACCTCTGTGTGCAGGGTCTACCAAGGATGCAGGTAAGCATACTCACAGTACTGACATGTGTCCAGTTTTTCTGTGCAGCTTGTGCTAATGTCACCACTAACAAAGCACAAACTGTTTAGAAATGAGTAAATGAATATTCACAGTATAGCAGTTCACAAACAATTATTGTGCCAAAGGAATACATCTCAATAACTAGCTTTGTATGGCAGTTAATTGTAAAAGTTGAAAAGAAAGTACATCTTTCCATGTATCTTGGTGTAGCATTTTCAGGGGTGAGTACATTTCTACACTGACAAGTGGGTAATGGATGCAGCAACATTAGGTTTGAGTACAAAATGTAAATCTCTGGCTACACCCCTGGCTTCTGATATAAGAACTATACCAACCTTCTGTCTTAAACAGTTATGTCCACAGCAAACAAGGATGATCTCCATCTTGGAAAGCTGAAAGGGCCATGCCTACCTGAGTTAGCAATTTATAGTACTGGGTTGCTATGACAGTGATTACTGCAATTACTACACAGCAGGCTGCATGCAATTAGCAAGTGGTGGCCACTAATTGGTGCAGAGGCCAGCACATGCTCATGTGCAAATACCTACAAAAGCAGGCTGCAATCTCTGCCAACAAACTCAATCACTCTATTGCAGAGACTGACAGAGACAGAGAGAGAGAGAGAGAGAGAGAGACAGAGAAAAGGAAAAAGAAAAATAAATATTACCAAATCATACAAAGGAAAGGTATGTGACACATATGTATTTACTGGCATGTAGTAGATGTTATTGAGGAATAGTCTACATAATGTGAACCATTCATATGTGGCAGCAGTACTTATTTATGCATAAATGTTCTGCTTAACTACTGCTATGGACAATACAGTGTGTACCTGTGTGCAGTGGGACATACCTGTGAAATGTGTAGCTCAGCATTAAATGTCAAAGATTTGATCCATGTTATCTGTGTTCTGTACAGTAGTGTGGCCAATGGCTGTTGGGGGGATTAGTGCTGACATTATATAAACATGGATGTGACGGAACAACATATGCATGATAATCATATTAAAGTGTAGCTTAGCACTGGCAAATGCTGTAGCAGTCTAGTATGCTTATCTAGCATTTGTAGCCATATATACCCCCCAATGTTAGTGTGTGTTCACATGTGACACCTGTTTGTGTTGCAGCAAGGCCCAACAGTTCAGCTGTGAGGTCCAGGGACTTACAACAATGTGGACCTTGTGTGTGCATGCCACACACATACGGAGAAATATATATGTGTCATATATATTCACATCTGTATATGTGCATAGAGCAGGGGACATATTGCAACTGTTTGTAAAGGGTGGAGATATATATGTTGGTGAAGGTTAGTATGCACATATTTGTATGTAGGTTTTAGTGTGTGACAAACAAGACAGCATCAGTGCTGGTATATGACATGTGGTGGTTAAACACTGTGGGTGGTTTGTTCAGTTTGCAATGTTGAAGCCAGTGAGGCCTGCTAAAGCTACCTGAGCTGTGAACACTTTCAATGAATTTATCCCAAGACTGTGCGATTTTATTACATTACTGTACACCTCACATCCTTTGTATAATTGATATTCTCACTATGAAAGGTGAAATGTATATCCAATGGATGTGTATATGTCTATATATATATATATATAGAAAGGTCCAACAACTGTAGCAAGAGAACAGAGGCTCCAAGTGGAAAACACAAGAAACAGGAACACACCAAATCCACTGGATACACCACACAGAGGAATCCACAATGTAGAAAACTTCTTTAATGAAGAACTGGAACACACAAGCGCTTTCGCGTAGTAACACTATGCTTCTTCAGGTGTAATAAAACATGAAATTGAGCAGCCTTTTATACAAAAGCTCTTGGTGCTCAACACTGGCTAATCAGAACACTAATTGAATAATTATAGCATTCAAGCTAAGCTAGTTTAAAGGAGTATCATTAACAAATTCAATGATGTTAAACATATACAAAAAGAGAATAAAAAACATATAAAAAAGCATGAATAAAAACAGTTAACATAAAATGCGCCAAAGCGCTTTAAAACAATTATACTGTCACACCAAAAAACAGCAACTTCTGGCCTAAGCTGACAGTGCAAGCCTGCTGAAAACTCAGAGTTGCTTATAAAACAAAAGAAGTTTCCAGTCAAGGAGAAGTTAGCATGGCGGGGCCGGTCAAGCAGCAGAGGCCCAAGGAAAAGAAAGGGGTCAGTAGAAAATTTTCCAAACAACAGGAGACGAAGAAACTGAGCATCATATCGACATGCCCTAATACTCTGAGACCTTCTTCCCTTGTCCACAACATATCTAGTTATACTTTGTCTGTTTCAGACATTTCCATTCTAGAGAAGGGTTTGAACTTTATTCCCTCACAGGTCAGTCATTTAAGTGACATCTTAATAGACTTGAGACTGTTTTGTCGTAATGTTGCTCTTAAAATCTTCTTTAAAGACAGCAAGGTGTTGGACACTAATACTGTACAAAGTTTTTTTAAGACCAAGAGCAGCTTTACACCTATGTTGCCGCATAACGTTGAGAGTTTTCAGAAAATGTGTGAGAGTGATTTTTATGATTGGTTTAAGTTAAACAATAGTAAGAAGAGATGCAACTTTTATAATGTTAGCAAAGCTGAGCAGGAGTCCATTGTTTCCCTTAAGAATAATGAAAATATTATTGTCAAATTAGCTGACAAAGGAGGAGCAGTGGTTGTTATGGACTCTTCTGAGTATATTGCCACCATGACGGATATGCTGTCAGATGACAAAGTATATGAGGTCATCACTAGAGACCAGGTCAGTAGAGTTGTGAAGGTAGTGTATGATAATCTTTACGACCTCTTAATGTGTGGACAGATCAGCTGTGAACTCTATGAACATTTTGTAATTGAATTTCCTACTCTGCCCATCATTAAGGGTCTACCCAAAATCCATAAGGGGGTTACACCAGTACCCTTGCGACCCATTGTTGCTGGTGAACGCTGGATTACTTCCACTATCTCTTCCTTTGTGGAAGGGCTGTTACGCCCCTTAGTGGATGATATTCCTGTCATCTTGAAGGACTCATATCAGTTAGTTGAATCTCTTAAAGGGTTTGAGCTGGATAGAAGTAGAACAAATATGTTGCTAGTTACCATGGATGTCAAGAATCTTTTTACCAGTATTCCCAATGATTTAGGGATGTTGGCCATCAGAGAGATCATGGTTAGCAATTCTAGTTACAGCAACAGCAGGCAGATTTTGATAAATTGCCTGCTAGAGATGATATTAGAGAACAACATATTTATATTCCAGGATCAGTTGTTCCTTCAAAAATGGGAGTTGCCATGGGCACTCCTGTGCTAACAGTTATGCCAACCTTGTGGTCCATCACTGGGAATTGTTACATCTTTTAAACATCCTGATTACAAAATGTCAAAATGTATAAAAGGTTAGTTGATGACGTCCTTTTTGTGGGAAGGAACTGAAGCAGACTGCCTCAGCTTCATTTCTGCCCTAGAAGCGACCTCTACGTTCTTGAGGTTCACAGCAGATATTTCCCCTGTTCAAGCACAGTTTTTAGATTTAAAGTTGCAATTTACTGGCAATAAGATAGTTACGTCATTACACAGGAAGTCCACCTGGAGCAACTCTTTGCTCCGGTTTGAAAGTATGCATCCCAGGTTCACTTTTAGAGGCATCATTTTGAGCCAATTATAT
Organism: Protopterus annectens; assembly: GCF_019279795.1. Lineage (NCBI taxonomy): Eukaryota > Metazoa > Chordata > Ceratodontiformes > Protopteridae > Protopterus > Protopterus annectens. Next base: position 1,912,978,693 of record NC_056739.1, read on the forward strand.
AGAATATGTAGGATTTGTAATGTTGAAAGTGACTTGGCCTCTGAGCTCGATATACTTGTAGGCTTATTTGAAGAAAGAGGTTATCCCTCTAAACTAATAGATGAATGCAAACAGGAGGTCTTCAGGAAATTGTTTGGCTTAAGCAACAATGCTGGTGAGGGCAGGCGCAATGCCTCTGTTTGTGCTTTTGGTAACCATGGGCGTTTTGATACACTCACTTATGTCACTAGGTATACCAGTGATGTAGTTGCACATAATAAAATCATCAGCAGAAATTGGAATGTGCTGGTCGCAGATTCATTTACCAGGAATATTGTGGGTGCTCATCCAACATTCAGCTATAAGACCTGTGATAATTTGAAGCAAACCTTGTGTATAGAGCGGCATCGTCCAATAAATCACTTTCACAATGGTCGTACAGGGACGTTTCCCTGTGGCCACTGTCATATGTGCCAACATATATCAGATGCTATTAGTTTCACCCATCCCGATGGTTCTTTTCTGTTTACACCCAGGTTTTACAGTGATTGCAATAGTACTAACTTAATTTATTTGGCCATATGCGATTCCTGTCAGGCTTTTTATGTAGGGCTTCTGAAGAAGACTTCGTGATAGGGTGTATAACCATTATTATGATATCAACAAAGGTAATGACAGTAGTGCCTTGGCCAAACACGTCTTGGAATTTAGTACACATAGATTCAAGTTCATGGTCCTGGAATTGATGGCAATCAATTATAGAGAAGGGGATAATATGAACCAGTTGGCTCTCAGGGAGCTTAAGTGGATCTTTACCCTGAAAGCACATTTACATCCAGGCATTAACCAATATGTCTCAGTTAAACCAGTTCTCAATATGAGGAAGTAAGCATAAGTTTATTGGTTACTTTGTCTGATATATTATTCAGTGCATATTGGTTCTGCACTTATACTCTCTGAGATTGTTTAGTGCTTTCCTATGGGTTCACCTTTTCCTGGTGATGTCCATGTATCATGCACTTTCCATTTTTTCTTACATTGAGTTTTAGGTCTGTTCTTAATTTTACATACCTATCTGTTAGTTATGTAATGTGATGCTGCTAAGGCCCCTCTGAGAATATGGACAATATTATGTATTTGATCATTGACACTTGCTGTTTTGTTTTATAAGCAACTCTGAGTTTTCAGCAGGCTTGCACTGTCAGCTTAGGCCAGAAGTTGCTGTTTTTTGGTGTGACAGTATAATTGTTTTAAAGCTTTGGCATTTATATTAACTGTTTTTATTCATGCTTTTTTATATGTTTTTTATTCTCTTTTTGTATATGTTTAACATCATTGAATTTGTTAATGATACTCCTTTAAACTAGCTTAGCTTGAATGCTATAATTATTCAATTAGTGTTCTGATTAGCCAGTGTTGAGCACCAAGAGCTTTTGTATAAAAGGCTGCTCAATTTCATGTTTTATTACACCTGAAGAAGCATAGTGTTACTATGCGAAAGCGCTTGTGTGTTCCAGTTCTTCATTAAAGAAGTTTTCTACATTGTGGATTCCTCTGTGTGGTGTATCCAGTGGATTTGGTGTGTTCCTATATATATATATATATATATATATATATATATATATACTCATACACACCTACATCTACTTGTTGCAATAGATTCTCTGTACTGTTAACTGATTGTGATGGTCAATGTGTTTGTGAATACATCAAAGATATGTAGCTGTGGGATAGCTTAGTGGGAAACTGTTTATGTCATGATATTATGGGTCCTTGCTTTCATCCTAGCAAAAGCTGTGTATTCTGTTCCTAGGCATAACAAGTGCTATTGCATACAGTGTGATTAAGTCCCTTGATTTTAACTAGGGTGTGTCATTGGAGGCTAAAGCACTACATCTATGATTATTGATTGGTACTGATGTTGAATCCAAATCCTGTGTGTACTGTAGTACTACTTTATTCTCTGGGCCTGTACAGCAAAGTATGGTGTATGTCCACATTGCTTGCATCCACTGTTTTGTGTGGTCCCTGTATTCGTCACAGATTACATTTCTCAAGATTAAGGTTGTGTAAGTACTGACACACAGTACTGTATAGTACACACTGAAAGCTTATCTGGGTTGCCATACCTTTGTGTCCTGTAATTATGTCTGATGTGTGTGTGGGTATGTCTGTAACATGTCCTTTGACATATGTGTGGTAAAACATATAACTGCATATCTAGCAACATTCATAGTGTACTACAGCAGTATGCAACCTATATTCCCAATTGTGCACATATTTTGGACATGGGTTTGCCATTAAAAAGTTGTGTGGTATAATAGTAATACATTTACTGGACCTTACACTCATTGTGATGGATGATGTATTTCTTTACACATCAGCTTGATGCATATCTGCTGTGGCTAGGTGGTGCATCGTGTTGCATACAGTGTGCCAGGTACTGTTGTACAGTCTTATATAGTGATTTTATTTTGTTGCTGTGCAGAACATGGTTCATTAGATTGAGAGTGAGCCAGGCACTTTCAAGCAGTTGTGGGGTGAGCAGTGATAAGTGGCAGTTAAAGTGGTTCACTCTTGGTTAGCTAAAAGGTTGCTATATATGGCAGTTCAGTGATATCTGTACTGTATAATGTTAAATTTGCCATATGACTTGCTCAGACATATTTTCATATTTATGTCTTCCAGGGATCATGGCACATCAGAGAAACCCCACTTACAGTAGTGCTGAAGATGACATAATTACTACCAGTATGATTCAGCACTACAGTCTCATGTTCTCACAACCCAGCCAGGACCAGCAGGAGTGTACTGCAATGTGGCAAGATGTTGTCCGCAGGGTAAATGAAGTAGGCCTGCATAACCGGACATATGAGCAGGTACGCCACCACTGCAGTGATCTTCTCAGACATGCCCATCAGCGTGCTACTGATGTGCGGAGACAACAGCTTGCAACAGGAGGTGGTGGTAATATCCATCCCCCCCTCACCAGAGTGGAGGAGCTGCTCCTGAGCCTGGTGGCACCTGCCCAACAACAACAGCAGCAGACATACACCATGATGGAGGTTGAAGCCACCCAGCAAGCACACATGGAGCATGCAGGTAACATGGCATATCTGTAGACTACTGTTATCTGTATTGGTAGATCATGCATATGTGAGATGTGGAGTGTGTCGTTAAAAGATGTGGAGCCTGTTGTTGTGCAATACTGATCATTTGGAACATAATCTGTAGCCCTGTGAATGTAAACTGTTGTTGTACTGTAAGATTGCAAACACACAGTAGCAATACCACAATTGTGGCCACTGACAAACTGACTCATCTCTATGTAGGTCCCTCCGGGGTGACATCAAGGCAGCGGATTGTTCTACATTTATTATTGTAAATAAAAAGTGCATGACATAGTTAAGGTGTAGGCCATGTACACATGTAATACACCTACCCATAATGCATGCTGTGCATGTTTGGTGTAAGACCACGCACATCTCATTAATGTGATTAGCTGCCTCAAACACATGCAATACCCAGTCCATCTCAAACAAATGTGGATGGACTGTAGTGACCATTAGATAGGCACAGCTGATTCTCAACATGCACATAACATACACATCTATGTCATACACAGAGCATTTTAACATGCTACACATAAATGATTCCCAAATCCTCTATAAAGAAACACTCCATTATCCAAAATCTCATCCACACATTACACATAATATACCTGAGGGGTAGAGGCCTATCATGGGGCATTTAAACACTCTGCAACACACTACACATTCATGTCAGGGAATGCTCCTTATTGGCCTCCTTACAAACTCATGTAACAACTGGTTGTGAAATGGTGAATGTAGCCAAGGTAGTACAGTTCTGGTACAGCATGAGTAGTGCTGGTTTGGGAAACATTTGTAGCCTTGAGTGACCACATGATGCTTCATGATGATGACCTATGGTACTATACCCCATCCAGTTATTGTAACCACAGTACTACACATAGATTTCATTGCTATACACCTTGCTATACACCTTAATGTTGCATGTGTGCACACATATATACCTCTAAACAATATGCATACCAATCACAATTTGCACAACTGACACATACATGTCTTGTGATGCTGTTGAGTGGCTAGGTCATATGACACACATTGGGTATGTGTAGTGTTTAAATGTGCAGTTGTGTTTTAGCATGCCATGTCAAGGATGACACTGGCATGTCCACAATATGATCTACACTCACCATAAGTACCGTACATTGGGTATGTGGCCGAATGGTATTCCATCAATTATCCATGCACCACTGATGATGTTGTGTGAATACTCATCATGCATGTGCTAAAAATGTGTCTACAATTATTTGCTAAAGACAAAGAGGCTGTAATCAGCATTGGATACGTATCTGACACACAGATACACATCCAGCCATGGTATGTACACCTGTTTGTTATGGTGCACAGTACATTACAGAGTTTTGAATACCTGCACAGCAATGCTGTGTCTATGTATGCATTGTGTTCCAGGGGGAGGCCCATCACCTAATAACAAAACACATGCATCAAAGCCATATATACTGTTAGTAACAAGGACTGTCTACACTTGCACTGCATGCTGTTGAGCAACACATGTCCTGCATGCTGACATGTGTGATATGACTGTTTTGCTTGTGATACTGTACCCCACTATCACCTACTATTGTGTATGTTCTGAGATTGCTGGTGTTGTGTGTGTCTGCTTTAGGGAGGAGTGTATTTTTGCATGTGTGCATGTGTGCATGTGCACATGTGTGCATGTGTGCATGTGTGCATGTGCGCATGTGTGCATGTGCGCATGTGTACATGTGCGCATGTGTGCATGTGTGCATGTGTGCATGCGGTCTGATATCATGTTCAAGTCTTAAAGTGTGATTCCTGTTTTCCTCTCACAGGTGCCGAGGTGGGTCTGGTTCAGTACAGCAGGGAACCTGATGTCACTGAGACAGACAGTGATCATGAGGATAGGTGTGTTGAGGCACAGGCAGGTTTGTCAGGGTCTGTTGTTGGGCCACCAATTGACAGTACACAAGTCTCCACCCCATCCATGCACACAGTCATACTGCCTGTACATCCATCATCACCATTGCCCTTAGCTGAGGGACAGTGTATGGTTGGCACTGGCCAGGACAGTGTGGTATCTATGCACAGGTATCAGGACACAGCAGCCATAGCCAGATGTCTGGAATGGTACCACATAGGCAGATGCCCAGGGGTTCTCGTCAGAGCACTGCTGGTCATCATGCCTCTGGCAGACGTGCCACACCTCTTTCTACCACACACATTCCAGGTTGTCATGGAAGCACAGACACGAATGAAGCAGTATACCAGACAGGGACTATGGGCAGAGAGGGCTCATAACACCTCTGTAAATGACAGTATCCGTGCCATACATAATTACACTGAGGACATTGATAGACTTTGGGGTGAGACATTGGACGTCCTCCACAATGGCATGTCCATGTGTCAGGACAGTGTCAGGACAGTGCGGGACGGTTGAGATGTTGACATGGACATATGCCAGCAACATCAGCAGCTGGAGGTTGCCGTGGATGTCCAGCAAGTCACAGCCACTCCCGTAGTGCCAGTACCAGCCCCAGCAATGTTGGGGGGGCTGTCCATAGTGCACATGGCTCTGGCCAGTCCCAGCAGGGACCTGGATCCAATGGACATATGTCAATCTCTTCGGATAGTACCCAGTCTGGATTAGTACCTGATACTGTCTGTAACACCCCTGCCAGGCACAGGTTCTGTATCGTTGGCCAGAGAAGGTGATCTGTAAAGCCTGCCAGGTACAGTCTGTAGCTGTCTCACAAATCCCCATATATGGCAGCCACATGGTGGAACTGTGTGCATGCAGACACACACACATAAACCAGAAACCTAGGGCAAACACATACCCACACACATTACATCAACACTGGCCCATAACAGTACTCATGGCCCTCACACACACATGTCGATTGTATGGCTCAGTGTAGGCCTCTGGCAAACCAACAACACACCCTGTGCATATGATGAAACCTGTGCCACATCCTGTCATTTGTAACATTGATGTAACATTGATGCAGGAACAGGCTAACATGGTGCTGTTGCACAGGGTGACTTTAATAAAGTATAGCAATGGTTGAATGTGTAGCATGTTGTCAGCAGTAAAGTGTAATGATATCCTTGAAGGTGTAGCTGAGCAGGCATGATGCATTAAAGTTGTAATTAGCAATGTTGTATTGTTTCCACCAGTGTTTATTCCAATTGTGTTTTGTTTGCCCATGTGCCACTTGGCTGATGCGTGTATTTGTGTCAGCATGTGTTATACAGTGGAGAGTAAGTGTGGGGTGTATGCAGCACAGGTCTGCAGGTGTACATTTGTGAACATGGTGGAGGTGCACTGTCTGCATGTACGTGCATATTGGACACATGGGCAGGGTGACATGCCCTGTATTGGCCAGTGTTAACACTCCATACTTTCTGTTGTTGGCCATTATGCATTGTACTACACACATTTTGGAATTTGAGTACACGTGTGTGTATGACACGGGTTAACGATGTGCTGTGGGGGATGCTGTTGTTGCTATCTGTCATTGGTTTGCATTACTAAGGTTAACACTGTCCCAGCTGCATAATCCTTTTTAATGCACACTGTTCACCTACAGGGTTGCATGGACCATGCTATCACAAACACAAGAAATTCTCACTTATACAGTAAAAGTGCATTAGTCTCATGGACCCCTGCCATAAACTAAATATATAATAGAAGGTGTGAAGTTGTACCAAAAGAGTTACATACCAAGAAGAGATAACCTCTGGTCAGCATCATTGGTAAAATACAATCCCTCAATAAACATACAAGGCAAGCTTCAAAATATAAAATGGCAAGGATTCCAAAGACAACACTAAAGCTTTATTCAGTGTTGTTCATAATCTACAGGGGAAATCTCAGATCGGGTCACAGTTAATGTAAATGGTCACAAAGTACACTTATCTGACTGACATGACCAATTCCTTGTCAGACAGTTTGAATGCGGATTTTACCACCCTGTCATTACACAAGGGCCACATTTCCAGACCTGAAGAATGTAAAACCTGATGATTCACAGACACTCTAGTTAAAACATCTCTTTAACAAAGTACACACTACAGTGGCAATGGTACTGGACAGTGTCCCTGGCTGTGTCATACACAAGCTGACATATGAAGTCACCACTCACCTAAATGCACTGTCCAGATGCAGTCTCTATACAGGTTACATACTTGTGGAATGACACACGGTAATGGTGTTCACAGTCCACAAGGGTTGAGCTACGTCTTCTTCTTCTTCTCCTTTCGGATGCTCCCATTAGGGGTCACCACAGTACATAATTTCTTCCTAGCCTCTGCATCTTGCGCTATCACACCATCCATCTGCATGTCCTCTCTCACCACAGCCATAAACCTCTTCTTAGGCATTCCTCTTTTCCTGTTACCTGGCGGCTTCATCCTTAACATCTATTCACAATATACTCTTCATCCCTCCTCAGCACATGTATAAACCAACTTAATCCTGCCTATCTGGCATGGTCTACTAACCTTCAAACCTGGCCTAACCCTCTAATATACTTATTCTTAAAGCTGTCCACCCTCGTCACACCCAGTGCAAATGTTAACATAAATTGATTAAGGGTAGAACTACAACAGGTCCTGGAAACTCTCACCCTATAAGCCAGACCAATGTTATCTGGAAGGCTATGGAGCACAGCATTATGGAACTCATTAACAGAGACATTATGAACCTGCAAACACTGCACCATACCAACTTAGGTTCTCTAAAGGCCAGATCATGGCTCCTACACCTAGTAGATTTCAAGCCAGTCAACAAGGCTATAGGTGAGGGAGCGGAGGTCAACACAGCCAAGCTATAGCTCACCAGCAATTCATACCCATCCCACATACTGGTATTATACATAACCTCAACAGACTGACCATAAACGATTGTTAGATGATGGCTTGACAACTGACGCACAGATGTAGGACACACAGTAACATTTGCAGCCTCCATGTACTATTCTATGCCAGTAACAAGTGGAACTCACCTGCACTCAGTCCTGGGACCACTCCTGTTTGGCATATAGCTTTCTTAGGTACAAGCAAACACAGTGGGGATATGTCTGCCTACGTTTGATGACAATGCATACTGTGGGCTATACTTTATTCTCCAGATGACACACACATCCTCCAAAAGGGTATCATACAGACAGATACCTGGTGTCAAACTCATGCTGTAAAGATATAAGCCTAATAAAGCATAGTTATCCACTTTTAGAAAACAGAGTACCACATAGGTAGTAGCCCCCAAAATGTGGAACAGGTACTAATGTATACATAGAGCCATGTGTTAAGTCATCTCTCCTTTGATAATCACATTACCAAAGGGTTTTGGAAATCCCTCTGTGGAGCACATAAGCAATAAAGGGTTTGCATGCAGATCTACAGAGGTTGTTGCACACCTATAATGATTAGTCATCTTTGCCAGACTTTGCTTGCTTTGGAACAGGTTTCAAATATACCTCAAGCATAAACCCTCACTCACACTCTTCAGTAGAAACCGTGATGAGTGGATGTGAAATGGAAGACGTAGCACAGGGATCACCGCAGTGGCTAAACCTGTCACAAGCATACAGAAGTGACCTAAGGTCTGGAAATTGCCAGCACGCTCTGGCAAAGATAACACATGCGTTCATGGAGAAAGCAGAGTACCCACCTCTGAAATACTTGAGGTCACATGTATGTATATGGATTTGCCTCACAGCTATCTTACATGTGTAATGCACATACAGTTGTCATTGTGATATGTCATACACTAGAAAAATCAAAACCCACTCCACATTAGCCAATGGTGTCACACACCTGGAGCATAGACACACACACAGTCAGCAAGTGCAAGATTCAAACTCTTTCCTAACTACATTATGATACTACACCAGTATGCATTTACACGATGTGCTATACACATTACTGGGATATCATTTTTCCACAGGTATATTTGTAGGTTGGTGAAATCATCAGAATTTGACAAAGATGAGTATACCACTTTTAAGGTGTGTGAGTAGTCTTCAAAAAGGTTGCTCCTCCCCAGGGAGACACACACACTCAAATCCCTATCTAACGATAGTACAGCAATACACATTTACACAACATGCTCTACACATTACTGGGATGTTATCTTTCCACAGGTATATTTGTAGGATGGTGACATCATCAGACTTGACAAAGATGAGTATACCACTTTTAAGGTGTGTGAGTAGTCTCCAAAAAGATTGCTCCTCTCCAGGGAGACACATACACTCATGCACACAGTTGGCAAGTGCAGGGTTCAAACGCCTACCTAACTACATTATGATACTACAGCAGTACGCATTTACATGAGGTGCTATATACATTACTGGAAGTTTACCTTTCCACAGGTATATTTGTAGGACGGTGACATCATGAGACTTGACAAAGATGAGTATACCACTTTTAAGGGGTGTGAGTAGTCTCCAGAAAGATTGCTCTCTCCCTGTGGAGAGACAGACACACACACACACACACACACACACACACACACACACACACACACACACACACACACACACACACACACACAGTTGGCAAGTGCGGTATTCTTAATCCAAACTAAGTACATCTTTACACTTCAGCAAGCAATATGGAGTTACAGGGTGCAATACAGACATTACTTGCTGACAGTCTGCACAAAGGTTTTTTTCACATTTGCTAACCTCAGCAGGCTTATCATACTAGATGTATTGTGAGTGTATTGTATGCATAGGCCATGACCATATCATATATGGGTTGATGCACCACATGCTGGCACACACAGAGTCAACCCTTGAGTAACATCTTACCTTCACCTACATGATACTGCAATATAACAGAAAGATGATAAACTTCAACAATTGGCTGAGCTTCTGGTGTCATTCAAAGGGGATCCAGTCTCTGTCTGCCTGTGATGACATGATAGACAAGCCTTGTTGCTTCACTACAGATGGTTTGCACCTGTCGCCCCTATGCTTCTGAATACTGGCCAAGGCTCTTGCTGTCCCCATATTACCTTTTTTAGGCAAGGCTCAAAGGTTCATAGGTAGGTACTAGGCTATTGGCCCTGGGGCCTATACAAGCCCAGCCAAAAAGTTACCCTGGCTTTTGCCACCCAAGAAATTTATTTTCCTGTGCCACTGTCGAGCAGAGACACAGAAGTGATCCCCAGGGTGAATTTCCTATTTCCCATCCAATCATCAAGATTTTTCTTGAAGAGTGCTAATAAGGAGCTTTGTTTGATATAAATAGGTAGTTTATTCTGGAGTATGTGAAGTTTCTGGGACTGGAATCTATCCCTCCAGCATGTTCTGTTTATTGTGGTGACAAATTTTAGGTCCCTAGAGTGTGTAGGTTCATAGGTTCATAGGTAGGTACTAGGCTATCTACCCAAGGGCATTCATAAGCCTAGCCAGAATGTGTTGGCTTTTGCCTCCCTTTTAAATTAGTTTCCTGTGCCTCTGTCTAGCAGGGCCACTGAAGTGATCCCGGGGTAAATTTACAATTTCCCATCCACTCGTCAAGATTCCTCTTGAAGAGAGTCTGTGAGGGGCTCTGCCTAACATCAACTGGGATTCTATTCCAGAGCGAGGGAAGTCTCTGGGACAGGAATCTATCCCTCCAGCAGGTCCTGTTTATTGCTTTGCTGAGGTTTAATTCACTGGAGTGTGTGGCTCTAAGAGATTTGTTTTTCTTGAGGTGGAGCATGTCCATTAATTCCGGGTTGGCCATGGCCTTATACTTCAGGTATAGATCACCTCTCAGCAGGCAGTAAGCAACCAAGTAGAGCTGGAGTTTCTTTAGTCGAGCTGCATAGGGCATCTCTTTGAGGCCCATGATCCTCTTGGTGAGGTACTTCTGTGGTCTTACCAGCTGTTGCATGTGCCAATTAAGGTACATACCAAATGGGGCATTGTACTCTATTATGGGCCTAATGAGTGATGAGCAGAGGGGCACAATGACCTCTCTTGATCTAGAGGTGAACCCTTTCATGATTAGGTGGGCTACATAGAAGGAATATCTAACCACTTTGGCAATGTGATTATCAAAGGAGAGGTTACTATTTACCTGGGTCCCCAGGTCCCTAATTACATTTTCTGTACCTAGTGGATTACCACCTATGTGGTAATTTGTGGGCACTTTGTTTTTTCCAAAGGGGATGACTGCATTTTTTGGCATTCAGCTTGAGGTCATGGTTTTGACACCAGGTATCTGTCTCTGTAAGAACCTTCTGGAGGATGTCTGTGTCAGCCAGAGAGTCGATTATGGCCCCCAGTTTGCAGTCATCTGCGAACTTGGTCAGCCATAGTCCTCCCATGCTTGCCTGTACCTCAGAGAAGTATATATTGAACAGGAGGCGTCCCAGAACCGAGACCTGTGTGATGTCACTTGTGACTGGTTTAGAGTCGGACATGGCACCCTCAACTCTGACCCTGTGTGTTCTATCCGTGAGCCAGTTGGTCACCCATCTCATGACATAGGGGTTAATGTTCAAGCTGGTAAGCTTGTCTATGATGCCAGAGTGGAGATGGTGTCGAAGGCCTTAGTGAGGTCCAGGTAGGCTGTGTGGACTACCTTCTCTTCATCTATGGCCTTGGTAACTGTTTCAAAGAAGTCAACTAGGTTTAGGAGGCAGGATCTGCTTTTAACAAAGCCGAATTGGGTAGGGTCCGGTGTCTGGAGGTTCCCAATGTCTCTGTTTATGAGTTCCATGATAATTCACTCCATAGCTTTGCAGACCAGGCTGGTCAGGCTTATAGGGCGATAGTTCCCAGGTTCTGCTGTGGCACCACCTTTGTGGAGTGGGATGACTGTTGCTGTACGCCATTCTTTGGGTACATAGCCTATGGTAAGGCTGAGTCTGAACAGTGAATTTAGGTGAGGGTTTAGTTCCTTTTGGAGCTTGTGTAAGATGCAGCCTGGGACACCATCCGATCCCACTGATGCTGTGTTCTTAGCTTTGGAGAGGGATGTTTTTACCTGCATGTCCATGATGTCTGGGGCTCTGCATTCTTCTGGGATGGACACAGGCCCTTTTGGGGGTGAGGGGGGTGAAGTTTGCACTAAACTTGTCCACCAGGATGTTGGCAATCTCAGTTGGTTCAGTGTATTTTTGCCACCTAAATGTTTGCTATAGCTAAAGAAGGCTTTGTGGTTATCTTTCGATTCCTTGGCAATTTTTCTTTAGAAACTGGCCTTGGATGATTTTATGAGCGATCGTAGTTTCTTGCTAATAATGATCAGTGATGCCTTTCCTTTTTTGAATTTTGCTCTATCATGTAGTAGTTTCCTCCTTCTGTTGTATCGCTTATTTATGGCCAAGGACCACCAGACTGGTCTCCTCTTTTTGGAGGAGTGAGTCTTGGTTTTACTCGGGATGGCTCGATCCATGCATCCCTGTAGATGCTCATATAATGCACTAGTAAAGGATTCTGAGGATTGGATAGCATTATCCTGTAGCAAGGGGGCTTTGAACCTTTCCACTTCGGTCTTGAGAAGTGTAAAGTTTGCTTTTGAAAAGTTTTTCACAGTGGTTTCCTTGACTGGGTGTGGGGTCGGGATGTGGATGTCCAGTGTGATTACTTTATGATCTGATCTTACCAGTGAGGGGTTTACCTCTGGTGTGGAACACTGATCCCCCATGTTGGTGATGATCAGGTCCAGTATGCTGTCACCTCTAGTGGGCATGGTGACCAGCTGTTCCAGGGTGTTTGAGTTTATAAACTCTAGGAAGCATTGGGCAAAGGAGTTTGTACTTGAGTAATTCTCCCAGTCAATGTTTGGGTAGTTGAAATCTCCTAATAACATGGTGTTTGGTAGGACGTTTATATTTTCCAGTGTTCTCAGGAATGCTGAGTGAAGGTCCTGAGACAAGGTAGGGGATCTGCAGCAGGCTATGATCTGATAAGCAGCTTTGCCCACTGTTAGTTGCACTTGGATGGTCTCCGAGGCCTCGTGCTGTGCCACTAACCTGGAGGTGTGGGTATCCTTTATGAAAATGGATAACCCCCTCCTTTTGTATTTCAGTCCGGGTGTTGGGGCTGAAGCTTGGAGAGATTGGGATTTCTTTAAGTGGAGCATGCCCAACAGCTCTTTGTTTGACATAGCTTTGTATGTTAGGTGGAGATCACCTCTGAGTAGGTGATATGCGACAGAGTAAAGCTGGAGTGTTTTGAGACGGTCTGTGTAGGGCAAGTATTTGAGGCCGCTAATCCTCTTTGTGAGGTATTTCTTAGGGCTTTCCAGTTGTTGTAGATGACTTTTGAGGTACATACCAAAAGGGGCATTGTACTCTATAATGGATCTAATGAGTGATGAGTAGAGGGGAACAATGACCTCTTTTTTCTGCATGAGAAACCTTTTGTGATGAGGTGTGCCATGTAGAAGGATTTCCTGACTACTGTGGCAATGTGATTATCAAAGGAGAGTCTACTGACCACCTGTGTCCCAAGGTCTCTTATCACACTTTCAGTGATAAGTATACTACCACCTATGTTGTAGTTCATGGGTACAGAGTTTTTACCAAAGGGGATGACAATGCACTTTTTGGCATTGAGCTTGAGGCCATGGCTTTGACACTAGGCATCTGTCTCAGTGAGGCCCTTTTGTAGGATGTCCACATCGTTAGTAGTTTCAATTATGGCTCCTAGTTTGCAGTCATCTGGGAACTTCATTAGCTAAAGACCTTCTGTGTTAGCCTGTACTTCCGGGAAGTAGATACCAAAAAGGACGGGACACAGGACTGAACCCTGTGGTACTCCACTTGTCACTGGTCTGAAGTCGGACTTGGAGTCTGCTACTTTCACAGTGTGGGTTCTGTCAGTGAGCCAGCTGGCAACCCATCTTGTGACATAGGGATTTATACCTAGTTTAGTGAGTTTATCTATAATTCCAGAGTGGGGGAATGGTGTCAAAAGCCTTGGCAAGATCTAGATAGGCTGTGTGAACCACCTTACCCTTGTCTACAGCTTTGGTGACTGCTTCAAAGAAGTCTATCAGGTTTAGGAGACATGATCTGTCTTTTACAAACCTGAAATGGTTGTCGTCCGGAGTTTGGAAATTGCCAATGTCTTTGTTTATAAGTTCCATGATGATACGTTCCATGGCCTTGCAGACCAGGCTCATCAGGCTAATGGGGTGCTAGTTCCCAGGGTCCGTGGTGGCTTCTCCCTTGTGCAGTGGGATAACCATCACTGTGCGCCATTGAGCAGGCACAAAGCCAGAGGTGAGGCTATTATTGAACATGGTACTTAGGTGTGGTGCCCGTTCATGCTGTAGTTCGTGTAGAACGCAGCCTTGGATGTTATCTGGTCCCATGGATGCTGTGTTCCTGGCTTTGGAGAGTGGTTTTTACCTGTGCAGCCATGATGACAGCAACTTTGCATTCTTCTGGTATAGTGATGGGCTCTTTCATGGGTGAGAGGGGGGTAAAGTTAGCACTGATCCTATCTGCCAGGATGTTGGCAATATCCGTTGGGTCTGTATATTTAGTGCCATTGTGCGGTAACTCAGAGCAGATCTGAGTGTTGCCATTGTGATTCTTGACATAGCTATAGAATGCTTTGTGGCTGCCTTTAGAATCAGTGGTAATTTTGTTTTCGTAACTAGCTTTGGAGGATTTTATCAGGGATCGCAGCTTCTTACTGAGGCTGACTAGGGAGCTCCTCCACTCATGGGATTTACCCTCTTTTGCAACAGTTTCTTCCTTCTGTTGTGCAGTTTGTTTATTGCAGGAGACCACCAGATTGGCTACCTTTTCTTGGAGGATAGCATCTTGGTTCTGTTTGGGATAGCATGATCCATGCACTCATATAAGTGCTTATAAAGTGCAATTGTGTAGGATTCAGTAGTCGTAACTGTATTGTCCATCTGCATGGGTGTCCTGAAGTTCACCACTTCTGTCTTAAGAATCATGAAGTTGTCTTTGGAGATATTTTTTAACATGGTTTCCTTAATGGGGGGTAGGGGCAGAATGTGGATATGTAGGGATATTTGCTTATGATCAGATCGAACCAATGAGGCTTTGACTTCAGGTGTGGAACACCGGTCACTCAGGACAAACCAAACCCCGTAACCAACACAAATAACCACAAAGTGAGCTAAATGCTACTCATTGCCAGAAGTCTCAGCCTCCAGATGCACACACTCGAGGCACTTCTCAGTATGGAGAATATTGATATCTGTGCAGTAACAGAAACCTAGTTCAAGGCTCCAGAGAGCACACCAGCACTGCCAGGATACTACTCATTCCATACCTTCCAGCATCAGAACCTGGATCATAGCACATAGGGTGGGGATGTATCCATATTCATCAAGGATACCTACACCTCTCTCTGCATGCTCTCTACAGGATATGTACCCATAGAATGTTGCACAGCAATGTTCTTCCCACTCTACAGGGGTGGGGCCACAAAAGACCCTTGGCATTCATGCTGTATGAACCTGACGAGTCTGATCTGCAAGGCAATGGAGCCAATCATAATGGAAGTCAACAATAAAGACATTGGGAACCTTCACATAGTTGAGCACACCCAGTTTGGCTTCGTCAAATGCAGATCACGCCTCCTGAACTGGGTGGATTTCTTTGAGACAGTTACCCAGGCTACAGATGATTGAAATGAGCTCCACACAGCCTACCTATACCTTGCTATGGCCTTTGACACCATTCCCCAGTCAGGTATCATAGATGAACTCACCAACCTGGGCATGAATCCATACATCACAAGATGGATTGCAAACTGGCTCACAGATAGATCCCACAAATTAAGAGTTGCTGGCTACATGTCAGACTCTACACCGGTAACAACTGGTGTCCCCCAGGGTTTATTCCTGGGGTCCCTCCTGTTTGGTATAGACTTCTCAAAAGTGCATGCCAACACAGGAGGGTTGTGGTTGACTAAGTTTGCTGGGAACTGTAAAGTGTTTGCCATAATAGATTCCCCGGATGACACAAATATTCTCCAGAAGGGACTCTATGAGACAGATGTGTGGTGTCAGAATCATGGCCTCAAGCTCAATGTGGAAGAATGCATAGTAATCTCCTTTGGTCAAAACAAAGTACCCACAAACTACCACATAGGTGTTACCCCTTAAAACTGACAAGGTAATAAGGGATCTGGGGACACAAGTAGATAGTCATCTTTCCTTTGACAACCATGTTGCCAAAGTGATTGGGAAATCCTATGTGGCCCACCTAATCAACAAAGGGTTTGCATCAGGATCAAAAGAGGTAGTGGTGGCCCTCTACTATTAAGTCATCAGACCCATCATTGAGTACAATGCACCATTTTGGATGTACTCAACTAAGCATATCCAGCAGTTGTAGAGACCACAGAGGTACCTCACCAAGAGGATTACTGGCCTCAAACAGTTGTGTTATGTAATACAACTGGTAAAACTAAATCTATTCTCCCTTGCATACCACCTACTCAGAGGCACACTCTGCCTAACATACAGAGCCATGTCCAGCGCATAACTGTTGAACATGCTCCTTCTACGGATAACAAAATTGAGTCACACTACACACTCCAGGGATATGAACCTCATCACAACAATGGATACAACATGCTGGTGGGATAGGGTACCATCCCAGACACTTGCCTTACTGTGGAACAGAGTCCCAGTGTACATCAGACAGAGCCTCTCGCTGACATTCTTCAATAGGAACCTTGATGAGTGGATGGGAAACAGACAATTCATGCCAGGCATCACATCAGCAGCCCCAATAGAAAGGGGCTTAGGGTACTAACTATTAAAAATAGGGCTTGGGAGACTACCCAATGGGGTGGTGAAAGCTGCACAACTTGCCTAGGCTAATATATACCTTTGGGAAGATAGTCTACTACATACCTATGAACTTATATGACAGGTACATGCCTACAGATAGTAGCTGTGTACTTCATTGTACAGTCATGTTGTACAGCAGGCTCATGGATCACATACACTGTAATGCTTACAGATACTGGTGGCTGTTATATACAGTGGGTGAGATGTGCACCTCATGTCTTTTGTGCCATTGGGATGTGTGCTGGGTAGGACAGTCCTGGATGGCTCCCTGTCATGGTCACCCTCTTACACACATCTCTGCCCATCCATCTTTGGCTTATTATACTGTGTTCCCCCTATACATATATAGGTACATAGGTAGGTAATAGGCTATCTGCCTGAAGGCATATATTAGTATGGCCAGAGTGTGCAGCTATCACCACACATGGGGTTAGTTCCCTAGGCCTCTGTGTAGTAGAGCTGATGAAGTGATCCATGGCATGACAGTTCAGTTTCACATACACTCATCAAGGCTCCTCTGGAAGAGTGTCAGTTAGGGACTCAGCTTAATGTAGGTTGGGAGCATGTTCCAAAGCAAGGTAAGTCTGTGAGTTAGTAATATATCCCTCCAACATGTTCTATTTATTGTTGTGATGATGATATCCCTAGAGCATGTGGCACAGTGAGCTTGGGTTTACTTCAGATAGCGCATGTACATCAGTTCTGCATTGGACATGGACCTGTCTGTTTGGCAGAGATCGCCTGAGTAGACAGTATGCAACAGAGTACAGATTGAGTTAAATTCAGTCTTGTTGCATGGGGCAACTGTTTGAGGCCAGTAATCCTCTTGTTGAAATTCATCAATGGTCTTTCCAGCTGCTGAATGTGCCTAGTCAGATTCATTGCAAGTGTGCCATGATACTCTCTGATGTGTCTGATGACTGATGAGTTGAGGGAACCTCCTTTGACCTACATGCAAAGACCTTGGCAATTTGTGGGAACACATAGCATGATTTTCTAACCACTTTGTGAATGTGTTTCTAGAAGCTGAGATGACTATCCACATGTGTCCATAGATCCCTTATTATTACCTCCATATTTAGGGTGTTGGCACCTATGTGGTATTTGTATGACTGTAGCTCGAGGCCATAATTTTGACACCACATCTGTCTGACTGAGACCCTTTTTAAGGATGTCTCTGTTGTTCCAAACATCGATTATCACAACCTTTTTGCAGTCATTCACAAACTTTGCTAAACATAGCCCTCATGTGTTTGACTGTATTTCTGAAAAGTATACACCAGACAGGAGGAGTCCCAGGACTGAGACATGGGGGACAGCAGTTGTTACCAGCTTGAACAGGAGACCACAATTCTTACCTTGTGGGTTCTATCTGTGCCCCAGTTGGCAATCCATCAGATGACATACGTGTTTATGCACAGGTTGTTGATTTTGTGGATACAACATGTGTGTGGGATGTTGGAAAAAGGCTTTTCAATGTCTATGTAGGCTTCATGGAGCTCATTTCATTGATGTATGTCCTGGGTTACTGCCTTGAAAACTGTCTACCAAGTTTAGGAACTATGATCTGCCCCTGAGCAAACCACAATGGGTAGGGTTGGGTGTATGTTGGCTCCCAATAGCTCTGTTTATGAGTTCCATAATGATGGACTCCATGGCCTTGCAGATTAGGCTTATTAAGTTTATAAGACTATAGTTCCCATGGTCTGTTGTGCACCGGCACTTGTGGAGTGTGCCAAACGTTGCTGTAACCCATTCAACAGTTTCATATCATGTACAGAGGGCGAGTCTCAACAGACTGTTCAGATGCAAGGTCTGTTTGTTTTGGAGTTCACATATGACACAGCCAGGGAAACCATGTCATCCCATAGATAACGTGTTTTTAGGTTTGGATAGAGCTGTTTAACCATTGTATATGTGATTTCTGGGTTTTCACAATCTCCAAGTATGATAATGGGCCCTTTTGTCAGTGAGAGGGAGGTAAATATGTATGAACCTGTATGACAAGATGTTGGCAATGTCAGTCATGTTCATGTATTCATTTACATTTTGCACTGACTCAGAACATATATGAGTTTACATTGATATTTATGACATAGCGAAAGAAAGCTTCATGGTTCTCTATGGACAATTTGGCAATATTTTTGCCAGAACATGGCTTGGATAATGTTAGGAGTGCTCATTGTTTCTTGATGATACTGATCGGAGATTTATTGATCTTCTTTGCATTTTCACTTTCATTGAACAGCTTAAGTACTTGTAGTACATAGTTTGATTATGACAGGGGTCCAATATATTATATGGGTCTGTTTTCATATCACTGTGTGTGCAAGGCAGGATTGGTGAATAGTGACAAGTGTCTGGAGTAAGAACTGCAACTGCCAGATATGTGTGGCCCACTGCTGTACTCAGACATGGCCTAAGTGTGTGAGCATGCCCAGTATGACCTTTCAGTATGTTGCTGACTGAAATTTGCTACATTTAAGTGTGTGAGCATGCCCACTATGGGCATATATACTATATGTGTGTGAAAAATCAAGTTGGTTTTTACTTCAGGTCTCACCTTTGTGTTGTACATCGACAGGAAGCATGCTGTGCCTGCAGGGCTTCCATGAGTCAATTTGCATAGACTTATCTACATTTCTACATACAGGGGGGGCAGCTATTATTTGTACATTTCTACCCGGGGGGGGCACACCTGATTGCTACTGTGGGTGTACATAGGATGAGGGGTACACCTGACACTTATACACATTTGCTAGGCCTGCACTGCTATGTCAGGTACTCCGGTTCAGTCTGTACTGTTGCCTATCATACTGGCTTGAGGCATACCACTGTACTACAGATCTTAGCTTCCAAATACACGCATATTAGTTTCTGACTTCATAGCCTACCCAACCCACATCACACTGCCTGGCCTACTATTATTTGTCTGCATAGTCCTGGGGGGGAGGTTACTCATATGCCTCTTCAGAGGGCAGGATACAGCATTTGTTTGTTTGAGTTTGTCTACAACTGTCCTGCTGGCTGTGATTGTTAGGTATGTGACCCCCCCCCCAACTGGTATGTGTGAGTGACTTAAGTTGTGTCTGTGCCAGTGAAATGCTGTCATGGCTTAGTGGTTCAGTACTGTGACTATAGTGCACAGTATCCTGAGTCCGAGTCCTGTCACTGCTTTTTATTTTCCTGCTGGGCAGAACTGACTGGTTAAGGAACAGTAAAGCAGGTGTGAGTGTGTTTACCCGACTTTGCTCGACTTTGCCCGACTTTGCCCAACATTGCCCAACTTTGCTCAACATTGCCCAAAGTTGCCCGATGTTGCCCAACGTTGCGCTGGTTAGCGCAGTGCGCAGATATGCACAGTTGGATTTAAATATGCTCAATGGTGGTAAAATTTGCTTAGCAGTGCTTTATATTGCTTAAAATAGGGACTCATGCCTTAGGTGATGCTGCAGGGATGCTTATGTCGGATGCACATATTACACTCCCTATACATGTTTGAAAACAGTGTCAAGTTAGGCATCCCTTTTACTGTATGAGTGAGTCAGAGAGAGGTGTCATTTACAGGGTTTCTACTGAGTCAGTGTATGCGCTATGCATTGCCTCTTTGCCAAGGCCAGGGCATACTGGGCATGCCTTCTTCTGCCTACTGGGGCAGGCTCAAGTTGTTCCTCCTCCGAGTCACGCTGTGCCTGTGCAGGCCTTGGCAATGGTGGTGGGCTGTTTGGCCCTGCCCCATGTTGTTCCTGCTGCAGCTGTTTCTGCAGAATCATATTGTGTAGCATAGCACATACCATGACAATTTGAGTACATGTAGTTGGTGAGTACTGCAAGGCTCCACCAGATGTGTCCAGGCACTGGAACCGTGACTTGAGCATCCCAAACACACACTCAATTATGTTTCTTGTTTGTGCGTGTGCCTCATTATGGAGTTCTTGTTCGGGTGTGTGTGCATTTCTGATGGGTGTCATCAGCCACGGCTCCAGTGCATATCCAGCATCCCCCACTGGGTGACCATCAGGGATGACCCCATTGGCAAATCTCTGGTACAGCTGCATCAGATGCCAGATGTGAGAATCGTGATAACTTCCAGGGCAGCCAGCACACACATTCATTATTATGCCCTGGGCATCGCACACAACCTGGCAGTTGATGGAGGGGAAGCCCTTACGGTTGATGTAGACCCTACCCCGCTCACCGGGTGGTGCTTTGATGTGTATGTGCGTGCAGTCTATTGCACTCACTACCTCAGGGTATTCTGCTATTTGGTGAAAAAGATGCATATTGCTGGCCAATGCCTCATGGGAATTGGGGAAATATACATGTTCACTGATATGTGCTGACATGACATCCAGGAACTGGTGCAGTACCCTGGATGCTGATGCCTGTGAAATCCCCATCATATCACCAGTTGGTCTCTGGAATGTACCTGTAGCTAGTATTCTTAGGCCAACACATACCTTGGTATCCACTGGGATGGGTTCCCTCTGTTGGTTCTGTGTGTGAGGCATGGCCGGCACAGCTCAACAGTTTGCTGCAGGAGGTATCTGTCCATCCTATAACATTTCACTATCTCCAGCTCATGTAGCCCCTGGTAGGTGACCCTGGGTCTGTACACTCTTCTCTGTTTCCTCACTGTGGGTTGCTCAGCAGCATTCACAACATCACCACCATCAGAACCTTGCACATGTTGGTTTATGATAGCAAGAACAGCTCCTAACATTTTGTCTGACTTTATAGTTTTTAAGCTTTCCCTCTTTGTATACTGCAGTGTTGCGGAGTTCTTTGGAAAACAGGGAAGAATGCTGTTTGCAGAGTTTAAAGTGCTGGGCTGGGTTGGGCTAGTCTGCTAACTGTGTAATTGGCTGATTCTGATATATTTCACCTGGCAGCTCTGCTAGTTCTCCTTGGTTAACTTCCTACTAATTCTTTTCCTTCCTTTTCCCTTTCTGTTTCCGCCCAGGGCAGCGCCGTGCAAATGAGCGCACACGAGTGCACACATGCACACACGCTGTGTGCACATTTGCAAGAAATTTCAGATATATTCACGGCGTACACCTTTGGTTTCTGGTTTTCAAAAAGGACAACTGTAGACACGCCTCTTGCAATCCTGAGCAACTCAGGTCAAACACAAGACACTGTGCTCCAATAAGCTTACAGCCTTTCTGACACACCCCCTCATGATGTTACCTATATTCTACTCTACTACCCACCTACTCCTAGACTTACACTCTTGGGACATGGCTCACATGCTGGGGAAAATTGGGATTCACTATCCTTATTCTCATTTGCATAGGATTGCCTACTAATTCATGGTTGCATCTTTCACTCTGAGCTTCCCCCCTTAGCAACCACTACTCAGTGACCATGTTGTCTTCAGCCTGCCATTCACCTGCATGGCAAGATAAGCTTTTTAGTGAAAATGGCTATTTTTTTGCTATTTTTAAATTATTTTCTTGTTTTTTAAAGCGCCGCTACGCTTAAACATCAGAGATCGGGGGAAAAAAAAAGTTAGATTTTAATAATTTTAAACATTTATAAATGCCAATGGCCTTATATTTGGCCATTGGCATGCTTCTTCAACTGTATGCATCCTTTATTTGGAGCTGTCATAGCTCCATTTAGCTATTTGCGGAACGGTACTCCGTTACCAACAGAGTACATTTATGCAGGTAACACTAATCTTCCACGGACAGGTTAGTGCTTCCTGGATTGCAAATTACACTTATTTGCATAGCTTTCAGCAGCAAATGAGGTAATTTGCATGCCATGATGCTGTTTGTGCAAGAGTAGCTTTAGCAGCTCTCATGCACGCCCCTGCTGGCTATACCTGGATCGCACGGCAGACATATTGCATCCGTGAGCTCCTACACTCTTCTTGCACTCCATGCAAGCTTTCGTAAATCCAGCCCAGAGTTATATCATATGCATGTGTGAGTTTAATCTCTGCCCATCTAACATCATCTGACATACCTTATCACCTCAATGCAATCAGCATTTACAAAAAGTTGATAATCATACACATAGGAATATTTATTTCTGCAAAAAGCCCCACCCCCCAAAAAAACAAAAACAGCAATACTACTACAGCAAACAAAACTGAACCAAACTATTTAAAATTACCGCTAGAAGCCGTACTAATTGAGGAACCACAAAATTTATTTAAACGCTAAAATACAAACGTTTTTTGTCCAACACTGTGGTTAGACTTCTTCAGAATAAATCCCAAAACAGTAAAAATTTCTTTTCAAAACATATTTATACTGCGCGCCAAATACTCTAATGGTATAATTAATCCGCAGGTGTCTTAAAGGCACAGACTCCAAAATGAAAACAGGAACTACCGTAAGTCCGATTACTTTATAACCACAGTAATAACAAACCAATATATGATATCTATTATCTTATATTGATTATAATTACAACAACAAGTAAATGCTAACCGAAGAGTATGCACAATCTAATACTGATATTGACATGTGCAAATTGTGGGGAACTAAAAAAAAAAAAATATATATATATATATATATATATACATCCTACACAGGTCATATTAATACACTTCATGTTTTAAAAGTCATATATATATATATATATATATATATATATATATATATATATATATATATATGTTACCTGTCTAAATAGAGTTAAAATTAAATTAAATTAGACTACATATAGAAACAACAATCTAATATGACTTAAGATCAAGAAAAATATCAAATTGTGACTACCTGACGTTTGGTGTTTTAAAAAGACATATATATGTATGTGAAATTAATTTAAAAACATCTAAATACACCAAACTAAAATAACTAACATTCAAGAAAATTCTCATGTTAATACTTAATACTAATGCCCTAAATGGTATTAACAATATGCAACAATATTAAACATATTAAAAATATTAAAAATTCTAAACATTTTTAGAAAAATATCAACTATATTAAAGATATTAAAACTATTAAACTTCCACATAAAATACCAACTTTATGTCAACAATTGTGCTAAACATGTGAGATACATGCTACACTACAAAAAAGTGTTTAAGATTGTATATAAAAATTATTGTTTGAAGATTGTATGTTGAAAATTATATATGCAAATAATCTGAAAATCCCCTAACAATGTTAACAAACAGGACCTTATCTGTCCAAACTTCTAAGTTTTAGTAAACACATTAGGGAGCATTTTTCATTTAAACCTGGGTCAGAATAGGCATTAAGTTTAATTTGCCATAGTAACTCTTTCTTTTCTAGTAAGAGGAAAAAAGGGCCTCCCCTAGCATCTTGTGTGATTTGGTCAATTATTTTGAACTGGAACTTACGATGGGAATAGGAGAGAACATGTCTGGCTAAGGCGTTTTCTTCTTTTTGTAGGTTGATACTTCTCAAGTGTTCATAGACTCTATCACTCAACCTGCATTCCGTCTTGCCTATGTAAAAAGATGGACAGCCTTGGCAAACTGCCACATATACAACTCCCTTCAAGTTGCAGTTAAATTTTCCTTTTGTACTTAACTTAAAGCCATTGATATTAATATTAATACCTAATGACATATAGTGGCAGTAAGAACAATTGCCACATTGCATCATCCCCTTATTAGATGTCCTTGCATGTGTCGGTTGTTTTTGATGTAATAATTCTTTAAAACTTAGACCTCTTTTCCAAACTATCCTGGGTGTAGTACCCAGTTTGGACATGAGAATGTTATCATCTTTTAATAAAGCCCAATTTTTTATCAAAATTTCTTTTATATGTCGATAATCCAATGAAAACTTTAAAACACATGCTAAATGAAATTCTGTATCTATTTGTTGTTGATGTATTAGACCTTGTGTCTCTACATTACTCCATGACATAGGGGGGCTATACTGTCCTCTCTTGTTCTGCTTCAAAATAGGTTTAAAATGTCCATTACGTCTCTTAGATGTAACTTCTTCTATTAATTCTTCTATAATAGAAGTCGGATAATCCCTATTCAGAAACATTTGTTTTAAGTTCATACATTCTTCTTCAAAATTAATGTCTGTAGTTATCATACGTGCAGCTCTGACTAACTGACCTTTGATGATAGACTTTTTTTGATGCATTGGTTGTGCACTAGAAAAGTGGAGAAATTTATTAGGATAAGTGGGCTTTCTAAATATGTTTGCTTCATATACCCCCTGTTGGACATTTTTACATAAATTAATGTCCAAAAATGGAATTGAGGTAGTGCTAAAATTGTGTGTCAAATGCAGGAAATCAGTAGAATTGTTAAGCATGTCAACTATATCAATTGCTACCAAATCATCACCTTCAATAATCAATAATATATCATCAATAAACCTCACATAAAATTTGACTATGTGTTTCAAAGCCTGATTACCAAACACATATGTGATTTCCCAATATGACATCACTAAGTTGGCATAGCTCGATCCACAGGGGGATCCCATTGCAACTCCTTTCTTTTGGATATAAAATTGATTGTCAAACAATAAAAAATTATATGACAAAATCACGTCTAATATCTCTTGCACTAATGTGACTTCATCATCTGGGGCCCCATTCTGTTTCATTCTAGCTGTTGCCCATTCTATGCCTTGCTGATGTGGGATACTGGTATACAAGTCTTTTACATCTATTGTCAAAAAATTATGCTCTTTGTGAAATGTGAGATTATTGACTTTTTCCAAAAACACCCACGAGTCTTTCACTATCCATGAATCAATTACAACATATTTTTTCATTATTTCATCTATGCATTTGGCACAAACATAAGTGGATGACCTCCTGCCATCCACGATGGGTCTAAGCAAGGGATCATTGATGTTCTTGTGCATTTTGGGTACCCTGAAGATACAGGGTGCCCTTGGTGACTCAACTATAAGATAATTGAATGTGTGTATATCTATTCTCACTTCTATAAAAAGCTAATTTAAAAAGCTTTTAATAAATTGATTAGATTTATTATATTCTTTAATAGATGCTACTTCATATATATCTGATGTCAAAATATCTTTAATTTTCTTTGCATAATCTGGTGTGTCCCTCATTACAAGTCCCCCTCCCTTGTCCGGGTTCATAACCCTTACATCTGCTATCAACAACACCTGGAGAATGTCCTTCTCATCCTTAGTTAGATTATAACTGCTTTCTGACCTCTTCTCGCTTAATTTTCTAAGATCTAACTCACAAATTTTTTCAAAAGTATTCAATGTATTATGTAGTGGTGGGTTGAAGCAGCTTGTGACTCTTAATTTGTTACCAGTGAAATCTTGACCTCCTAATAGTTGGTTTAAATGTTGTTGTTAACATTGTTAGGGGCTTTTCAGATTATTTGCATATATAATTTTCAACATACAATCTTCAAACAATAATTTTTATATACAATCTTAAACACTTTTTTGTAGTGTAGCATGTATCTCACATTTAGCACAATTGTTGACATAATGTTGGCATTTTATGTGGAAGTTTATAGTTTTAATATCTTTAATATAGTTGATATTTTTCTAAAAATGTTTAGAATTTTTAATATTTTTAATATGTTTAATATTGTTGCATATTGTTAATACCATTTAGGGCATTAGTAGTAAGTATTAACATGAGAATTTTCTTGAATGTTAGTTATTTTAGTTTGGTGTATTTAGATGTTTTTAAATTAATTTCACATACTTTTTAAAACACCAAACGTCAGGTAGTCACAATTTGATATTTTTCTTAATCTTAAGTCAGCTTAGATTATTGTTTTTATATGTAGTCTAATTTAATTTAACTTTAACTCTATTTAGACAAGTAACATATATATATGTATCAATATGACTTTTAAAATATGAAGCGTATTAATATGACCTGTGTAGGATGTATATATATATATATATATATTTTTTTTTTTTTTTTAGTTTAGTTTTTAGTTCCCCACAATTTGCACATGTCAATATCAATATCAGTAGTAGATTGTGCATACTCTTCGGTTAGCATTTATTTGTTGTTGTAATTATAATCAATATAAGATAATAGATATCATATATTGGTTTGTTATTACTGTGGTTATAAAGTAATCGGACTTACGGTAGTTCCTGTTATAATTTTGGAGTTTGTGCCTTTAAGACACCTGCGTATAGAGAGGGGCGTGGTAGGATGCTGAACTGATAGCTGCACTTCATTTCAGCTCTCTTACCTCAATACAATTCCTGACAGGAATTTTACAAAATAATATTTAATTTGAAGAAATTTTTATTACTAACTTATTTCTAATAACTCTGAGCATCTATAAGAAAAATTTTATTGTCAGAACTTGAATAATTCCTGTCAAATTAATTACTGGAAAATCAGCACCAATATCAGCTTTACAGCATGAGTCATCTAAGGAATACAGCACAAGACTCTTCTCTCAAAAAAGACCTGCAGTCTCTCATTACAAATATACAGGAACTTACAATAAAATCGACAAGATGGACAATAAAATAGATACTTTTAAAGAAAAGTGCTCACAACAACTGGAACAGCTTCAAGAAATGTTTACACAGCAGAAAGGACAGATATCACTTATTGAACAGTCATTAAGTGACATTGACACTAGAGTCCAAATAGAAGAACAACAAACTGAATTCTTACTTCAACAGAATACATATTTACTAGAAAAGCTTGATGATATGGAAAACCGAACAAGAAGAAATAATATTAGAATATATGGTCTACCAGAAAAATCTGAAGGGGACAATATGATAAACTTTCTTACCACCTGGATACCAGATGTAACAAAAATACCTGAAGCTCTTTCATATGGTATAGAGCGAGCATAGATCACTAGCAGCTTCTGGAAATGCTTCTTCTCCGGGTAAGAACAAGCCGAGATCTATAATTGTGAGACTTTTTCTACACAAGATAAAGATCTTATATTAAGAAATGCTTGGGCAAATTCTCCCATCAAATACAATGATTCATTAATAAGATTTGACAATGATTATTCTACAAAGGTGGTTTCAAAAGAAAAGAATTTCTACCAATAAAAAACCTTGAAGAAAAAGCAACTGAAAGTCCATCTTTTATTCCCAGCAAGACTGAAAGTTTTCTACCAAATGGAATAAAAATCTTTGAAACAGTAGATTCAGCAATAAAATACCTTACCAACAACAACATCCTAATACATGAAGAATCTATGGACTGGACAATAAGTACACAAGAGAAATGCTGAAGTAAATAATTGGAAAACTGTTGAGCAAAAAAAAAAACTAAAGGACAAATAATCTTACATATGTTATATTCTGTAAAAATCTAAATAATAATACTAACAACAAAAAAAGTTCTTACTGTCTTCAAGTTACACCAAAACAGGTACTGTTTTCATTTATATTTTAAATGTCAAAATTAGCATAAATGTAAATACATTTATCTCAAATCACATCAATATACTAAGCATAATTTAAACATTACTCTATTTTTCATTATTATCCATCTATTATTTTCATATTCTTAATCAGAGTAATCAATGCATAATAATGTTCCCAAATAGTTTATTTATTTATTTATTTATTTATTTATTTTCTCTCTTTGTGTTTTGTTGTTTTATTTGTTCTCTTCTTTTATAAAATCTTCATTAACTTATAATATTTTAATCAGTATATGGTTATATTGCTTAATAGGTATAGTAATGGCTGCTATATAACTTATTATCAGTTACATCCCTGACAGCATTACTTTTTATAAGTTAAAAGTGTCCCTGTTTGGATAAACGCCAATGCTGGGCAGAAATGTGTTGCTTTTGAAATGAAGTATTTCAGTTAGGATGTATCATAAGACTACTTTAAATAATCTTAAAAGATGTTCTGCCTTTGACCCATATGCACATACTGATATAGTCCAGTGAAAAATATGTTTTAAGTGATATTTTGAGGCTATAAGTCATGTGTGTTGTGGCCCAGACATCCGGAGTTGAAAGATGCTTGTGACTAGCTTAGATATCCTGTTGTCTTTTCTTTTGTAGAGAAATAAGGCATAGCATGTTTAAAATGCAAAGTTTGACAGTTGTGAACACTACTCCACAAACTAGAGTGCTCGCGTGCACACTACATGAGTTTGTCACCAAGTAAGAGAAGGGAAAAGAAAAAAGAAAAAACACATACCTTTTCCCGCTTGGTTCTCGAGACAATTTAACAGCCACAAACATCACTAGAAACTTGAGTTACTTATTGCTTGTCGCATTTACTTGTACGCCATCCCCTGACTCTTTCTAATTGACGTCTAGTCAGAAAATAAGCTAGGTCCACATTTAAAGATACAGAAACCTAAATTCCTTCTATGGAAATATAAATAATATAAAAGGTTCATATAAATATACACAGATATTTATTTTTGAAGCACTTTCAGTTTATGGCTACTGATGTCTTCTAGCACCTTGATAGATAAGGACATATATCTGCTTGTCTTTCTATCAGTTTAGATTTCCAGACATTTTAGCTATCCCTTACTATGTTTTATACAGCAGAGTTTAAAAAGCAGAAATTAATCATCAGCAAATAAAATCACTGCTGTTTTACAAATTCTCTAAAGAAACTAGTAAATGTCAAGCAACTGACAGGTTTGTTTTGGGAGGGTTGCCATTTCCCACGCTGGTGCTCCTGCAGAATACTACTGATGTCCTGCTGCCAAGGTATGCCCTCGGGTGGGCAGGTGGGATGCAACAAGAAGGTTGGATGTGCATTTGGCAAATCAAACATTTAGATGGCGGTATGGTATACTAGATGGAGAAAGTGGAAGCAATGATTGTATAGGCAACTATAATGAGTAACATAACAACAGTGGATTTGACCCGGTGTGTCAATTATACAATGTTTATATCCCATGTGGCTTTGGGCTTTGTCGAAGCATCTGTGTTCTACACACATATTGTGTTGGATCTGATTTGAGTGGAAGGGGGAGAGGCTTAGCCCACACCCTAATTTGTTACTGGGTTGCCATGCATTATGGGCATGCATTGTGGCAGGTACTCAACGGGCTATCCATCCTTAGATGGCTCATGCTGTTCCCGTTTGCTCATCTGAATGGTGACTGTGGCTGTGCTCTTCTTGTTATGTTGCCTGGCTGTGGCTTCACCCTTCTTATAATATTGCCTGGCTTTTTACATTATCAAGAATGACACAATACTAGTGTATGCGGGTATATCATGTTACTGTTAGTGTGGACAAGGATGCTTGACAATGCAACTATGATTCTTGGACCTTTCTGCAGACGGGTGTGTTGTCTGGCAGTTGAGAGCCTGGTTGTTCCTGATCAGCGGACCTGTATTTTTGTGTTCCACAGTGACTGCATGAAAGGATGCCAGTATTGGTCTGCAAGTTTGGTGGGCAGTAGATTCGATGGGGATTGATTTGAGGAGACACTTGTATTATGGCTGGGGCACTTGACATTTGATAAATGTATCCTCTCAATGATGCGTTCTGTCTGGTCATTGGCTGTAAAACAGCTTTTCTGAGAAATATTGTTGTGGTGCCAGTTAATGATTTGGATTAAATGTTTCTATATACAGTCGTGAAGCAATTGCCAGGATAAAATGGTACTCTTGCAGTGCATGGATCATCGTGGCTGTCCTCCGATGTTGGAGGAAAAACAAGCTTCTTGGACACCTTTTGGCGTGGTAAAGGTGTTACCCATGGTTTGAATACGTTTTGTCTATTTGCTGCAAAATGGGTTGGGAATTTTGGCCTGTAATATTTTCAGACATGGTGGTTTGAATCTTGGCAGCTTCCATTGTTTTGATGTGTTCTCCAGTATACTTTTGTTCAGTCGTAGGATTGAATTACTGGTGTTGAGTAGGTCAGGATTGTATCTCCAGCACTTGTTGTCAGCAGATAGACTCACTGGTTGGGTGTCAGTCTAAGCTGTGGGAGTTGATGTGTGATATACATAGATGTTTGCTTTGAGGGTGTGGTCAAGTCCTGTGCAGTTTTACCTCTGTACTGTGTCAGTTTTCATTGTGCAGGGTCCCTCTGAGGGTTGATGGAAGTGTTGGCAACAAGACACTCAATCAGGTAACAACATTATGAGTGGTCTCTTGGATAAGGGAGATGTCTAAATTGTGATCTTGTTGTCTCCAGCCATGGGAATTGTCTTTGAAAAGCTGAAAAATGCAATCAGAGGAACATATTTAATGTCTACTAAAGAAATATTAATATACTTATACATTGTATTGCATTTCAGTTTATGTTAAACATGAAATATGATGTGGTTTCAGAACTATTCATGTTTTTATTCCAATATGACTTTGCAAATATTAATTTAAACACTGGTTTCGGACTTGAGTAGTCTAAAACAATTGCACAACAATGGTACTGTATTATACAGTAATGTCAGTAAATAGTTTTCAACAGATGTATGAAGTATACAGTTATAGATTTTAACATGATGTTTATTAATACCCTAAATTATTTTGAAATGATACTACCTTAATCTAAATATTTGTACCTTTTGAAACCTGCTTAGAAGTAAGTATTATTGAATTACAATAAGATGAGTAAAGAATATATGTATATATTTTAGCTGATTAGATTATCGTAATATATTATTCAATTATCTTTATTTAAAACTAAGAGGATAAGAGAAACTGATCCAAATATTATTTGTGAGGGTAGAAAGTTTGTTTGGTTAGATTCACTAACCAAACAAAGAGGTATATTACCTCATAGCAATAGGGAATGGTTTTAAGGTTAAGAATTACAAGTTTGGAAGTTCTTTGTTTTTTTTTTATTCTATCACTTTGGTGTCACTCAGAAACATGCAAAAATCATACAAGAAAAACTTTTGAATTCTGTATCCAAGATGGAACTAAGAATAAACAATATTTACATAAACTCACACATAAAACAAACTCAAAACTAGGAAATGAAATGTTTATCCATAAATGTTAATGGTCTAAATAATAGTAATAAAAGGAGAAGCCTATTCAAGTACATAAACTTACATAAACCACAAATAGTCTTTTTACAAGAGACACACTTATTAGATAGAGATATAAACAACTTAAATATTAATAATTACACAGTACTAATAAACTCTCAATATAAAACAAAAAAGAGGAGTAGCTATACTACTGCAACTCAACTATAACACCTAAAATAATTACTACTCATCAAGATACATCAGGTATGTTTTGTCTAGTTTCAATAGAGTTAAATAAGAGAATCTATACGTTAGTAAATCTATATTGGATCCCAGGACTAGGATTAAAAACAGTTAAACAGCATTTTGAAGAGATAATTCATTTAACTAAGGGTAGCCTGATATTGGCAGGAGACTTCAACTGTATAATGAATGAAAAGATACAGATTCTAAATCCAAAAGAAGAAAACAACCTATCTCTAAAGCACTATCAAAATTTATAGATACATTGTATTTGAAAGATATAAATGAATTTGCAGAACCAGACTCACTAATCTTCACATTTTATTCTCATAGATATAAAACTAACTCTAGAATTGATAGAATATATGTTGCCAATGACCTAATAACAAAAATTGACAAAGTCAAAATCATAAATTGTCCTTTATCTGATCATAATGCCATAGTCTTTGAGATAGAGCTTACACCATTTTATTCAAATCCCATTACTAGGATACCTTCCTATATCACAAAACTGAGAGATTTCAAAGAATTTTATGAAGAAACAATCAAAAACTTTCTAGAAATAAATTACACAGAAGATATTTCAGAAATATATGTCTGGGATTCATTAAAAGCAGTTACATATGGGAAGATATTATCCTGGTACATAAATAAAAGGAAGTTATGGAATAAAGATATGCTAGACTTACAAAACAAAGCAGATAAATTGAAACTGGAAATACAAAAGGGTAATGCTACTCAAGTTCAAGAACTTACACAAATCAATAAGAAGTATACAGAATTGCTACACCATAAGATTATGATTAACTTAGAAAAGATAAAAATAAACTCATACTCTACTAATTCAGCACACCTGAGATACTTAACTAATAGAACAAAAAATAATTAAATCTAAGCAAATAAAAGAAATATTTATTCCCAATACTAACAAAAGAGTTACGGAACTAAATGATATTTTAGAAGCATTCAGACTCAATTTAACATTGATAATTCCATAAATACTCAAGATACACCTACTAAGGATATAAAAAATACTTAGAAAACAATATTCATATTAAATTAACACAAGAACAAATAGACATTATAAACAAACCAATCAATATGACAGAATTAAAATCACAAATTAAAAAGCTCAAGACAAATAAAGCACCTGGCCCAGACAATATGCTACCAGAAATGTATAAATTAATACCCAATCAAGCCATATCTTTATTATTAAAAGTATATGATATAGCCAATAAAGATTTGAATATACCACCCTCTTGGAAATATTCATTGATATCCCAATTATCAAACCAAATAAAGATGAAAAACAGTGTTCCTCATATAGGCCAATATCATTACTCAATATAGACTACAAGATGTTTATGGCTATATATGAATAGGATCAAACACTTTCTTCCTTTCTTAATTCACAAAGATCAAACAGGTTTTATTAAAGGAAGAAATACTTCAGATAATATTAAAAGAATACTAACATTAATAGATTATAGCAAACATAAAGTCCTAAATTTAAATGTAATCTCATTAGATATTAATAAAGCTTTTGATTCGGTTAACTGGAACTTTCTTTCACTAGTTTTAAAAGAATATAACTTTCCTTCTAATTTTAATAATCTTATCCAAATACTATATGAAAAATCTACTGCATATGTTAAACTGGGATCATATAGATCAGGCCCTATAACAATAAAAAAGGGAACTAAACAAGGTTGCCCTTTATCACCATTGTTATTTGCATTACTCATAGAACCCTTTGCAAATCAAATCAGATCAAACAATAACATAAAGGGCATTTGTATTAATAAAATGTTAAACCTTAAAATCCAACTCTTTGCTGATGACATACTATTAACTCTCTCAGATGCAAATGAGTCTTTGAATGCTCTATTTAACTCCATGAATACATTTCAAAATATTTCAGGCTTAAAATTTAATGAAAACAAAACTAAAATTATGCCCTGTAATTGTAAAAAAAAAAATAATATAAACAAAAGATTTTCCAAATATATAGTAACAGAAAGTAAATTATTATATCTGGGAATAAATCTACTCAATGAATTAACAGATTCTCTAATATTTAACTATAATAAAATACTAGACAAAATAGAACAAACAATTGGTTACTGGAATAAATATATCTTTTCAACAGCAGACAGATTATATCTTATTAAAATAAACATATTTCCCAAAATATTATACTTAATACAAAATTTTTCATTGCCACCTCCCAAATATATTATTCAAAGATACAATAAACTAATTTTAAATTTTCTATGGTTTCCAAATAAACCCGTATAGCCTTAAATAAACATTTGCCAGATTGGGAAGATGGTGGAATTAATTTACGGATATTGATTTATATATTACCTCATCTGTTATTAAAAACATAACACTATGGTTAAATAATTCATACACACCTATATGGAAACAAGCCCATGAGCAGATTTACATAGAAATCAATTATAATCACATACAAGACAACTTAACAGTAATACCATCACCCCTTATATGGATGTTAAAAGATTATTTTTAGGAAAAGAAATAATATTAATAAATTGCCATCAAACTATGTAAGCTCTACACTTTCAGTGTTCAGAACATATATAAACAAAATACCAAATATTAATTCTTGGATTTTTCTTATTTTCCTATAGCTTTTACACCAAATATTCTAGATACATTCCAAATATCTAAAATAAATATACTTAAAGAAGAAACCTTACTCTTTTGGCATCAACTTATAGAGAAAGGGAAAATTCTAACAAAGGAACAGATAATTTATAATTATAATATAAATAAAGACAATTGGCTGTTTTACAAAATCTAAGGCATTTTCTTATAAATAAAATAGAACAAATGCAACCTTCAGTTAGACATGAAGCTCCAAAACTCATTGAATACCTTATTCTTATCACAAAACAGCCTTATCAGGGTACAGGTTATTTGTCTAATATCTATAAAATTGTTAAAAAACAAAAGCTATCATGAAAAATCATACTGGGATTATTATACTTTAATAAACAACCATCCTCCAGTTGAAGAAGAAAAAAGTAATATTCTAAAATCTTCCAAATTTTCTACATTATCAAAATACTGGCAATTATTCACTTGGAGATATCTACATAGAAGTTTCTATACACCACATAGGTTAGCCAAAATGTATTCTATTGAAGATCAATGTTGGAGATGCCATACCAAGATAAAAGCAGATTGGCAGCATGTTTTTTTATGAATGTATATGTCTCAATATGTACTGGAAATCCATTAATTATTTTTTTCAGACTGTTTATAATGATAATTTTCAATTAACAAAGTCTTTAATTTTATTCAACTCTCCTATTCCAAACTGTGTACCAAAAAAAGACACTAAAATCCTATGGTCACTATTGGCAATTTCATGTAAAATCATAACTATACACTGGAAAAATGAGGCTTCACCTACGTTCAAGGAATTTGAGACTTTAACAACAACAGTTGCTCACATGGAAATATTAACAGTGAAGAACAGAACTAAAAGATCTACTTCTTACTATTACTCTTGGATGAAAGTACTGGAAATACTTGAAAATATCGAAGAAGATATATCATCTTATGTTTCTAACTTTATATAATATAGAATTTCAATGTTATTTGCATAGACACCAATGTAAATAGTTATATAATGGTTTGAAGTTAGTAATGTTTTAGAATTGTAAATATGTTATTTATCTTTATTTCATGTAATGTTTAAGACATCTTATTTGAAATAATAAAAAAAATATTTAGTGAAAAAAAAAAGACACCTGCGTATTAATTATACCATTAGAGTATTTGGCGCGCAGTATAAATATGTTTTGAAAATAAATTTTTACTGTTTTGGGATTTATTCTGAAGAAGTCTAACCACAGTGTTGGACGAAAAACGTTTGTACTTTAGCGTTTAAATACATTTTGTGGTTCTTCAATTAGTACGGCTTCTAGCGGTAATTTTAAATAGTTAAAAACAGCAATACTGCTGCTGTACTATAGGAAGTATGTATAAATTTCACTCAATTATACATGCATAATACTCCTGGAAAGTAGCTAAGGTAATGCACAGCAGCAGTAGCAATTGTAAATAATATTAAAAAAAATGATGATTGAATAATGGCTTTTATCTTCTATGTAAATGAAATGTGGTTGCATCCCTTAAAATAAATAACTAAATAAAACATGTAAGTGACAAAGCTGTTTTGGTCAAATTAAATTTGCCTATAATAATAGTACCTGGTTTACTGTCCCTGCTGGTTAACTGGGTTTGATTAAGGTGTTGTCACATCCCAAAGGGAGTGGCTATAAACCTGTTAACCGCAGCCCTGCCTGTACTTTCTTCATTCTGGACCTGACATGTCGACTAATGGCAGCATCTGTAAAGGTATGAGGTTACGCTCAGAGGTGGTCAGATAAGAAGACCAAAATTATGGTACCTTATTAGAGAGGTGTACCTGGACAAGATCCAGGTGTGCATGAGATATTATGAATGGGAAATGATAGACATCTGGCAGGAGTTGTGTGAGCACCTATCATATGATTATAGCTCAAAATATCTAAAGCTGTTTTGACTGAAACCTTTTTTAGGGAGTGAAAAATACAGAAAGCACAAAATATCTAAAGCACATTTGACTGAATGCTCATTTCATATAGTCTCTGTAGGTAAGATTTCACATGAAAATGCATGTTTGACTGAACATGTTATAGTGAATGGTGTGCATATGTGACAGTTCATGGGTTTTAGGGTTAGGATAAAGGTTAGGTAAGTGGATATCTTTACTGTTCTGTATCTTTGGTGCTGTGTGGCCTTTCATCTTGTGTAGTTTTACTGTTGGTATTGTAAAGAGTAGGGTTAGGGGAAGCGGTACAGACAGTTACAGTTAGGATTGGCACACATGTAAATGATTGTGTTGGGGCAAAAAACACAATTTCCCTACCAGTACCATTAGATTTTGTAGTTGGGTGTATGATATAACGTATTATTAGCAGGATAGAAGTTTTAGATATTTATTTAACATTTCTTTACCAGGAAACTCCAACTTGGAATGAGTCAATTTTCAGCAGAGACCCAGGGAGAAAAGTTACAGATGCATGTCTTTGTAATGTGGGAGGAAACCAGAGCACCCAGAGAAAACCCAAATGATCACAGGTAGGATATGCAGACTCCACACAAAAATCTCTTGCTGTGAGGCAACAACGCAAACTGCTGTACCACAGCACCATCCAGTTTTCAGAATTCAACATTATGAACTTTCATTGTTTTGTGCTTTCATTGTTGTTGTTCTTTTTTTTTCTTTTTGCTGTTGTACTGTTTGTTTTTTTTAGGTATTTTGAGTTTTAGATATTTCAAGACACACACACACACACACACACACACACACATATATATATATATATATATATATATATATATATATATACTTATAACATTAACAGACTATGGCTCGGGCTGTGCTTGTCCTTACAAAAATATGATTTTTTTTCTATTTTTTTTTTCTTTTCTTTTGTTTCTTGTTTCATCCACTGAAGTTTTGACCAGTATGCTTAATCGGATTGAAGCTCTGATTATTTGTCTGAAAGAGGCATAATGGAAACTGTTTTCAATTATTGCAGAAAACTGAAAAGAAAACATTATACATGGAAGTTATTAATAAATGATAAAATAGTCACCCAGCCACAGGACATAGTAACTGTAAATGCACAAAAATGTTATGCAGATTTCACAATAAGCAGTGACATATGTCATACTGTTACAGAGAAATGCTGCCACACGTAAAATTAATAACACACATTTCATGTTAACAGAAAACATACTTGATATTAATTAAAGATTTAAAATTCCAGGATAAAATTCTGTTGTCAGGGTATTGGGTAAACAAAATGACAGTAGCAGATAATCAGGTATTAAAAGCAATTGATTTAACAATAAAATCGGTCTCTTTTCAAAAGTTGATGTATACGCAGTTGATGATTTGGAATAATGCTTATTATACTTGTCTTAGGTTACATAAATTTAATCCTAGGAATTCTCCAACTTGTCCATATTGCACAAATCAAACGATGGATCTTCTTCATATGTTCTGGAGCTGCAAGTGTATATATAAACTTTGGAACTCTCTTAGAACGCAACTACAAAAGATGGGTTATCAAAGTTCAACGTTATCATGGGAATTTATGATTCTACATGTTCCTCCAAGAGAGCTCTCTAGGTCACAAACTATAATATGTATGAATATTTTTTGCTGATGAAGTTATATATAGCTACAAATTGGTTAGAACCAGATAAGACATCATGGGATAATTTCAAGCTTGTGGCTATAAAGCATATATTAGCACATAAATTACTCCTGAAGCAAAGTAACAAAAATATTAATAAAAAGGTTTTAACATTATATTAGCATAATACTGTTATTAGGAATATATTAAAGTTTGGATGTATATGTGGAGGAAACAATGTTTTGAAAATATGTATGATATGTATGGACGCAAAGTACTTCTACAAATGTTTTGGCTTTGTTTTTTTTCCCTTTTTTGGAATAATGACGATTTTTATATGGAAGCATTTCATGTAGATATTGTATATAGTTTTGATAGTAATAGTAGTGAATTATGTGTGTGATTTTATTGTATTTTGAAAATATATATCAATAAAAATTTATTATGGAAAAAAAAAAAAAAGAAAACATACTTGATGGTTTCCTATACAGAATCAAGAAAAAACATAGCAATGCTGTCAGCCATGTCAAACATGATATTATACAACAACCCCCCATTAATATTCAAAAACGAGCACACTGATTGGTCAGCGTGCACGTTGTAAATCCGAGTTATAGTAATGGAAAAAGGTCTGGTCGCCCAGACTTTTACCATTACTATAACTCTTTTTTTACAGCAACACTGTCTTGCTATGTTAAATGAGTTTAACATAGCGAGACAGTTTAAAAAAAGCAACAGAGATTCTCCGTTGCTTTTTTTAAAGTTGTCTTGCTATGTTAAACCCATTTAACGTAGTGAAACAGTTTGTAAAAAGCAACGGAGATCTTGCTTTCTCCGTTGCTTTTTTCAAAACTGTCTCGCTATGTTAAATGGGTTTAACATAGCGAGACAGCTTTAAAATAAGCAACGGAGATTCTCCGTTGCTTTTTTTAAATCTGTCTCGCTATGTTAAACCCATTTAACATAGCAAAACAGTTTGTAAAAAGCAACGGAGATCTTGCTTTCTCCGTTGCTTTCAAACTGTCTCGCTATGTTAAATGGGTTTAACATAGCGAGACAGCTAAAAAAACAGCGGAGATTCTCTGTTGCTTTTAAATCTGTCTCGCTATGTTAAA
This sequence comes from Protopterus annectens, assembly GCF_019279795.1. Taxonomy (NCBI): domain Eukaryota; kingdom Metazoa; phylum Chordata; order Ceratodontiformes; family Protopteridae; genus Protopterus; species Protopterus annectens. The sequence continues at coordinate 1,913,018,002 of NC_056739.1, forward strand.
CCCATTTAACAAAACAATTGTAAAAGCAGCGGAGATCTTGCTTTCTCCGTTGCTTTTTTCAAACTGTCGCTATGTTAAATGGGTTTAACATAGCGAGACAGCTTTAAAATAAGTAACGGAGATTCTCCATTGCTTTTTTAAAGCTGTCTCACTATGTTAAACCCATTTAACATAGCGAAACAGTTTGTAAAAAGCAACGGAGATCTTGCTTTCTTAGTTGCTTTTACCCACAACTCTGATGTACTGCGTAGGCATACGCATGCACAGTACACCAGAACTGACGCAGAATACCAGACAGCTGCAGAAGGGCAGCAAGGAGGCATTATACAATGCCATTATTTAAGAAAAGTAATTATTTTTTTTCTTAAATACTGTCATTATATAATAACCCACACCTGGGTGTGGGTAATGCTGGATTTACTCACGGTTGGCTTTGTTTGGCCACTCGGGCTTCGCCCTCGTGACCAAACCACACCAACCATGGGTAAATCCAGCATTACCCATACCCAGGCATGGGTTATTGCTATAATATTAATATGTGGATATTTCTCAGATCTATGACTGTAATGCCACCACTTCCTAAATGGATGGAGTCACTTCCCATCTTAATAATTTTAGCTCCATCAAATTGACCTGCATACCATGGAAACATGGACAAAGTCCTAGCAGATGAGAATTACCCAGAAGGGACACTTTTATGATATAAGGAACAGTATGGGTTTATGAAGTGGAGGATGTGCCTTTTAAATCTTGTGACAGCAGCACATAAAGAACCTGGACTGCATGCTAATTATCTTAATCTTATTAAATTACTTAACACTATTCAAAATGAAGTAACAAATGGAAAACTAAAATCTCTAACTGTCAATACATACATAATTCAACAGGAAAAATGTTTGGAAACTATCAATACATAGCAAGTCAGTAGAGGGAGTTATCCTTCCAAAAAGTACTCCAGGTTGAATTGTATGTCTAATAGCAAACACTAATGGTTTGGGAGAAGTATTTTGGAAAAACACTAAGTGAACGTTTTGGTGAGGTGATTTTTACAGGTTTTGGATTTTGGCTGCATTTTCACATGCTTGATTGGATTGTAGGCTTTATAGGCCCTTATAGGCCTACAGTTTACATTTGCTCACTATACACACTGAGCAGAGTGGAGGAGGGGCATTGACTACAACTCTGATCTGAGATATATAAGTATCCTGGGTTTTTTTGGCTTATTTATACTGGTTATTGCTTCTAACAATTTATATATAGCACTTTTTATTGCCTGCTGCATACTTTTTATTGTATTTTATTGCTATTAACTAATCTGCATGGGTAACTGATTTGTTTGTAGTTAAAAGCATTCTGTAGAGTCTCTTTGCTCCATTATCTTTTTAAAAACTTTCATTTTGTGGCTCACTGCTGTCATAAAGATTTCTGTAGTGTTGCGTGTATGCTAATAGCTTTAGTATTGTCCCAGTTCAGATTTGCTGGCTCTGGGCCTGTTTGTTTTTGCAGTGATTGTTCTGAGCACATGAACAGGCCATCTTGAATTAGCAGAAGCCTTTCTTTACCTTCGTGGCTGGATTGTGTTCATTGGATGCTGGCTAGTGGGGGCGGGTTCATTTGTGCTTTTTTAATAAAACAAGTTGTCTAAGGTTGTATCTTCTGGGGTGATAATTTACTTGAATGGCTCACCAGATGCGCAGTAGCAAGCACCACCCAAACCCCACCCGCATTTCTTGATGTCACGGTTACTGAATGAATATTCAACCGGACTGTCAGGACATGAGCAATAACAGCCTAAAATCACTGTAATACCAATATTAACATCTGTTACTAAATGAATATAGGCAACAAGTGTATAATATCAGCATTTACTGTAATCCAGACTGTCAGGACATGAGCAATATTGACATCTGTTACTGGGTATCCGGAGTTAGATTAATGGGTTGTGAGGTGAAGTGCTTTACATTGGTGGTATCCAGAGTTACACACAGAGACAGAGAAACAGATAAATAAATAAATTTATATTTTTATGGTGCTGCAGTAGCGTTGTCGCCTCACAGTAAGATGCTGTCTGGTTCGATTCTCAGCTAGAGCGTCTTCTCCGTGGAGACATGCGTGAATGGGTGTACCTTCGTTGAAGGTTGTGCATCAGGCCTGGCAAGCCGGTACGTAAAAATCAACTGCCAATCATTAGCGGACCAGAGTTCCGCTGTGGCGACCCCTAATCGGGAAAAGCCGAAAGACACAAACAAACAATTGAGGTGTTTCATAATTGGAACTAGTGTTTACAGTACTTGTGTTACATTTGGGGCTTTGTATGCATTTATTTTATGCATACGTATAACTGCAGAGTGAAATTAATGTGTTTGCAGTGCTAGTGTTACATTTGGGGCTTTGTATGCATTTATTTTATGCATATGTGTAACTGAGGAGTGAAATTAACATGTTTACAGTGCTTGTGTTAAGTGGCTTCTATTGCGGAGTTAAACGTGTTTGTGTTTATGTGGACATGTGTAACTTCGGAGTGAAATTAACATGTTTGCAGTGCTTGTGTTATATTTGGGGCTTTGTATGAATTTATTTTATGCATATATATAACTGCGGAGTGAAATTAATGTGTTTACCGTACTTGTGTTAAGTGGTTTGTATTGCAGAGTTAAACGTGTTTGTGTTTACGTGGAAATTTGAGGCTTTGTATGAATTTATTATAAATTATCATGCTTGTGTTACATTTCAGCCATAGGTGGTTTGTTCTGGCATGTCAATCATGCCTCATTCATATGCAGGTTCGGCCGTCAATCAGACGCGCCACACCCACACCTGCGAGAAACTCCGCGTGAGCCAGTCAAGTAAAATATCGCCTCTTCTGGTATTTAAGCCCTAACTTTGAGAGGACTTCTGTCTATACACACTGAGCAGAGTGGAGGAGGGGCACTGACTGCAACTCTGATCTGAGATATATAAGTATTCTGTTTTTTTGGCTTATTTATACTGGTTATTGCTTCTAGCAATTTATATATAGCACTTTTTATTGCCTGCTGCAGACTTTTTACTGTATTTTATTGCTATTAACTAATCTGCATGGTTAACTGATTTGTTTGCAGTTAAAACCATTCTGTAGAGTCTCTTTGCTCCTTTATCTGTTTAAAAATTTTCATTTTGTGGCTCACTACTGTCATAAAGATTTCTGTAGTGTTAAGGTTGTAGGCTAATAGCTTTACTATTGGTCCCCACCCTTCCTCCCTATTGGTGTCTTGTTGTTATACTTCTTGGCTTTGCAGTTGCCCACCCCTACTGTAAATTTGATCTGGGACACTCCTCCCAGTCTAGTGTCATCAGTTCATTCTACCTACTACAGAGAGAACATCTGAGAAGATCTTCTGTTCCTCCTTTCTCCCTTTCTTAAAAAAAAAAAATTGCCTAAATTTCCTTGTGTTCTGACTGTGCTTCTCAAACATTTTGGAAATACTGTATTTGCTTTAATATTGCTACAACTCAAGTGCTCTAGGTTGCACTGCATCTGAATTAAGTGTGTTTTAGCTGCTTTTCTGTATATATAGACTTCTCTGTATATGTAGACTAACTACTTATTCTACAGTATTACTGCCTCTTAAATCGTTTTTCAGTTATGCACTTGCCTTGCTTCTTTTAAAAAGTTTTAAATTGCTAATTTTGTAGAGTTTTAATTGCATTTACTGTTTAAGACTACACACTCAAGTGTGTTAGCCTTTTCTGTGTTTACTTACTGTATTATTGCATTGTTTAGCCTGTTTTAACAAAAAAAAAAATACTATCTTGTTTGCTCATTTCCCACCTTTCCTAGTCAGTATAGTCCAGATCCCAGGGTTTGCTTGTCTCAGGACTTTATTTTCTGTGTTCAGAGCTATCTAGACCTTGCTGTAGTAGCATGAAGTCCTACTGCTTACCAGTGGGAGTGGTGAGCATTGTACTGCCTATCTAACATTAGAGGAGTGGTTTCCAGCTCTGAAATTGTAATTTTATTTGCCTTTTTGGGCTGATTTCTATCCCTTTCAACTTTCTGGCTTACAAACGCGTGTGCTTGCACATTTTTCGCATCGTGCAGCACAGTGGGGCTACAGTTAAACTATTCCAGGTGCCAGAAAGTCTGCTGTTCAATTTTTCCCTTAGAACTAGCTGGTTTCTCAGTAGTAGCACTAAAATCTAGACCCCTGTGACTAGCACTTGCTCTAGAACCTGATGGAAAGCACTAGGAAGCCTGAAACTGATACAAGCACTCAACTCTTCTTGTCAATAAGGAGAAATTAATCGTAGACACTAAACATCCTATAATTGCAAAGTACCTTGCAAAGGTAAGGGAAAATAGCTCTTGTACTTAACAAAAAAAGCACCTAATCAGGCATATCCAAGGGTCAGCTTCCGGTGATTTCTCCTGTACACCTGGCGAATCTGGGCATACTGGGGCAATGTGGAAACTGCCTCATGTACAACGACAACCCTCTTCTCCTACCACCCAACACTACAACCTGTGAGAAATGCACTTAAATAGCCAAACTGGAAGCAAAGCTCTCTCCAGCCAAGATTGTACTAGACAGTCAAGAGGAGAAGGTTACCACCTGAACTACACCTCAAGCAACGCATAGCCCTTGAAAACCCACACCATCAACACCCACACATAGCAACACTAAACCCACATATGCGAAGGCCCTTAACATTAACCTGCCCAAGCAACAAGGACCTCCGAAGTTGAAACGCAAACACCAGTCACAACCAAAGTGACACATAGCTCACAACACCAGTGTGCCACCCAACAACAGCCCCTAAGGCAATACAATGTACCCAAAACTTTAGTCATAGGTGACTCTATAGTCAGGCACACTGATGTCCCACTCACCAGGCTGAACAAGGAGAAAATTACAGTCAGCTGCCTGTCAGGTGCCAGGATCCGCCACATAAGGCATGCACTAAAGTCACTCCACAAGTAGAAATACGACTCTGTCATTGTCCATGTTGGAGTGAATGACTTGAGACATACCTCCCTGGACTACATGGAAAGAGACAAGAAAGAGCTCTCAGATCATGTGGCCCAGGCATGTATGACCCTAGCCCTGAGTAGCATCTTACCTTTACCCAGAATGATACTGCAGTATAAGGACAAAATGATTGACTTCAACAATTGGCTAAGCTTCTGGTGTCATTCAAAGGGGATCCAGTATCTGTCTGCCTGGGAAGACATGATTGACAAACCACGATGCTTTGCCAGAGATGGTCTGCACCTGTCACCCCTGGAATTCAGGTTACTGGCTAAAGCTCTTGCCACCCCTATAGTGCCTTTTTTAGGCAAGGTTCAAAGGACAAAACCACCACCGTAACAGATACAAGCATGCAAAATCTGAAGGTAATGCTACTCAATGCTAGAAGTCTAAACCTTAAAATGCACTCTCTTGAAGCATTCCTAAAAATGGAGAACATCGATATCTGTGCAGTAACTGAGACCTGGTTCAAGGCTCCAGAGAGCACCCCTGCAATACCAGGCTACAACTCTTAACATACTTTTCATTCCGAAACACTAAAGGTGGAGGAGTGTCCATATTCAGCGAGGACATTCACACCTCCAGGCTAGTTGCCCAACACAATGCATCTGAAATTCTCCAGGTGCAACTAACACTAGGTAAGACTGCAATCCAAATTGTACCTTGCTACAGATCCCCTGCCATGCCCCAAGATTCTCATTAACCTTTCTAAACATACTGGAAAATATTAAGATACAACCAAACACCCTAATACTGGGTAATTTCAACTACCCTGCCATTAACTGGGAAAACTACTCGGGTACCAACACTTTTTCCCAAAGGTTCTTGGAATCCATAAATTCCAGCGCCCTAGATCAACTAATCCATTGTCCAACCAGGGGCTCCAATATCCTAGACCTGGTCATTATCAACATGGGAGATGGATGCTCCACACCAGTGGTCACCCCCTCATTGGTCAGGTCTGACCATAAGCAAATCACCCTTGACATCCACATCCCACCCCCACCCCCCAGTAAGGAAACGTCCGTAAAAAACTTCTCCAAAGCCAACTTCATGCTACTCAAGTCTGAAGTGACAAACTTCATGACACCCATGCAGATGGGATCTGAAAGTTCGACTGCTGAATCCGACACTAAGGCACTGTACGAGCACATCTACTCGTGCATGAATTATGCCGTCCCAAATAGAACCAAGATGCTCTCCTCCAATACAAGGAAGCCAATCTGGTGGTCCCCTGCTATAAACAAACTATACAACAGAAGGAAGAAACTGTTGCAGAAAAGAGGAAAATCCCAGGATGCAAAAATCCCTTACCAGCCTCAGTAAAAGCTGAGATCCCTAATAAAATCCTCCAAAGCTAGTTACAAAAATAAAATTGCCAAATATTCCAAAGACAACCACAAGACATTCTATAGTTATGTCAAGAATCTAAACGGCATGCTCAGATCTGATCTGAGCTACAACAGAATGGCATTAAATATACTGATCCCAAGGATATAGCTAATATCCTGGGAGATCGATTTAGTGCCAACTTCACCACCCTCTCACCCCCTTAAGAGCCCATCTCAGTAGTAAAAGACTGCCAAACTCTGGTAATCATGGCCACACAGGTAGAAACCGCACTCTCCAAAGCTAAGAATAGAGCATCCATGGGACCAGATGACATCCAGGGCTGTGTACTTCATGAACTACAGAATGAACTGGCACCTCATCTAAGTGTCATGTCTAATCATAGCCTCACCTCAGGCTTCATGCCTACTGAGTGGTGCTCAGCTACAGTTATCCTACTCCACAAGAGAGGATCCACCTTGGATCCCAGGAACTACCATCCCATCAGTCTGATGAGCCTGATCTGCAAGGGCATGGAATGCATTATCATGGAACTTATAAACAAAGACATTGGCAACCTTCAAACACTAGACCCCACCCAGTTTGGGTTCGTGAAGGGCCGATCTTGTCACCTGAACCTGACTGACTTCTTTGAATCAGTCTCCAGAACTGTGGACGAGGGTAAGGCAGTCCACACAGCCTATCTGGACCTTGCCAAGGCCTTTGACACCATCCCCCACTCTGGAATCATAGATAAACTTACTAAACTGGGCATAAATCCCTACGCCACTCAATGGGTTGCCAACTGGCTTACTGACAGAACCCAGACTGTAAAAGTACCCGACTCCAAATCCAGATCCAGACAAGTGACAAGTGGAGTACCTCAGGGTTCAATCCTGGGACCACTCTTGTTTGGCATCTACTTTTCTGAAATACAGGCCAACACTAAGGGACTCTGGCTAACAAAGTTCGCAGATGACTGCAAACTGGGAGCCATTATTGAATCCCCAAATGATGTAGATATTCTACAAAAGGGCCTTACAGAAACAGATGCTTGGTGCTATAGCCATGGGCTCAAGCTTAATGCCAAGAAATGTATAGTCATCCCCTTTGGAAAAAAACATGTACCCATGAATTACCACATAGGCGGCAGTACACTAAACATTGAAAGTGTGATGAGAGACTTAGGGACACAGGTGGACAGTGGTCTCATCTTCGTTAACCACATTGCCACAACAGTCAGGTAATCCTTCTATGTGGCTCACCTCATCGCTAAGTGATTTTCATCCAGAAAAAAGGTGGTCATTGTCCCACTGTACTCGTTCCTCATTAGACCCATTATAGAGTATAACGCCCCATTTGGTATATATCTCACAAGACATCTGCAACAGCTGGAAAGGCCACAGAAATACCTCACAAAAAAAATCACAGGCCTAAAGCAGATGCCATATGCTGACCGTCTGAAAAAACTCCAGCTATACTCTGTGGCATATCGTCTACTCAGAGGCGATCTCTGCTTAACATACAAGGCCATGTCAAATCCTGGGCTGTTGGACATGCTCCACTTAAAGAAATCCAAATCCCTCAGAGCCACATGCTCCAGGGATCTAAACCTTGTCATCACAATGAACAAAACATGCTGGAGGGATAGGTTCCTGACCCAGAGACTCCTCATACTCTGGAATAGACTGCCCATACATGTCAAGCAGAGCGCCTCCTTGGCCCTCTTCAAAAGGAACCTTGACGATTGGATGGGAGATAGGAAATTCACCCCGGGGATCATGTCAGTCACCCTGCTAGACAGGGGTCCAGGGAAGTATATATTGTTGGAAGAAATATCCAGGGAATTGTTATGGCTATGCTTGTATAGGGCCTAGGGCCGATAGTCTAGTACCAACCTATGAACCTATGAACCTATATATGTGGGACTATATCCCACACTATCTGTAGGGGACATTATATATGACACATTTTTACCATTAGTAACACATGTATTACTCACCCAGAAGTCAGTGTGCAGACGAGGCAAATGCTGCAGTTATTTCTTGACCTGAAAATCAGTAAACAGACAATTGCAGTTACAAGAAAAAATAAAAACAGCAGCAGCAGAAATGGCATATTTCATTACTAAAAAGCAGCTAGCTTTCTCCCTGAACAGGTAAATTCGACCTTAGTAAGTAACACTGGAAATGAACACTCACAGTATAGCCCTAAACATATTTCATAATACCTGCTCTTCTACACTTCAGTCAAAGGCTAAGCACTGTACAAATGATGATGTCTAATATCTTCTGAAAACAAATTTCTGTTTTGATATAAGGAAAAATGTCTGTTATACAGTTTAAGTTGACCAGGGACCACTCAAAATAGCCTACAGGTAACACTGCATATACCAAGTATTATCTGTGTAAATTCTCACTGTTAAGTAGCGAATGTTATGGCCCATAGTTGTGGACTAGATGCCTTTTCATCTGTGCAGCTCTGCTCCATGTACAAGCATGTTGGATGCACTGCCATGCGAGTGCCATCGGCTGGCCACGATTGCTGTTGTCACTGGTGGCACAAAAGATAGAGGGAGCTGCACTGCCACTATCTCTGACTAGGTGTGGCAGCTGAGAACCAAGCTGACACATGATTATTTTGTACAGAATGTAACGTGTAGCAAATATTCTGCATGCAGTAGTAGGCTCATTCTGAATCCCCCCCAACTCATCCAGGCAATGGAAATTGATTTGAGCAGGCCCAACACTTGCTCAATGACTGTGCTTGGGACAGAGGTTTAAGGGCTGGTGTCATTAGCCAAGGATTGAATGGACAGCTGTTGTCACTTGGAAGATAATACAGGAATGGAAATATAACAAACATAGGGGGTGATTACTCAATACAATATATGTCTCTCTAGAGGTACAAAAAATAACTGTGGTTATCAACACTAAAATAGTTTGGACTTACCAATTAGATGACCATGAGGAATCCTACAATGCAGGAAGAGCAGTACAATCAGCTTGTGTGCCAAATATGAGAATTGTGGCTACTGCCAAGATGCTTTGCTGACCTGTTGTTGACGTACCCCTGTGCATCACAAAAAACTGGCAGCTGATGCAATTGTAGGCCTTCGTGTTTTGGTACAACTCCCCTATGATCAAGATGGAGTCCTTTTTAGCAACATGAATGTAGCCAAAGCACCAAGCATCTCAGGAAGGCATGCCATTACGCAGAAGGCATGCATGATATTAACTTGGTCCTGTAATGACACGGGGAAATAGGTTATACTCATCTATGTGTGCTAAGAGCATGTAGAGGAACTGCTGCAGTATCCTGAGTTTTGGTTTAAAAAAAAAATAATAAAAAAAATAATATAGCCAAACATTGCATTTCCAGCCCTTTTTTATTTATTTATTTACTTATTTTATTTTACATTTGTTTACCAAGAAAGTGTGACTAGACAAGCTGTCCTTTTTCAGTGGAGGCACGGGGAGAAAAGCTCCACATGAATACATAACAAAAAAAATTATACACACTTCATTAACAAATCAAGACAGTACATGTGTACATACAGAAATGGGGACTTATGCACTATAAAACAGAGCATAGTTGAGCAGGTGTATACATTGAGATAATTCTGTATGTCTGTATGTTTACAGTTTCAGAGATGTATACATCATTTTCTTAACAGTACATTTTGATTGAGCCCTGCATGAATATGTTAGAGACTAGGGAAGCAACAGTAATAAACAGAGACAGTAAGAGGGCACTTACGAAAATTGGATGCTTTTGCACTATGATAAAGAGTAGATAGTAGAGCAGACTATTACACTGAGACAGTACAGCATTTTACCATTTACAGAGGTATTATATGTTTACTTTACAGTAAATGTTGTTAGGGCTTCAAACTAAAGTTGAACAGCAGTTTAAAACAACAGGGTTCAAAGGTGTATATCAGTTATGTAATGAAGTTAGTATTCAGATAATTTATTAACCAGGGTTACAGCAAGAGCATATCCATGCGTTAGATAGATGGGTTTTAAGGAGCCTTTTGAATTTGGAAGTGCTTGTTGTGGTTTTTATATTGAGGGGCAGAGAGTTCCACAGTTTGGTTATATAGTTACAATACAGGGATTCTCCTGCACTGTTGCTAGCTGAAGAGATCTTTACTAGAGATTTGTTTGTGGAATGAAGGGCTCAATTAGTTGAGTAGGGTTGTAGAATATTGTGAAGGCTAGGGGTTCTGTCTTGTTGGTAAAATAATTGCTGAACTGTTGTCACCTGGTTGTCGGCTAGGAGATTAGGCAGTTCTAAACTGAGTTGTCTTAATGCCAGACAGTGATGAGATATATGTTGATTCAGTGGCAAACTTTGCTATTTTATTGTAACAAGTGTCAAGTTTAGTTATTTCTGGTTTCCTTAGACTGGTGAGAATGGGGATGCATAGAAGAGGGTAGAAACAAGGAGAGTTCTAGCAATGGTGGCTTTTGTGGGGCTTGTTAGAAATTGTTTATTCCGATATAAGCGTCTGAGTTTTTTTGTGGACTTTTTTGTTGATTGGTCTTTGTGATTGTCAAATCTCAAGTTACTATCAATGATCACATCAAGAAGTTTAGTGTTTGATACTGGAGTAATTAATAATTGTATTATTTGCTGATGAGATTTTGAAGGATGGAGGGGGTCAGGCATTCTTGTGGGGGAAAAAAGCATGAGATTAGTTTTACTGGGGTTAAGGATGAGCTGAGCATTAGTTAGCCAAGATTCAATAGCAGAGAATGAGTGCTGGGTATTTATTTGAAGTTGCTGTAGTGTGGGGAAGCACATATAAGAGTAGAGTCATCTGTGAACTAGACAAGGGATGCATGCAGTGGTATGGAGATTGTTAGTAAAAAGGATGAAGTGGAGACGACCCAGGGTAGAGCCATGTGGGCACTCCAAGAGTTACTGGTAGAAGTGGAAAAAGATTCTGCTGCCATTTTACGGCCTGCAGACGTCCAGTCATATAATCCTGAAACCATACAAGAGAGGATTGGCTACGTTTTAGATCAGAAAGAGTTGTGATTAGGTTTACTATGACAGACAGTATCAAAAGCATTGGATAGATCAAGAAAGATAGAGGATACAAGTTTGCCACCATTTCTCTGTTGATTAATAGTGTTAGTAAAGGACATTAGGGCAGTAGTAGTGGCATGTTTTGGTCAGAATCCATGCTGAGTGTTAGACAGGAGATTATTGGTTAAGAGACAGTTTAATAATTAGGAGTGAAAGCAGCTCTCTAATATTTTGGACAAGGGTGATAAGATTGCAATAGGATGGTAGTTGGGCATTTCAGTTGATATTCCCTCTTTATGCAATGGGATGATGTGTGATATTTTCCAAATTGTTGGGACTTTTTGTTCTGAGATGGATCTGTTAATGAGGACACTTAGCCTTCAACTCATTTACATAATCATGAAGACATACATGCAGGCATCCAGCTCTTGTGCATGCAGGATTTTTTTTTATTAATTAAAAAAAATCTAAATAAATAAGGACTGCTATTGAAATATTGAAATACAGGATTATAAACACAAGCATAGTTTCCAGTTAGTGATATTTTTTTTCTTCCCCATAAGCAATCATTTTGCATAATCTTTAAATTACATCTTGTAACTGTTGCCCTAAAGTAGGGGACAGCTGTTACACAGGTACCTGCTAGCAAGGGTCCTCTGCAGATCTCATTATTTTTTTTTGTATTATTTTTTAATTTACATCTCTCATTCTATATCCTGTGACTCCTCATGCAATGTATACTGAATTTACACCACTATTTCACTGTCTTCCTTTCCTATTCTAATTACCTCTGCTCCATCTTATCATTTCAGTTTCATCCCTCTGTTTCTGTGTTCATGTTTTAGTGTCTCTGGGCATTTCCTTATTCCTCTTTGTTCTTTCCTTTCCCAATCATTTTCTTTTTCGTTATACTTTCTGCTGTTATTTCCATAATATTCTGTTCAATTCCCCTTTCTGGATCTTTCTCATCCTTTCCCAGTTATAGAATATTGGACTCTTTACTTCTAGTGATAACAGTCTTAATGCTTTTATTTCTTATTTCTACCACTATGAATCCTCTTTTGCCTAATTCACACATACAGTATATCCTTGTGTTTCCCCGTATCTTTCATATACTTCATCCAGATTTCCAGTGTCAGTTTCCAAATTTTGAAAATATGCATCATGCCTCTCTCCTCAATACAGCACCTCCAGCATTTTAAGTCTGCCTTTCTTCCCAGTTTTTCCTGTCCTTTTGGTGTTAGCTATCACCTATGCAGCACACTCAAAGTCTGATTCCCCATCTCATGCATCTTCTGTGATTTGTTGTCATTTTAAGAAGCTTCTGCTAGTCTACTCTATTGGCCTGTCCCCTTCTTCCCTCTCACATTCTTTTCATTAAGCATCCTGAGTGGTCTTTTTCATCTTCTTCATCAGATCTTCATAGATCCTGAGTGGTCTTTTTCATCTTCTTCATCAGATCTTCATAGATCATTCTGCTACTGTCCTTTATCTCCATTTCTCCATGTTTCCCAAAAGGTATTCCCTTCTTGTCTTTCTTTTCTTCTTGTGTTTTTTGTTGTTTCTGCACTCCATTATATCTAGCTACTTTTGTCTTAGAATACTGTATGTTCACCGCTCTTGTCTCAGTAGTCCAAACTCCAGCTAATATTTTGACCACTATATACCCTCAGCTCCTTTTTTTGTTAGGTTCCTCTCCCTTTAATCCCATGTTCCTTCCATATGACTGTCTCCTTCTTTCATATACAAAATGATCCACCCTCCATGTTCCCATAACTCTGTTTCTTGTTCTTGCTCCATCGCAATGTTGCCATATTTTTTTATAGATTCCTCATTCATTCTGTTTACCCACATTCTATCTCCCCTCCCATCCCTTGTCAGCAATTTTATTATTATTTATTTTATTTTACATTTGTTGACCAGGTTTGTCTGACTGTGCTGAAATACCCCTTTTTCAGTGGGGGCTCGGGGAGAAAAGCTCCACAACTGACAATTAAATTCAACTTACAAGGAAAAGTTAGTTTACAAACAAAGCAGTAACAGTTTCAAATTGGAAAACAGAAGTTAAACAACATTAACAATGTCTAAGCTTACATTTAACTAAGACGTGTACAGAAAACAGTATATAGTAATTCAATATATACAGGCTATGTAGCTGCAGTTGGTAAAACATCATGCAGTAGATAAAGAAATGTTCCTCCATTATTCTCTTCCATCTTACTATGTTATGTAATAATGCATATGTAGGTATGTGGGGAAGTCAGCCACTTTTCCTTCCTAACCTCACCTTATTTCTTATTATATTTTTTCCTGTGTTTCCCTTTTCTTTTCTTTTCTCCATCCTTCCATCTAACTCATTGTGTATTTTTATTAGTCTTGACACAAGGGGGTCCACCAACAAGTTCCTTAATGCATGATTTTTAATGGTTGGCATCATCCTTCTTACTGCATTTATTCTTCTAAGGTGCATATGTACTTTGCTTATCCCCCTTCCTTAGATCTTCAAGATTTCTGCATCCCTTCTTCCAGGATTTTGATTTGTATTGTGGCCCTCAAAGTGAGTGTTACATACATGCATCCAGGTATATGGGGTTCTCCTTCTGCAACATGTTCCCTATCTCTCCCATTACCACTTTCTTCCCATACCCTCATCGCTACTGTGTTTACTTATAACTGTGCCTCAACAGTCTGAAATTTGCAAGAGCTGACATTATTTTCTCCATGGCTATCTCTATGTTTTATGGCAGCAACATCGAGTCATCCATAGAAAGTAATAATTTTAACGTTACCCTTCCTCATTCTTACAGCTGTACCAGTATCTTCCTGACATCTGTTGCAATCTTTTCTATTACTACTGTTGAGTGAGCCCATGAAAAGCAGGGGTCTATATCATAACATCAAAGCTCTCTAACATCGAATGTTATTATATCGAACCCTAACCACCGAAATGTGAAAACATTGAACAGTCTGAATAGTGAATTTTTTCCCCAGGGAAAAAAATTGCTATTCGAGAAACATACACACAGCACAAACACACACAAAAATAGCCATCCACACACATACACTTAAAATCCTACACCTAAACTAAACTTTACATACAGTACTAGCTATCCACTTACCTTAACCCAACCCCGACCCTAAGGTCTGTCACAATCGCACACTCACCTCACCTGCGCCCTAGCCCTAACTCACCTAACCCACCCCCTAACCCTAACCTACATACAATCACACACTTACCTGAACCCGCACCCTAGCACTAATATCCACACAACCGCACACTTACCTGACCCACTCCCTAACCCTACCTCACCTAACCTGCCCCCTAACCCTAACCTACACACAACCGCACACTTACCTGAACCCGACCCGTAACGCTCCAACATATCGAACGCTGAAAACAGCAAAGCCACGGCAACGGCCTACCAAATTCTTTCCTTTGGAAAGAATTCGATGTCCTGCACCTTCGCTGTTTTCAGCGTTCGACATTACGGGTTTGATATTATAACATTCGATGTTAGAGAACTTCAATGTTATAATATAGACCCTAAAAGCAGGCCTCCCTCTCCTAGCCCATTACACACACACACACACACACACACACACACACACACACACACACACACACACACACACACACACACACAAATTTACTGGTTTGGATATTCCTCCATTTACCATCATATCACTTTCTAGGCTCATGTATAGTTCCTTTGTCCATCCTATGATTCTTCCCCCCATATGCCTTCATGTCTGCACATCCTGTAAGAACGTCCACCTTACTGTGTTAAAAGCTTTCAGCAGCTCAAAGAAAACCATTTCCATGGTTTCATTCTTCTCTGTTTATAGTGCCCATCAATTCAGTTCTACCTATCTGCCCTTCAAAAACCCATGTTTGTCCCTTTTGTTCTATCCTCAGAAAGATATTGTCTTGTCCAATCTTTAGGCATCACTTTTGCCAGTAGACTGATGTCAGTGTTCATTAAAGAGATTGGCATCACTGCTATTCTGGCTGTTTTCATTGTGTGAGTTATTTCCCTTCTTATACTTATTCTTTTATTCTCTACTCCCATGCGATTCCATATATCCTCACTCTGTCTTTCATTTGTATAGCTTCAATGGGTACCCTTCTTGGCCCATGGCCTCTTTGTCTCTCATTGCTAGTAGATCATCCCCAAAATCTTCCATCAAGATCGTATCATTCATTTTTTCCTCTGGATCTCCTGCAATGATTGCTGTTCTTGTCTGTTTTCACTTGCCTATTCAATTTGTTTTTACTTTTCTTAATTCATGTATATTTGCTGATAAAACTTCCTGAAGGCTTCATTGATCTTGTTGTCTTCTTTTGTCATTTCCCCAGCTCTTCCTCTAATTTGTAGGTTGTCTCTCTTGCCTTTCACCTTATTACATTTTTTCACTAGCTATTTCCCTTGGTTTTCACCCATTACCTTCCGGCAGTTATTTGAATATTATTGTTTTGCTTTAACTAGTGTTGTTACTTTAGATTTTATTCTGGTCCTTGGTGCTTTCTCTTGCATCTTCAGTTTATCCTTTCTCTTCATCTTGTTTCATAGTTCCCATTGTGCCTTCCTCAGTTCTCTCTCTCTTACTCTGCTATCTCCTCCACCCCATGCCTAGTTAACATGGTAGACTTCTATGAGAGGGTCTCCAAGGCAATTGACAAGGGTAAAACAGTGCATACTGCATGTCCTGAATTGGCCAAGGCATTTAATACAATACCCCACTCAGGCATTTTTGACAAACTCCACAAACTAGGCATAAACCTCTGTATATCTTGCTGGATTACCACTTGGCTCACAGACAGGACCCAAGAAGTCAGGATTGGTAAGACCACCTCCATCAAGAGACCAGTCACCAGTGAAGTAACCCTGGGCTCTGTGCTGGACCCACTCCTGTTTAGCATATACTTCTCAGAAGTCAAGGATAAAACTAAAGGACTGTAGCTCACCAAGTTCACAAATGGCTGTAAACTGGAAACTATTGTATATTGACACCAGCAGGTTGCAAGAAGATTTACCACAGATAAATGGCTGGTCCCTAAGCCTTGGCCTAAAACTTAATGCCAAAAAAATGCATTATAATGCCATTTGGGAAACTCTACTCAAGTTTATTATTCCATTGATAAAACACCCCTGATTCAATCCAGTAGTAAGGGATCTGGGAAAATATGTATATGGCAATCTGGCTTTTGACCAACACATAGCTAAGATAGTAAAATTCATTCTGTGTTGCCCATCGTATCGTAAGGATATGTTATCCAAGTCCAAGGAAGTTATAGTACTGCTCTAGTACTACTCTACTCAGCCCTTATCAGATTGCAATGTCCCCTTTGGCATGTACCTAACCAGACACTTTCAACAGTTGGAATGCCGCCAGTGGTTTCTCACCAGGAGAATTCCCGGAGTTCTCATTCTGCCATACCTCTCAACCAATTAGAGCAAGAAATATGGAAAAATCCATTAGTAAAAGTGGGACAAAGGTCCCAAAATAGGGACAATTTTTAAATATTGCTCTTACATAAAGTTGATAGAATAACAGGTTTTGCATTACCATGAATTTTCTGAAGGATATGAAGTCCAAAATTCAAATCTCTCATTATTTTCTAACCAATCTTGAATGAATTGCCACTAATTTGCCAGAAAAAACATGATTTTATGAAAACAAAACAAAAATATAAGGCAAAAATCTGGACATTCTGTGAAAATCTGCACAGTTGAGAGGTAGTTTCTCCTAAAAGCTTTGTCCCTGTATTCCGTCTCTTACAGCCTGCTGAAATGGGATCTATGCCTAGCTTACATGGCTTCATCAGACTCAGCCTTGATAGATCTGTTGCATGTATAAAACAAAACGAAGAATATAATTGTAGAGTACTCAGCAAATGCGTAAAGCAGAGGTCCAAACCCACAGATGGTAGCAAATAATTTTAATGAACAAGCAGGATAACCGCTTTCGTCTTGTGTACAAGACTTCATCAGATGCTTCAAGGTTACATTACATTTCATTTATACCCATTTCAATTAGTTACAATTGTGTCTTTAAATTTTAATTGTAACTAATTGAAATGGGTATAAATGGAATGTAATGTAACCTTGAGGTTTGGACCTCTGCTTTACGTATTTGCATGTGTAAAACAAACAACAGAAACACTGGATCCAGGGATTTGAACTTTACTTGTGACAACTAGAACTTGCTAAAGAGACATATATGTGTCTCAAAGAATCTCAGAAGAAAAAAATCCCCATCTATCTAAAACAGAGTTCATCACTGACCCCATTCAAACAAAACCTTGACAATTGGATTGTAAATTGTAAATTTACCCCCAGATTGGCCCCCCTTGTGTCTTATGGACAGAAGATGTAAATAAGAAAAGTATTATACTAACACCCCTGAACAAATCCCTTAGTTACCCACCTAATAACATGCCCGTCCACCACATGATACTTGGGATCCAAACTGGTTTGGGGTATGTGGCTAGACTTACAATGGCCGTAGTAGTCATTAGACTAGGAGCAACCTATGAACCTATAATGTCCACCTCCCCACACACACACTCACACACATTCAAAAGCACAGACAGGCAGACACACACACACAAGCACACACACACACACACACACACACACACACACACACACACACACACACACACACACACACACACACACACGCTCAGGAATTACAGACACTTTGTTGATTGGATATACCTCAGGTGACTAATTGTGATCAAATGAATGAAAAAAAAAATTACATGATGCAAGGCATTGCAAACCCTATGCCTATTATCTGTCCCTGATTTTGCAGAATGTCCCTTATTTTGCCACTTAAGTTTGGTCTGCCCCTTGTAGAATACTTGATTCTGGTAAATCACTGAGAACCACAGTCAGTTAGTAATGCCAAACATTAGAACTTCATAATTCTTGTTTGGACTCTCTTTCTGTCTCTTCGTCTCCATCACAGAGACTCACACACACACACACACACACACACACACACACACACACACACACACACACACACACACACACACACACACACACACACACACACCCACACACACACACACACACACGGACACACACACACACACACACACACACACACACACACACACACACACACACACACACACACACACACACACACACACACACACACACAAGCACACATGTACGAGTGCACTATTATTGTCAGTCTTCTTGCAGCAAAAGTTATTAATAGTGTTATCCATATAATGCCACATACTTGTAATATCAGTACGTTTTCCCTAAACATTTCTAACTATTATTTATAGCACTTTTATTTTACTTGGTGGCTTTGCAGTTGCCAACCCCTACTGTAAATTTGATCTGGGACACTCCTCCAGTCTAGTGTTATTACCTCATTCTACATATCCCAGGGAGAAAATTTGAGAAGGCCAACCCAGTTAGCTTCTGCTCCTCCTTTCCCCTTTCCACTTTACAAAAAAAAAAAATTAAAAAAATGTTTTTTCTAAGCTTGTTTCCTGCCTTTCCTACAAGTTGTCTAGTCCAGATACAGATTTGCTGTATCCAGGACTGTTTGTAAGCTTCTGAGCCCCCAAGCCTTTCTGTGTTGGAGGGAAGCCTTCTAGCTTAATTTTGTTTTTTAGAACTAGCCAGTTTTCTAGTTTCGGCACTCAAATCTGTTTCTTTGAGCTCAGCACTTAGGTTCATAGGTTCATAGGTTCATACTAGGCTATCTGCCCTGGGGCAATTATAAGCCTAGCCCGATTTTGTTTGGCTTACGCCACCCCTTGATTTGAGTATACTGTGCCCTTTTTAAGGTTTAGTTTGCTGTGCCACTGTCTAATAGTGACACAGAAGTAATCCCCGGGACAAACCTACGATCCCCCATCCACTCATCAAGATTCTTCTTGAAGAGATTCAGTGAGGTGCTCTGCCTAACATGAATTGGAATTCTGTTCCAGAGCGAAGGGAGCCTCTGGGTTATGAATCTGTCCCTCCAGCAAGTTCTATTTATTTGAGTGCTGAGGTTCAAGTCCCTCGAGCATGTGGCTCTAAGGCATTTAGATTTACTGAGGTGGAGCATGTCCATTAATTCTGGATTGGACATAGCTTTATATGTCAGGCATAGATTGCCTCAAAGTAGGCGGTATGCAACTGAGTAGAGCTGGAGTTTTTTTAACCAAGCAGCATATGGCATCTGTTTGAGTCCCTTGATCCTCTTGGTGAGGTACTTTTGGGGTCTTTCTAATTGCTGCAGGTGTCGGGTAAGGTACATCCCAAAAGGGGCATTGTATTCTATGATGGGCCTGATGAGGGATGAATAAAGGGGCATGATTACCTCTCTTGATCTAGATGTGAATCCTTTCATGATGAGGTGGGCTATGTAAAAGGTCTTTCTAACCACTTTGGCAATGTGGTTGTCAAAGGAGAGATTGTTATCAACTTGGGTCCCCATATCCCTAATTACTTTCTCTGTACATAATGGGTTACCGCCTATGTGGTAATTTGTGGGCACATTGTTTTTTCCAAAGGGTATGACTATACACTTTTTGGCATTTAGCTTTAGACCATGGCTCTGGCACCAGTTATCCATCTCTGTGAGACCTTTTTGAAGGATGTTTGTGTCAGTTGGAGAGTTGATTATGGCGCCTAGTTTGCAGTCATCTGTGAAATTGGTGAGCCATAGTCCTCCCACGTTGGCCTGTACCTCGGAAAAGTATATACCGAACAAGAGCGGTCCCAGGACAGAACCTTGTGAGACACCACTTGTGACCGGTTTTGAGTCTGACATGGCTCCAGCAACTCTCATTCTGTGGGTTCTGTCTTTGAGTCAGTTTGCGAACCATCTTGTGACATAGGGGTTTATATTTAAGCTGGATTGCTTATCTATGATGCCCGAGTGGGGTATTGTGTCAAATGCCTTTGCTAGGTCCAGATAGGCTGTGTGGACTACCTTCCCTTCATCTATGGCTTTGGTGACTGTTTCGAAGAAGTCAACCAGGTTCAAAAGGCAGGATCTGCCCTTGACGAAGCCGAACTGGGTAGGATCTAGTGTTTGTAGGTCTCCAATGTCTTTGTTTATGAGCTCCATGATGATCCTCTCCATAGCCTTGCAGACTAAGCTAGTCAGGCTTATGGGGTGATAGTTTCCAGGGACCGTGGAGGCTCCACCTTTGTGGAGTGGGACCACTGTTGCTGTATGCCATTCTGTGGGCATGTATCCTGTAGTGAGGCTGAGATTGTACAGCTGTTTTATTTGAGGGATTAGTTCTTCTTGGAGTTCATGTAGGACGCAACCCGGGACGCCATCTGGTCCCAAATAGCCTCTGCAAGGCTCAAACCCAGGATGCTGTACACCATAGCAAAAGTGATTTACCACTAAGCCGTGTCTGCCCTTCTGAGCTGGGAATTTCTGGTTAAAGGTTTATAGTGCCTGAATATTTGAACTGTATCTTACTGAAATTGGTACACCTTGTTTGCTGTAGCATAGACTAGATCCAGGCCTGCTGAATCTAGCTTTGTTTATATGCTTGTTGTTTGTTTGCTTGTTATTTCCCTGGAACGCTAATTCCACCTAATACACGGCTTCTCATTGCTTCTGTGGATCACTAGTGATATCTGCATTGCTTACTGTACTTATTTCCTTGTTTCACTTGAAAGAAAGTTACTGTTTGTCGTTTTTACATTTAAGTTACCTGTAACACATTGCACTTAAGTTACCTGGCACTTGCTCACTAAAGCAATTATATAAGTCAGCACTAAAAATTAAAAGCACTACACCCTTACTCCCCACTGGCCCTGGTTTTCAATTATTAAGGAATTCCCAATATTATTCTAGCATGTCCAAAGGTGAGTTGTCAGTCTCCTCTCCGGTCCAGCTGGTGAATCTGGGAATCTTGAGGCAATGTTACAACTGCCTCATGTACACAGACAACCCTCTCCTCCTCCCAACAAATTCCAACACATGTGAGAGATGCAACCATATAGCCAAACTGGAGGCTAAGCTCTCTCAACTCAGTACTGGCATAACCAGTCAGGAGGAGAAGGAAACCACACTCACTACAATTCCAGTCTCACATAGACCTACCAAGACAGCAAACCAAACACATAATCACACTAAAACATACTCGGAGGTTCTAAATAAAGATCTGTCGAAGCAGCAGAGACCTCCAAAGCAGACACCCAAGCAGCCGCTACCCCAAAACAAAACACGTGCAACACATATCTCACAAAGCCAGTGTGCCGAACAGTCACAGCCCTTAAGACTAAACAACACACCTGATACACTTGTAATAGGTGACTCTATCGTCAGGCACACTGACGTCCCGCTCACCAGGCTGAACAAGGAGAGGGTCACGGTGAGCAGCCTGTCGGGCGCTAGGATCTGCCACATAACACAAGCACTCAGGTCACTCCAAGGCAAGTACAAATATGACTCAGTCATTGTCCATGCTGGTGTGAATGATCTGAGACGTACCTCCCTGGACTACATGAAAAGAGACATAAAGGAGCTCTCTGAGCATGTAGCCCAGGCCCGTATGATCCTGACCTTGAGTAGCATCTTACCCTCACCAAGAATGATGCCACAGTATGAAGACAAGATGATCAATTTCAACAATTGGCTTAAGTACTGGTGTCATTCAAAGGGGATCCAATGCCTGTCAGCTTGGGATGATATGCTCGACAAGCCACGATGCTTCGCTAGGGGCGGCTTGCACCTGTCACCCCTGGGCTTTCGGATATTGGCAAAGGCTCTTGCTACCCCCATAGTGCCTTTTTTAGGCAAGGCTCAAAAGACAAACCCACCTCCATAGGTATCACAAGGGATAAGAAACTAAGAGTAATGCGACTCTAAACCTCAAGATGCACGCACTCAAAACTCTCCTTAGCATGGAGAACATCAATATCTGTGCAGTAACAGAAACCTGGTTCAGGGCTCCCGAGAGCACCCCAGCACTACCAGGTTATACCTCATACCATGCTTTTCGGCCCCAAAACTTGGACCGAACCACGAAAGGAGGGGGAGTATCGATATTCATCAAAGATACCCACACCTCCAGGTTGATGGCAAAGCACGAAGTATCAGAGACTATCCATGTGCAGCTAACAGTGGGTAAAACTGCCTTCCAGTTTATAGCCTGCTATAGACCACCCTCCCAAACCCAGGAACCCCACTCGGCCTTCCTGAGAACACTGGAAAATATGAAGGTCTCTCCAAACACCATTATATTGGGTGACTTCAACTACCCAAACATAGACTGGGAGCATTACTCTAGCTCCAACACCCTAGACCAAAGGTTCCTAGAATTTATAAACTCAAATGCTATGGAACAACTTGTTACCACTCCCACAAGAGGGGAAAACATACTGGACCTGATCATCACCAACATGGGGATTCTATGCTCCAGACCAGAAGTTTATCCATCACTGGTAAGATCAGACCATAAACTAATCTCACTGGATATTCACATCCCGATCCCACCCCCTGCCCAGAAAACCACAGTGAAAAACTTCTCTAAAGCAAATTTCACACTCCTCAAAACTGAGGTGGAATCCTTCAAAGCCTCCGGGCCTGTGGAAAATACAGCCCAGACCGCAGAATCCTTTATAAACGCATTCTATGAACACCTTCAGGAATGCATGGATCATGCGATCCCAAATAAAACCAAGACCCAATCCTCCAAAGGCAGACGTCCTGTCTGGTGGACCCCAGCCATAAGCAAACTATACAATAGAAGGAGGAAGCTACTAAATGATAGAGCAAAATCCCAAAAAGGGAAGGCATCACTGATCAGTATTAGCAAAAAACTACGGGCACACATAAAATTGTCTAAGGCCAGCTATGAGAGAAAAATTGCACAGGACACTAAGGATAATCACAAGGCTTTCTTTAGTTATGTTAGGAACCTGGGTGGTAATTCCCAGATATGCTCAGAATTAGTCCAAAGTGACAAAAATACACGAACCCACAGACATTGCCAACATCCTAGCTGACAGGTTCAGCGCAAACTTCTCCCCTCCCCACCAAAGGGCAAATATCTATCCCAGCAGAGTGCTGCCCCTGACATCTCAGATGCTCAGGTAAGAGCCGCCCTCTCCAAAGCAAAAACACAGCATCAATGGCACCAGGCGGTGTCCCGGGCTGCGTCCTACATGAACTCCAAGAAGAGCTAAACCCAAACATAAAACTACTGTTCAATCTCAGCCTTACTACAGGATATGTGCCCAAAGAGTGGCGTGACAGCAACAGTGGTCCCTCTCCATAAAGGTGGTGCCTCAACGGATCCTGGAAACTATCGCCCCATAAGCCTGACTAGCTTGGTCTGCAAAGCTATGGAAAGGATCATCATGGACCTCATAAATAAAGATATTGGGGACCTACAAACACTGGATCCTACCCAGTTCAGCTTTGTTAAGGGCAGATCCTGCCTCTTAAACCTGGTTGATTTCTTTGAAACAGTCACCAAGGCCATTGACGAGGGGAAGGTGGTCCACACAGCCTACCTGGACCTCGAAAAAGCCTTTGATACAATACCCCACTCGGGCATTATAGATAAGCTCACCAGCTTAAATATAAACCCCTATGTCACTAGATGGATTGCAAATTGGCTCAAGGACAGAGCCCACATGGTTAGAATTGCTGGAGCCATGTCAGACTCCAAACCAGTTACAAGTGATGTCCCACAAGGCTCAGTCCTGGGACCTCTCTTGTTTGGTATATATTTCTCGGAGGTACAGGCCAACACGGAAGGACTGTGGCTGACCAAGTTCGCAGATGACTGCAAACTGGGCACCATAATCGACTCTCCAGCCGACACAAGCATCCTCCAAAAGGGCCTCATAGAAACAGACAACTGGTGCCAGAGCCATGGCCTCAAGCTAAATGCCAAAAAGTGTATAGTCATCTCCTTTGGCAAAAACAAAGTGACCACAAATTACCACATAGGTGGTAATCCATTAAGTACAGAAGAAGTAATTAGGGACCTGGGGACCCAAGTTGATAGCAATCTCTCATTTGACAACCACGTGGCCAAAGTGGTTAGAAAAACATTTTATATAGCCCACCTAATCATGAAGGGATTCACATCTAGATCAGGGGACGTCATCGTGCCTCTTTACTCATCCCTCATCAGGCCCATAATTGAGTACAATGCCCCTTTTGGGATGTACCTTACCAGACACCTGCAGCAACTGGAAAGTCCTCAAAAGTACCTCACCAAGAGGATCAAAGGGCTCAAACAGATGCCATATGCTGCCCGGTTAAAGAAACTCCAGCTCTACTCATTGGCATACCGCCTGCTCAGAGGCGATCTGTGCCTGACGTATAAAGCCATGTCCAACCCGGAATTAATGGACATGCTGCACCTCAGAAAATCCAAATCCCATCGAGCTACGCTCGAGAGACTTGAACCTCAGCACTGAAATAAATAGGACATGCTGGAGGGACAGATTCATAACCCAGAGGCTCCCTTCACTCTGGAATAAAATCCCAGTCCAGGTTAGGCAGAGTCCCTCATTGACTCTCTTCAAGAGGAATCTTGAAGAGTGAATGGGAGATAGTAGGTTTACCCCGGGTATCACTTCTGTGTCACTGTTAGACAGAGGCACAGTATACTAACCTCTAAAAAGGGCATAGCAAAATAAATTTAAAATGGGTGGCGAAAGCCAAACACATTCTGGCTAGGCTTATAAATGCCCTAGGGCAGATAGCATAGTATGAACCTATGAGCCTATGAACCTATATACACAAAATACACACACACACACACACACATGCACAGACACACACACACACACACACACACACACACACACACACACACACACACACACACACACACACGTATATTATTATTCAGAAATCATTGTAAGCACTAAATAATCTACAAATTACTACAGCACTCAACTTTCCTCACTTGTCTAGAGAAAAACAGTTTTTAGTACTTAATAAATAAACACCTATCCAGGCATGTCTAAGGGTCAGCTCCCAGTGTTTTCTCCTGTTTACCTGATGAATCTGGGCATCTTGGGGCAATGCAGCAATTGCCTTATGTACACAGACAACCCTCTCCTCCTACCACCCAACACTATAACCTGTGAGAGATGCACTTATATAACCAAACTGGAAGCAAAGCTCTCTTCACCCAAGACTGGTCTAGACAGTCAAGAAGAGAAGGTAAACACTTCACCACTCCACACTCATCACATAGTCCCTAAAAACCTACACCACCAAAACATACATAGAAACACAAAACACACACCTAGATTCGTGGAGGTTCTCAAAAAAAATCTACCCAAGCAACAGGGACTTCCAAAGCAGAAACGCAAGCAACCTCCACCCCCCAACACAACCCAAATGACACAAAGCCCACAAACTCAGTGTGCCAGTCAACCACAGCCCATAAGGCATAACAACATACCTAACACTATAGTCATAGGTGACTCTATAGACAGGCACACTGATGTTCCACTCACCAGGCTAAACAAGGAGAAAGTCATTGTCAGCTACCTGTCAGATGCCAGGATCTACCACATAATGCATGCACTCAGGTCACTCCACAGCAAGTACAAATATGACTCTGTCATTGTCCATGTTGGTGTGAATGACCTGAGACATACCTCCCTGGACTACATGAAAAGAGACATGGAGGAGCTGTCCTATCTTGTAGCTCAGGCAGGTATGACCCTAGCCCTGAGTAGCATCCTGCCATCACCCAGAATGATACCACAGTACAAGGACAAAATGATTGACTTCAACAATTGGCTAAGCTTCTGGTGTCATTCTAAGGGGATCCAGTATCTGTCTGCCTGGGATGACATGATCGACAAACCACGATGCTTTGCTAGAGATGGCCTGCACCTGTCACCCTTGGGATTCCGGATACTGGCTAAGGCTCTTGCCACCCCTATAGTGCATTTTTCAGGCAAGATTCAAATGACAAATTCACTACTGTAACAGGTACAAACAAGCAAAATCTGAGGGTAATGCTACTCAATGCTAGAAGTCTAAACCTCAAAATACACTCACTTGAGGCACTCCTTAAAATGGAGAACATCGACATCTGTGCAGTGACAGAGACCTGGTTCAAGACTCCAGACAGCACCCCTGCATTACCAGGCTATAATTCATACCACACCTTTCGGCCACCTAACTTGGAACAAAGCACTAAAGGCGGAGGCGTGTCCATATTCATTAAGGATATCCACACCCCCAGGCTAGTTGCTCAGCATAATGTATCTGAGATTATTCAAGTGCAACTAACTCTGGGCAAGACCGCAATGCCAATTGTAGCTTGCTACAGATCCCCCACCATGCCCCAGGATTCCCACTCCTCATTTCTTGATACACTGGAAAATATTAGGGTACAACCTAACACCCTAATAATGGGCAATTTCAACTACCCCACCATTAACTGGGAAAACTACTCATTTACCAACTCTTGTGCTCAACGTTTTCTGGAATTCATAAATTCCAGTGCCTTGGATCAACTTATCCACAACCCCACCAGGGGCAGCAATATCCAAGACCTGGTCATTACCAACATGGGCAACTGGTGTTCCACACCAGAGGTCAATTCCTCATTGGTCAGATCCGACCACAAGCAAATCACCCTAGACATCCACATCCCAACCCCACCCCCAATTAGGGAAACTACCGTAAAACCTTTCTCCAAAGCCAACTTCACGCTTCTTAAGACACTTCACAACACCCATGCTGATGGACAATAGAGATACAACTGCTGAATCCTATACAATTGCACTTTATAAGCACTTACACGAGTGCATGGATCGTGCAATCCCTAACAGAACCAAGATGCTATCCTCCAAAAAAAGGAAGCCAATCTGGTGGTTCCCTGCTATAAACAAACTCTACAGCAGAAGAAAGAAACTGTTGCAAAAGAGAGTAAAATCCCATGATTGGAGGAACTCTGTGGTCAGCCTCAGTAAGAAGCTGAGATCCCTCATAAAATCCTCCAAAGCTAGTTACGAAAACAAAATCGCCACTGATTCTAAAGACAACCACAAAGCATTCTATACCTATGTCAAGAGTCTCAATGGCAACACTCAGATCTGCTCTGAGTTACAGCACAATGGCACTAAATATACAGAACCAACTGATACTGCCAACATCCTGACAGATAGGTTCAGTGCAAATTTATCTCACCCCTGAAAGGGCCCATCTCTATACTGGATGAATGCTAATTCCCTGTAAACAAGGTGACACAGGTGAAAAATGCACTCACCAAAGCCAAAAATACAGCATGCATGGGATCTGACAACATCCCAGGCTGTGTTCTGCATGAACTACAAAATTAACTGGCA
This sequence comes from Protopterus annectens, assembly GCF_019279795.1. NCBI lineage: Eukaryota > Metazoa > Chordata > Ceratodontiformes > Protopteridae > Protopterus > Protopterus annectens. The sequence goes on from NC_056739.1 coordinate 1,913,045,702, forward strand.
CCCCACGTAAGTACCATGTTCAATCATGTAGCTATAGAATGCCTTATGATTGTCTTTAGAATCAGTGGCAATTATGTTTTCATAACTAGCTTTTAAGGATTTTATGAGGGATCTCAGCTTCTTACTGAGGCTGCCATGGGAGTTATTCCAATCTTGGGATTTTTCTCTTTTTTGCAATAGTTTCTTTCTTTTGTTCTAGAGCTTGTTAATGACAGGGGACCACCAGATTGGCTTCTTTTTTTGGAGGATAGTGTCTTGCTTCTATTTGGGATGGCATGGTCCATGCACTTGTGTATGTGTTCATACAGTGCATTGATGTAGGATTCAGCAGTCATACTGCTACTGTCCGTCTGCATGGGTGTGGTGAAGTTAGCCACTTCTGTGGTAAGAAACGTGAAGTTGGCTTTGGAGAAGTTTTTTACAGTGGCTTCCTTAATAGGGCATGGGGGCGGGATGTGGATGTCTAGGGTGATTAGTTTATGGTCGGATCTGACCAACGAGGGGCTGACCTCTGGTGTGGAGCACCAATCGTCCATGTTGGTAATGATCAGGTCTAGGATATTGCTGCCCCTGGTGGGGGTCTGGATCAGTTGGTCCAAGGTGTTGGAATTTATGAATTCCACAAAACACTGTGCTAATGTGTTTATACATGAGCAGTTTTCCCAGTTAATGGCAGGGTAGTTGAAGTCTCCCAGTATGAGAGTGTTTGGTTGTACCTTGATATTTTCCAGTATGTTAAGAAAAGTGGAGTGGGAGTCTTGGCACATGGTGGGGGATCTGTAGCAAGCTACAATTTGGATTGCAGTATTGCCCAGTGTTAGTTGCACCTGGAGAATTTCAGATGCATTAGGTTGGGCAATTAGCCTGGAGGTGTGGATATCCTTGATGAATATGGACATGCCTCCATTGTTTTTCCAGTCCAGGTTAGATAGCCAAAAGATGTGGTATGAATTGTAGCTTGGTATTGCAGGGGTGCTCTCTGGAGCCTTGAACCAGGTCTCTGTTACTGCACAGATGTCGATGTTCTCCATTTTAAGGAGTGCCTCAAGTGAGTGCATTTTGAGGTTTAGACTTCTAGCATTGAGTAGCATTACCCTCAAATTTTGTTTGCTTGTACCAGTTACGGTGGTAATTTTGTCATTTGAACCTTGCTAAGAAAAGGAAGTATGGGGGGGGGGTGGCAAGATGCTTAGCCAGTATCTGGAAACCCAGGGGCAACTGTTATAGGCCATCTCTGGCAAAGCATCGTGGATTGTCAATCATGTCATCCCAGGCCGACAGATACTGGATCCCCTTAGAATGACACTAGAAGTTTAGCCAGTTGCTGAAGTCAATCATTTTTTCCTTGTACTGAGGTATCATTCTGGGTGATGGCAGGATGCTACTCAGAGCTAGAGTCATACCTGCCTGGGCTACAAGATCCCAGAGCTCCTCCATGTCTCTTTTTGTGTAGTCTATGGAGGTACGTCTCAGGTTGTTCACTCCATCATGAACAATGACAGAGTCATATTTGTACTTGTTGTGGAGTGACCTGAGTGTGTGGATTATATGGCAGATCCTGGCACCTGACAGGCAGCTGACTGTAATATTCTCCTTGTTTAGCCTGGTGAGTGGGAAATCAGTGTGCCTGACTATAGAGTCACCTATGACTAGTGTGCTGGGTACGTTGATTTGCCTTAGGGGCTGAGGTTGAGTGGCACACTGGTTTTGTGAATTATGCGTCACTTGAGTTGTGTTGGTTGTTTGCATACCAGCTTGGGAGATCTTTGTTTGGGCAGATTTGTTTTAAGGACCTCTGTGAATGTAGATGAGTGTTTCGTGTTACTATGTATGGGTGTAGGTTTTAAAGGATCATGTGTTTTGTATGGTGTGGTCATGTGTTTACCTTCTCCTCATGACTGACTAGTCCAGTCTTGTCTGGAGAGAGCTTGGCTTCCAGTTTTGCAATATAAGTGCATCTCTTACAGGTTGTAGTGTTAGTTGGTAGGAGGAGAGGGTTGTCTGTGTACATGAGGCAATTGTTACATTGCCTCAGGATTCCCAGATTCACTAGGTGGACAGGAGAAGACACAGAGAGCTGACCCTTGGACATGCCTGGATAGGTACTTATTTATTTAAGCACTAACTGTTTTTTTTCTTACTTGGTAAGGAGAGTTGAGTACTGTAGCAATTTATGGTATGTCTATTGCTTCCAATGGTTTCTAGGCAAGTGCTGAGGAACAGATTTGAGTGCTTAAAACTGAACTGGCTAGTTCTAAGGGAAAACTTGAAGAGAAGACTTTCTGGCACCAATAAATGTTTAACCCTGCTTAAATGGTGCTGCAAGATGTGCAGAACTGCACAAACATGGGTTTTTAAACAGAAACATGAAAGGGATACAACCTTTTCACTAAATAAATGATCTACAGGCAACTCTTGATTTTGAAAACATATGTACATTTTTGTGTTGAACTACACATACTTAAACCGACTGCACTGAATGCATTTCCTAATACATTCTACAAGTAGCTAGTTGGTGACTGAGAACTGATTTATTTTTCTATAAAGCTTTAGTATGTCATTGTTGAAGGTCTGCAGAATGATCAAAGATTAGATTTGCATGTTTTAACCTCCTTGTGTGGTCTTTGTGAGGTGCTTGTAACTGTTGAAAATGACTTGTAAGCATGTGGACTCTTGTCCTTCTCTTTTAACAGAATGGTTGCAAAACTCTTTCTAGTCCTGTATCCTTTATCTTAGAGATTCCACCTGATCCCACAGCAATTAGAGTCTAACCTCAATGCAATCATATTTGATTTAGGATTTTTGTAAGTTTTATTTGATTAACTTCAAATCAGGCAGAAAAGTTTTATTGTGGTTAACCACTGCATCATTAATATTTCCAATGAAACGTTGTACTTATGTAATCTATAATGTAAGGATTTTATATTTTACCAATTTTTTATAGTACTTTATATATATATATATATATATATATATATATATATATATATATATATATATATATGCACACTCAAGTGAAATATATAACCCAGACAGATGGAGACCAGTCAGTTTAATATAAATGAAACTCCAGCATATAAGCCTGTTTGACTGCTATCCTTAAACATCCTTCCACCCTGGACAGATCCTTGCAAGCAAAGATAAATGCCCACTGACTAGAAATACTCAAATGTGAAATCACAATACCAGATTAATTAAAAAAATAAATAAGTGGCTTCATTCTTTTTATTTAGCAGAACTTCATCATAATGTAATTAGAAACATTGCATTGAAGATAATAGAACTTCTCATGATTTATGTGACAAGTTCAAAAACCAGCAATGTGACCTAAAAAAAGACTTTGTAATTAACTGGTCATTTCACATTTGAGTATTTCAAGTCAGTGGGTATTTTGTTGTTCTTGTGTTGTTTTAATACACTTGATCATTGATTTTTTTGAAATGTAACTTCTTTAGGCAGCCTCTATACGGATTGGTAGACTAAAAAGGGAATATCAGTCCTGCATTTTAACTTGATATTTTCAACCGATGTTCTTCATATTGATCATTGTTGCAGTAGCTTTAGCTATATGGGCTATACTCTGCCAAGGATATAATGTCTGGCCTGATTTCAAAGCTTCAGGTCACCTTCCATGTACCCAGAATGTCAGGTAGCTTGAGCTGAGCTGACTTAAAGACAAGTTTGGGCGCAAAACCCTCCAGACCGTTACTATCACCAAAGAGTAGCTCCTCTGTGGCTTTCAAAGAATAAACTGTTGGCTTGTGCTTTCCTTTGGTGGTCAGATCAGTTCACTTGGAGGGGTGTGTGGATGTTTTTATTACTGTCCTTTCACACACGTTATTGTAAATTTAAGACTGACATGTTTTAATAGACTGTCTCATCAATGTAACAAACTTTTAAACAGAGTACTCTTTTGAAGTGAAACTTCTTAAGGCATGGTAGTTTATTATTTGCTTATTTATTTTGCCAGACAGAACTTTTTATTACTTTCCTCTTCACAAAAGTTATTTTAAAGCTAAGATTATTGTGTTTTAATGGACTGTCTTGAGACTGTAATGAACTTTTAAACACAACACTCTTGAAGTGAAGCATCCTGCATTTAACCTCACATTTTATGGCAGTGGATTTTACAAAGGTCTGTTTTTAAGCACACACACACACACACACACACACACACACACACACACACACACACTCCTTCATTTTCAGGGTTGTCTAAGATTTTAGCTCTGTCCATCTTAATCCCTCATAAAACTAAACTGGTAACTTTTCGAGAAAATGTGATGAATTACACTTAAATGATATTTTGACTTATAGTCTGCAGTTACTTCTGCAAATGTATTTATCACATTCTCTTACAGTATTTTAAAAAGTGTCCCTGATTAATTTGGGAGCTGTTAGAAACACACACACACACACACACACACACACACACACACACACACACACACACACACACACACACACACACACACACACACACACACACACACACACACACACACACACACACACACACACACACACACACACACACACACACACACCTTCTCTATATCACTCACACGTTTACCTCATATGAAATATATCTTAAATACTAGTAATATTAAGACAAACTAGTAAATTGAATGTTTTTTTTGGTGCCTTAGATACTATCTAACCCTCAACTCCCAAGACTGAAGGACAGCAATGTATCACTTTGTGAACATAACAAATAAAATTAAGCTTTGCCTGTATTGTCACTTGCAAGTAGCTACACTGTTAGAAAGATGTCTGACTCATTGTGACATCCTCGCCTCTTATTTATAATTTTTCTTAAGTTAATTCAAACAATTATTCCAAAGTCCAGTAAAGAATGAATAAAGCATTTCATGAGAGACGGTGTGCTCAAAAACTGGCCAAAAAAAAGTGCACTACAGGCATCTGAGAGGATTTCAAGCAAAACAAAAGGCATTGAAATCTGGCCTCACATTACATTCTGCATTGCCAGCTCATCAATCCTCAATCATCAAAAATGTACACAATACAGCGGATGAATCCACAAGTAACAATGCATCACTGACTGCTGAACGAACCTCACCTGAGACAAGAATACTGTATACAAATTTCAGTGCCAATATGAGTGATCATCGAGTACTTGATAAGAAATTATTTGATAATGCCTTTGGTTTTGTATGTGGAATTTGTGACCGCCTGTCATTCAAAACTGATTTAAAAACACCTGCTCCTCAATATCAACAATTGTCTACAGAATTTCCAGGAATCAATTTAAATAATGCAGTGATGTGTAACTGTTGGATTCAGTCCCTGACTCAATCATATTTCCACTTTTTATACATCACATGGATTCGTATACCCAGAAAAAACAGCCTATCTACCTCCATTATATTTAGTGTTGTAGAGACTTATTTCCCCATGTATACCATTCATGTAATTCAGGCAATTAAGACATATACACAGCCAGTATGGGATTGTCAGACAGGTTATCAGTGTTTCTGTGTCTGTAAATACCATGATTCATCATTTGCCAAGGCATGTTGATGATGATCATTATATTAATTTTCACATCAAATGTAAAGCAATTCACAAATCAAGTTGCTTGATTTGCTTGCTCAACAAATGGAATATTAAGACTTGATTACAGTACTTAATTACAACTCCTCTCTACAGATTCTATGACATCACTATTGATAAATCCCTTTTCAATTAAACACATTTCAATGCTACACTTATGGATGAACTAAGTGAAGACATAGCCATTGAAGATAGTCTTACTGCACAACAACATACATTGCTATGGAATGATGATAAATATCTTTGAATTGCACTACATGAGAGGAACATACCATATAGTATTTTATTCTATGAACACTTTTGAACTCTTTTCCTGGCATCCACCTTAGTCAATTCAGAGTATTCAAACAAGGGATATGTGTGATACAGTACATGATAGCTATGTCTGAACTGAGATGGTCTGATTGTCGTGGAGTAACCCCATAACATCTTTTGTATGTGGCAATGAAAATTCTGAGACTAAGAGTACATGATTCTCTTACTATCGCCTTCAAACAAGTTGGCAAACATTGGAATATAACAAGACAGCAAATTGAATCAGAAGAATATATTAATCATTGGGTGGGGATTCAATAAAGCCTACATGGATGGATTAGGCATAGTGGCACAAAGTAAGGCTCCATGCGATCCAGTAAACAGAGCAGAGAGGCATGGACGAGCCTGCGGACACAGAAGTGTCCATGGCATGCAAATCACCTCATAAGCAGGTGAACTGCATGCGAATGAGGGTGCTGAAGTGATCCAGCAAGCAGATAGGCAGTCCTGCAGATCCCGTGTAGGTGTCCAAAGTGTATATGGAAAATATCCATGTACAAAAAATTAAAAATGGAACAGGAGCTGTAAAAGTCCATTTAGAAGGTCAGGAATTGTATAATAGGCATGTTTATGAGCAAAATTATGCCCCATGTGTCCAAAAATGTATGCAAAATAATGTAATAAATGATTACTTTTTTAGTACTCATATTATGTTTGAACAGCGTGCAACAGCATACAAATGTGCTGTTATGCAAAAAAATATTAAAAAGTATAAAAACAAAAAATAAGAAATATGTGAGGATAATACATTATAGGGCCCTGCGTGGACTATGCACAATGGTAGATTTCAGTGGTTGCTAAGGAAGCAGACCCTGGAACAGAGAAGTATCCAGGTTGTGTGCAATGATCTGTATGTAAATGAGCTGTGGCTACTGAATAGCAAAAATGGGCTACTGTGTCCGCAGATAAAATCTGTGTAGTACCAGAACCATGTTGGTGTCCACAGAAGAGCTAGCTGACACCAAAAGGGGATGTGTCACTATACGTTTAAGCGGATTGGAGCTCAGTGGAGCCTGTTTGCACTGTGCATTGCTCAGGTAAGCACGGGGGGGTGCCCAGTGTTGCTAAGCTTTATTTAGCTTCGGGGTACGTATTTTATTATTATTTATTATTTATTTTATTTTATTTTATTTTACATTTGTTTACCAGTAAAGTCTAACTGGACACATGTCCATTTTCAGTGGAGGCCCAGGGAGAAAAGCTCCAGTTAGAACAAAAAATATAAAAAAAATAATTATAACAAATACAAATCTACAAGGGTCAAGTAGAATAGTGTGCAACGTGACACACAATCTAATGTTATACATACATGAGGATATTAGAAACTAGAAGAATTTTATATATACATAAGGAATTTAGTCACTCAGAGAGATAGGTTTAATGTTATAGTGCAATTAAACATAACATTGATATATACCAGTATGCATTCAGGCTTCAAATGAGTAATCCATATTTGCAAGGTAAATAACATTGTAATGTTATAAAATAATGAGCAAGCCAGAGTTAGAGAGGTACATTCAGCATTTATAAGTATATAATTGTGTACACTGAGTAAAGAGAGGTATTGCTGACTATCATATATATGTTAATATAGAGTTATTTCTAGGTAAATAACAGTTAGGGTATAGAGTGAATGGTGTGAGGCACGAAAGGCCTGTAGGTTAGACTGTGGAAAAAGTCTGGAGTAGAGTTGGAGAGGTGGCTGTAGAGATTGATGGGTAGCTGTTAGTCAGGGGAAGAACAAAGATTCAGCCATTTGCTAAGGAGGTGTTTTGTTAAGCTTGTTTTGAATAGAGCTAGGGATGCTGTGGAGGTAATGTTTGCTGGCAGTTCATTCCAGATTTTTCCTATGTAGTTTACAAAGAGGAAATCACCTGCTTGATTTTGGATATATAGGTTTTTATCTGGTGTTTGTTGGAGGATCAGAGTGGTCTGCTTGTGGCATAGGGTTGTAGAAGCCTTTGTAGGGCTGGTATTTTTTCATGCTCTGAGAGGATTTTATGGGCCATTGTTAGTTGTATGTAGGGTTACCATCTGTCCCTCTTTTCGAGAAACAGTCCCTCTTTGGGCAGTTGTGTCCTGTGAAAAAAATTAAAAAATGGTAAATGTCCTGAGATTTTAGGACAAAAATATTTCCCAAGCTTTCTTTAATAGTAACAGCTATCTTGGATCTGAAACACACACATGTTATATAAACTAGCATAAGCAACCAAATGCTGCAAGAATAATCTTTTATTTTGGCAAAAAAGTGAAGTTCTGTCCTTTGCACTGGCTGTGGGTATGATTTGTACTGCAAAATTTCATGTTTCTATAAACAATGTCCCACTTTGGGCATTTGAAAAGGTGGCAACCCTAGTTGTATATAGTGTAGGAGTTGCTAACCAGTTAAATTGCTTGAGTGGAGGGCAATAGTGTGATCTAGCTGGTAAGTTTGTGGCATATCTTACAATTTTATTGTAAAATTGTAAGATATGCCACAAATTTACCAGCTAGATGGTGCTGCCATAGCATTGTCACCTCACAGTAAGATGCTGTCCGGTTCGATTCTCAGCTAGAGCGTCTTCTGCGTGGAGACATGCGTGAATGGGCATACCTTCGTTGAAGGTTGTGCATCAGGCCTGGCAAGCCGATACGTAAAAATCAACTGCCAATCATTAGTGAACCAGAGTTCCGCTGTGGCGACCCCATCCGGGAAAAGCAGAAAGACACAAGCAATCTTACAATTTTATTGTAACAGGTTTCAAGTTTTTGTAATTCAGATTTCTTAAGATTAGTGAGAATGGGGGCTGCATACAGTAAGGCTGAGATTAAGTGGGTTTGGGCAATGGCAATTTTGGTATTTTTGGTGAAATACTGCTTGCTCCTGTATAGGGTACCAAGTTTTTTAGGCACTTTTTTACTATCTGTGAAATGTGAATATCAAATTTAAGTTTGCAATCAATTTCTACTCCTAAAAGTTTATTGTGGGGGGATGGGGTTTTAATGGTGTTGTTAAGTGAGACAATGTTAAAAGTGCTAGAGAGGAGGGTAGCTTTATTGGGATAGAAGGCCATACATTTGTTTTTTTTTTGTAGGGTTTAAGATTAGATGAGCATTTGTGAGCCAGGACTAACTTCATGAAAGGCTTTTTGTGTTAGATTCTGAAATTCTAGTAGAAAAGTTGCTGAACAAAACACTGTTGAGTCATCTGCATATTGGATGAGTGAAGCATGAGGGGTTGATAGGTGGAGGTTTATTTGTAAATATAGAGAATAGCAGTGGGCCTAAGCTACAACTTTGCAGTACTCCTAGGGTTGCTGGTAATAGGGTTGATAAGGTCTGTTGGCATGAGACTGCTTGCTGGTATCCAGTGAGGTAATCTTGGAACCAGGCAAAGGTGGAATTGCAAAAATATAGATCAGAGAGGACATTTAGTAGTTTAGCATGTGAGACCATATCAAAGGCTTTTTACAGGTCCAGGACAATAGAAGAGACATACTTATTGTTGTTCCTCTGATAGATGACAGTGTTAGTAAATGACATTAGTCATTTAGCTGGGTTGAGCTATGCTAACCATGCACGTGCATGGGGGGCAGTCCAGACTGCTGAGCATTGTTAATACATGAGGCATGGGTTTGCACTCTGCAGTACTTAGCAGGGAAGGCAATTTAAAAAAAAAAAAGGAAATTGCCTGGGAAAGCCAATCATTTAGAAAATACTGATAACCCCTGTTCCACATATGCTGGCCCATTCAAAACCCTCAGTGGTGTACGTGGCACGTGGAATACTTAATAGCCAATCACACAGGTTGCATCTGCAACAGAGCACTATAAAGTATGCATTCACCCTACAAGCTGATTTTCCCCCATACTCTGCACCAGTGGAGTACAGACTTGGGAATTTTAACTGAGAAAATGCTAGGGGCTGCTGCTGCTCTGCCACATCAGTATGTGTTAGACGATGAGGTAAGTGCTGATGCTGCCTCTGACAATAGGCCTAGACTGAGAAGCTACATGAGCTGGATATTGTAGAGCACTACAGGGTGGACAAGGACATCCTACAAGAATTCACTGAGCTCTGCCACCCTCATTTCAGGCCCAGAGCCAATAGAGGGGAACCCATCACAGTGGAGAGGTATGTGTAGCCCTTAGAATATTAGATACAGGTACTTTTCAAAGACCAACTGGGGATATGACGGGGATCTCACAGGCATCTGTATCCAGGGTAATCCACCATTTCCTGGCTGCCATGCAAAGACAAGTCAGTGAGCACATTTATTTACCCCGCAACCCTGAGGAGAGGGCCAGAACTATGCATCTCTTCTATCATGTAGCACACTACCCAGAGGTACTGGGTGCCATAGACTGTACTCATGTACACATTAAAGCACCGCCCAGTGAGGAGAGTAGAGTCTACATCAACAGCAAGGGGTATCACTCCATCAACTGCCAGGTTGTATGCAATGCCGAGGGCATCATCATGAATGTGCATGCTGGCGATCCTGACAGTTATCACAACTCCCATATCTGGCACGCATCACAGCTGTAGCAGATGTTTGCCAGGGGGGACATCTCGTATGGCCATCTACTGGGGTATGCTAACTATGCACTGGAACTGTGGATGATGACACCCAACAGAAATGCACACACACCTACAGAAGAACACCATAATGAGGCACATGCACAAACTAGGAATGTCATTGAGCATGTGTATGGGCTGCCTTGATATATCTGGTGGAGCCCTGCAGTACTCTCCAGTCACATGTGAACAGATGTTCACAGTATGTGTCATGCTACACAATATGATCCTGCAGAAACAGCTATGGCAGAATCATCACAGGGAAGGGACACACAGCCTCCTACCAGTGCCAGGGTCCCCACAGCCACACCCACAGGGGGAGTCAGAGGAGGAACCCCCTGAGACTGTCCCTGTAGGCAGATGTAGGCATGCCCAGTATGCCCTGGCCTTGGCAATGAGACAACTCATAGCACATGCACTGACAACCTAGGGTCCTAGGGACTGATTCCTTACCCCGACTCACATACATAGTTAAAAGGGATGACAGCCACACCACACAACCTGTGTCTTACCATGTATTAGCTGTGTACTGTGTGCATTAGACAGACTTGGCCCTGAAACACAGGTATTTTAACAGCTGCATGCAAAAGGTAAGTCATTCTCCTTTACAGCAAATATACGGGGTAGTACAGTATGGTAGCATATGTATGGACCTACTGCATTTATGCAAGAGAATAGAGTGGGCAACTGGTCTACTTGCAGACAACAAACAGCTGTGTGAGACAACAGGTACTTTATCCAATAGTTAGTGCCCCATAATATGCAGTAGGCCTCAAGGCAGCAAACCCGGCTGCAGTATGTAAGGGAATTGCCAAACAGTGGGATCATAGGACAGATGCTCAACTCTCAATACTAAAGTCCCCTACCCCCTGCACATCAATGTTCACATACAACTGCAGTAACAGAGTATTTTTGCAAGGATATATCAGCAGATCACACAATCCCAGGGCTGTCTCAAACAACCTGGCTACATGCCGTATTTTCTACAATATTCAGGGGTCAAAGTGTATATGTCTGTCTGCTGTTGATAGTGTCAGGAATTAAGCTTCACATACTGGTGGCTGGTGTGGCTCAGTGGACTAAGTACATTAGTATCATTAATGGTGTATATGGTTCGAAGGTGGCTACACCTACAATTTTGCATGTGAGGTACTCCTATGGTAGGAGTCCCACAGACTGCCAATATGTCACAATCTGTTGCTGCAAGAAAGTTGGACAAAGCCAGATACAATGGAGAGACAGATGGCCAAACCTACAGACATTATACATGCTCTGAGTAACCTAGTAGGTGGTTAGTATAACAGCAGGTTGTAACACGTCAGACTGGCAGCAGGATGTAAAGGCCATCATGTAACTGTCAGTATGGACAACAATTCAGTGGGCACCATTTAGTAGTATATTACCAGAAAAATGCAACTGTAGTGAGTAGCAGAGCAGACACAAAGGACAGAACACTAGACATCCTGTGTGTGGTGTTACATCATGTACCCCAGTCACAGCATACCTACAACCACTTAGAGCAAGAAATATGGACAAAGCCATGAACAGGAGTGGAACAAAGGCCCAAATATAAGAAGAAGGATTAACTAGTGGCCAGACATATGTAGAAAGGGCAGAGAATAGCATGTCGTGCAGTAGCATGGGTCCTCTGGTGTGTATGGAGTCAGTAAATCAAATGTCTGTCATCAGTTCCTAATATCAATCTATAATGATTTTTCATTGATGTACCAGAAAATCACAATGCTATGTAAAACGTACCAGACATATGATGCAAAACCCTGCATAGTCTATTACAATCTGTAAACTGCCTAAGTATGAGTCATATATTACGTTCAACAGATAGCCGGGGAATCCCTTGGACATAATGTCAAGGAGATGCTGGACTATTGAATCAGGTGCAGCAGCCAATTGGTTGTAGCACACAAAATCCCAGACTGGAGTACAGGTAGGCCTGGCCCAGAGTCTCCTTGTAAGTACTGACAGTCATACTGGGCATGCTCCTACACTTAGCTAATTTCAGCCCATGTCAGATGCCTCATCTGCCTAAAGAACTGAGATGTGAAAATATCTCTGTGCATACAAACAGCTATGTATACATATCTATCGATCCCTATCCCCTTGGACATGATTACCATTATCTATCAGTATGTGGCTTATATATATATATATATATATATATATATATATATATATGTGTGTGTGTGTGTGTGTGTGTGTGTGTGTGTGTGTGTGTGTATATATATATATATATATATATATAATAGATATATATATAGATATATATATATATATAGATATAGTGGTAACACACACACACACACACACATATATATATATATATATATATATATATATGTATGTATATATATATATATATATATATATATATATATATATATATATATATATATAGGCCATATTATCACTAGCCAATTCTCCACCTAGCAAACTGCAAATGGCCAGAAATAGCGATAGTGGTACCTGTAGATACATAGCAGGGTACTAACAGGTAACCTACTGCTATGACACCAGATACAATAACAGCATAAATCAGGTTCATTCTGCAGGCCACATAGGCTGTGTAACACAAGGCCACTTTGCGTAGCCCACAAGTACTGAGGCTGCAGCCACATATACACCAAATGTAACTGGTGATATGTGCAGCTAGTACTGTGAGCTGTAGTGTATAATAGTAGGTAGGTAAGAGTTCTAATCTCACAGCAGCCACTTTGTGTGTGTGTGTGTGTGTGTGTGTGTGTGTGTGTGTGTGTGTGTGTGTGTGTGTGTGTGTGTGTGTGTGTTGATATCTCTCATACAGCAGTGCAGACATGCCCCTCAGGCCTATGTCTGAGCAATGGCCAATCATTTTATGGCCCTGTGACTAGCGTCCTCCACAGCATTGGCCTCCCTGTCAAAAGCTACTGATGTCATCCACCTTAACAGCACTGTCAGACACTCTCAAATTTGATAAGCTCTGTGGCACATGTAATAAGTGCTTAGTGCTATAGTATATACTACTAGATAGGTAGGGGTTCTAATCTCAATAAGGGCAACTCTGTGTGTATGTAAATATATCCCCTTGCAGCACATGCCTACCTGTCAACCCTCCCATTTGCCTCCTTTACAAGGCCTGCTGATTTCATCCACCTTAACAGCACTGGCTGTCAGTATCACAACAGATAAGTTCCAAGGCACACACGATAATCACTTAATGCTGTAGTGCATACTACTTGATTGGTAGGGGTTCTAATCTCAATAAGGACAACTTTGTGTGTTTGTGTGTGTATATAAATGCATCCCCTTGCAACAGTGTGCCTATCTGTGTGCAATGGTTATACATTTTAAGGCCCTGTGAGTAGCTGTTGGCCCTAAATAGCCCACATTTACCTAGGCATAAATGCTATCCACAGCCACCTACATTTGTAGGTACAGAACACCCAGGTGACACGTATTAAGTGTAGCATTCCTTGTCATGGGGTATGCATGCAGGATTATGCTGTCCACCCCCATTGTCTCTGACACACTGTTCTACACATATGCACTTAGGTAACAATGCACATATACAGCCATACCTTGCTGATTTCATAGTTCTGCTTTGCTGCCATGCTATCCTGAGCCGCTGTATTGCAGCTAAGTCTCCACAGCATAGCCACTCAGACCCATGGAACAGAAACATACAAAGTTCTGAGAGACACCTGTCAGCCTGCAGCACTACTGCCAATCTAACATCATGCAACAAAGATACAAACACTTTGGTGTGTACTCATGACACATACCAGCATACAGCACCTGCCATGGCATAACACAACACACAACAGCACTACAAAATGTTATATAATGTAATGCAGTCACCCTGTGCATTAGACACATATTTGCATGTCCCTGCATCAATGGTATGGATGGCAAGGATGTGGCACAGGTATCATCACAGGAACAGGGTGTGGTATGGGGGTGCCAGAGGCCTAGGCTTTGTCAAACACTTGACATTGTGTGTGTGAGTCAGGCAGGGGTACTGGTCAAATGGGCCATGGAGGTGTCGTGTGTGTCTGTTGGTGACCTGCATGTGGCAGTAATGTTTGAGTGTGTGCATGTACACAGTCAAACCATGTGCTAGCCCTACACATGGGTATGATAGACAGCTGTGGACTGTACATGGCAGATTTGACAGTTCACTGTCTCCGGCCATGAACACTGGAACTGACTCTGCCATGAGTGGCATTGGCACCACCATGCCCAGGGTCAGATCTGATACTAGTTGCTGATGGTGACTGGTGTCTGCTGGGCCTGTGTCTCTCATGGGACCACCCAAGACCATGTGCCCTTGGCCTGCCATGTTATGGTGTGGGCAGCACCCTCCCTTCTGTAGTGTTGGAGGTACAGCCAGTACAGGAGCGTGAGTGGGCATGGCCACATGGACACTCAGCAGATGTTGTTGCTGACCTACAGCCACATGTCAGACACCCTAGTCCCACCACATGTTCTAGCACAGACTCTCCCCACTGTCTGTCCAATCCATCAGTGAAACAATGTATGGTGTCACCAATGTGGTGGAGGGAGTCACAGATGTCAGACAGTGATGCATCCATAATCCTGATCATCTGTCAGGTTTTACATTTGGAATATACCTGTGCCTCCATAATGGACCGAAACATGCATCAAGTGACTCGTGATGTGACACCTGTGACAGGTGTTGGATGGGCAGCAGTCCTCCTTTGAGCACCCCTGTCAATCTGCCTGTGTGGAACCTCACTATCTCTCTGGCTATGGCTAGTGTCTACACTCACTGATGCCTCCTGTTTGATTCCACCACACTTTGTCCAGTATCTATGGCCGCAGGGGACTGGGTATCTGTGGGCATACTGACTGTGTGCTGGGAGAATGGGGGAGGAAGTGGGATGTCAATCCATGGTCAGATGCAGCCCCCAACAACCCCACCTGTGCCTCATTATGGCCATCATCAACAGTCTGATGAGACACTGACATCAGGTTGTAAGGGGGACACACTCCAACCCCCACAATCACCTGTGAGGAGTAAGGCAAAATAAATACATTACTACCTGCACTATTATGTATGGTAATCCACATACATACACATACAGGTGAGGAACCCCAACTGTGTTTTACATACCACTCTTATTTCCAATCCCATGCACAACACACAAGCATACTACAAAACACACAGACAAGACAGGCCCTTTATAACATGCACTGCAGCTATGTCTGGTTAATGTAGACAATACTATACACCTGTATGATAAGCAATGTCAGTGAATGTGATAGACCTACACACAAAACAGTATGAACCCATCTTGAGCACACTATGACAGTTCTAGTGTCACTACCTTAATTGTATACTATCTCCATATTGTGTGTGAACAGGCATCTGTGAGTGATTGCCTCCTGTATAGCCGACTGCATAGACCTCCTCAAAAATAAGTGCATATGTGTTACTGCTCCTGCAAATACACAACTGTGATTACCCATTCAAAGCACATCAGTTAAGCCCTCTGAAATTTAACATACAATTATTGTACTCTGGCTAAGCATAACAGTTGTGCCTAGGGCAAAATATCAGCCGTTAACATTCGTAGGGTATATATGATCCATACAACAATAACAGCACATTTACCAGGTACAGAACCTTGGATTCTGGCTACACCTGACCTACCTACGGAAATATGAGGGAGATGTACTGTCAGCTATAACAAATGTGGCATTGTTACAGGGTAATTTGTGCATATATAAACATGTACAGTAGCTAATGTGATATTGCCTACATTGCTGGCATTTTGACTATGTCTGCACAAATGTGCATTAAAACCAAACCACCATCCCCATGCAGACACACCTGACACCCGTGTATTGGTATGCAGAGGCTGCGACAATGGATGATACAGTATTACACTAATAAACACAGGAAGCTTACCTGTACACTCCTCTGCGTGGATGCTGTGGCACCCACATCCACAATGTATGGGGCGATGGATGCTTGGGTGCTGGTGGTTGTTCCCAGGTTTGCCAGGAATTCCTCTGTGGCTGAGAGTGATCATTCCATTGCAAGCCCTCCACTGGTAGCAGCACTGTCCCTTTGCCATTCAGCATTGACCATATATGTGGCCTGATGCTGGAGCTGGTTGTAGGTTCTGTTCTGTAGCCCTACATTGTTGACTGCTGTGACGAGGTCAGCCCACAGTGCTGCATGTTGGTCATGATTCTGGTGAGTCCTGGACAGCAAAATGTTGTGATGCAGTCTGAGGCCTTCCAGATGACATTATTTTCAGCCTCTGAAAATGGTGGGTGCCTCCTTCTGTACATCCTTTCTGAAAAACAACAAGAGGAGGAACACATCACAGGAGCAGATATGTTGAGATCCACTATGCACAGATCCTGCACATCCAAATTGCTCTGCACTATCCACTGCTACATCTCATGTCATACCTCATAATCTATCAACACATTATGTACTGTATGTTGTAATCACCAACATAATAGCAATACCAATTAAGTCCCTGTGTGCTGTGACAGAGTGTGCTGCATGTCTCAACACCCTTCGTTGCTGTTTACTGTGGTGTGTCCCCTATGGGCAAGTACTACTACTATGTCATACAGCCACTGTCAGATACATAGGTGTGTGTTATTACATGTATGTGGGGACACTCCAGCAACATCACTGTGCCACAATGACAGACAGCAATGCAAACCTGCTGTAGTCTATCCTCCCTGTAGGCATCATACCTCTCCATTACACAGATGTTTGCTGAATGTGATCATGTGCCTGATGTATGTCATCCTTTTGGCAGACACCTGTGGACGTCTGTCAGGTGCTTGGCCAATAATTGATGATTGTTCCCAGAATATGATGAATCTGGCTGTCACATGCCAGAACCCTCAGAAAACAGTTATGCTGCAGTAATATCTGTCACTCTATTCAAACTCTTACTTTGTGTGACCAATATGTACACTCTGTTGCTGAGGTCTGGCCTTTGTCCCCCCAGTAATACTGGCTATGACCTGACTTCTTGCTGTAGGGAGTTGCCAGGTATGTTAGCCATAGTTCTCAAGCAATGACATATGAATGTCAACTAAACTGTGACTTAAACTCAAAAAACAGCAGCAATAACCAGGCTAGGTGTAAATCTCCATCAAAAATTGAAAGAAACACCACTAAGCAGCACAGAGACAGAGTCCAACTAAGATTAAGGTTTTTAGCATAGTTAAACTTTAATAGTTGCTCTTCATCACAAATACTTCATCAGAAACATTGCTCAAAGAACAAAACTCCTCATTTAAATACTTAATGCAAAAAAACACAGTCCAATCAACTCTTAGGTAAAAGTAAAATTCAGTATACCTAAAATTAACTATTTAAGCACTTTATAAAATTTAAAACACACTCTTAAGTAAAACAATTTGTTATATATATTCTTTATATAACATTCAAAACTATACTGTATATATATATATATATATATATATATATATATATTTATAAGCCAGGAAAAATGTATGAGGCCAACAGAAACTGCCATTCTGCTTCCCTTTTTTCAACAAAATTCTTGTAACTACCTCCCCGGGTATCCTGGCTCACAACTTCTATAATAGAAAAAGTGAACTTCTTCCAATTTACACATACCACAATATGTTTGTACAATGCATTATTGTCATTTTTGTTTTTTATGGCATAATAATGTTTGCTAATTCTTTTTCTAAGACTTCTTGTAGTCATTCCCACATAAAATGCAGGACATGATGAGCACAATGCAATATATACTACACCCGTGTACTACAGTCACATCTTTCAGGGACTGTAATTGTGTGTTCTAAATGTGTGACACAAACAAAATGACCCTGATCAATAAACCTACAAGATTTACAACCTAAACACCTATACATACCTCTCATTTTTTTGTGTATTACTATGGGTCTTATATTCAACTTTATTTTCCAACATTTGTTTGATACAATTATATTTTCTGTACACAAAATTAGGACCTGTACCCAATACCTTGGCCACCTCTACATTACCTGAAATAACCTTCCAGTTGTCTTTGACAACATTCATTATAGTGCAATTGTCCAAACTCATGTCCAAACAAAATCTTGAGGTATGCTTATTCCCTCCTTTTTTAAGTGTTAACTCCACTATTAACTATGTGCTTTTTATTGATAAATCCCTTAAGCAAAATAGGGGGAAACTCAGCATCCCATTTCAAAATGATTTCTTGTTTGGACTTAACCAAAATATCAGGCGGATACCCCCTCTCCAGAAACAATGTAGAAATAAAATCCAGTTCAGCCTGAAATTCTTTATACATATATTTCAGACTCATCATGAGACTTTTTGAATCAGATTATTTACAGAACAAAAGAAGTTCCTTTGGTAAAAGGATCTTTTTCATGTTCACCGTTGATGTAGTTTCATTGTTCAGATGTATACCCCAAGACGAGGGTGTTGAATTTCTTAGGTGTTTTTTAGGAAAATATACAAATTTTAAAACAGATAACATTGCAACCCTCATTACACTTTTAGAATTGGTGTTAGAAAGTAATTATTTTATGTTCAACAACCTTTTCTATAAACAATTGAGAGGGGTGGCCATGGAGTCTGCATTAGGGTCAACCTATGTAAATTTAGTATTGGGTTGGTGGGATAAAGAAATTTTACCCTTGTCGCCCTTTTTTGATAAAATAATATTTTATTGTAGATTCACCAATGATTTGTTTTTTATTGTTGAAAAAGAAGGCTTTGATATGCACAGTTTCCTGGAATTTATAAATCATAGTACAAGGTTTTTGAACTTTATCATTGGAGAAATAGGTTTGCAGGTTTGTTTCTTGGATGTAGATCTTAGATGGGATGATATAAGAGGTACTTTCACTAGTCGTATTTTCTGTTCACTATTCTGTTATAGTATTATAGTATTCACTAGTTTCAGTTTGCCTCATACATTTCCCCTGGCTTAAATGATACTGTCAGTATTAAATGTTTTCTAAAAGATAAAAGACCAAACATTAGGAGGTAAAAAAAGTCTGTTTACTTACGGGTGTGTTTTAAATTTTATTTTCTTCTTTCAGCTTTTCCCGGTTAGGGGTCACCACAGTGGATCACCTGTCCACTCATGATTGGCAGTAGAGTTTTAAGGTGTCGAGTTGCCAGCCTGGCACCCAACCTTCCACAGATGGCACACACACACACTCCGAGGGCCAATTTAGAGTGTCTAATCCACCTACAGCATGCACCACCATGGCCACCTATGTGTTTTAAATTTTATAAAGTGCTTAAATAGTTAATTTTAGGTATACTGAATTTTAGTTTTACAGAAGAGTTGATTGGACTGTGTTTTATTGCATTAAGTATTTAAATAAGGAGTTTTGTTCTTTGAGCAATGTTTCTGATGAAGTCTTTGTGACAAATAGCGATTATTAAAGTTTAACTACGTTGAAAACCTTAACCTTACGTGGACTCTGTCTCTGTGCTTAGTGGTGTTTCTTTTGAGTTTTAAACAGTGACCTAGCCAGAGTACATCAGGGACAGTCATGGACACCTTTACAATGTCTGGCCTATTCCTCTGTGACATTCACAGACTGAGAGGTGCTGAATGACAGTACATCATGTGAAATGACAGCTGGGTCCACCCTCACTTACTGACAATATGTCTACCACATAATCCAGTAGAAGTCATAAAGGAGCCAACCATTGTAGGAGGGAGTGAGATGGCCACAGCTGTGATGTATTTCACAGCAGGCATAGTTGAGAGGCATGCCTGTAGCTGTTGGACTGTAGAGTATCATCTACATGTCATTCCTAGAGATGTACTAGAGGCCTACTATTGTAATTCCTATTCCCCATAGCTGCATCCTCCCATGTGCACCCCATTATATGGGGACTTGTATTACATATCTGGTAGAGTAATGTAATCCTTTTGTGAAGAAATTCTGAAGAACAATGCTTGGTAAATCATAGTCTGTCTTGGTATGGCAAGTTACAGACCTGTTTCCCATAGGCAGTTGCTTGTCTTTTGTAGATAATGCTCAGTAACAGGTAATTGCCTGTGCACCAATCCATGGCTCAGACTTGCTAATTACATCCAGAACAGCTGGGTTGCACTTTCATTAGCCAATGACGTAGCACAACAGTTCAATATCTAAGGCCTTCACGTAGGCCTTAGCCCCTTTCTTAGTCTGTGAGATGGACATTAGTGAGGTGTGAGGTGAGTCTACGGTATCACACAGGGTAGATACTAATACTATTGTTGAGATTTAGGAAGTATGTGCACAGTTTTGTATGTTATGTTTGGCCATTAACAATTGACGTTATAATTATCTGGCAGTTCACTGTTCAGCACTGTGGGTTGAGGTCAATAAGGGGGAAGAGACATGTGGGTGTCAGACATCATACCCTTCAAAATATGCATGCTACTGCAGCAGCTGGTGGTCTATCAGCTCTGTATATCTGTAGGGGCAGACTGTGACACATGTCCCTGTTGCTTGACCTTTGCCCTCCACCTCTTTATGTATGGGTGTCGTGTGGATCCCTTGTTCTAGGGGGTTGCGAGTTATGGTAAATCTGTAGCAAGTAGTGTAACATACAGATGCATATGTTGCAACCTGCAGCTGCTGCTTTTTGCCTAGGACTCATAGTGGGGAATGTGAACTATTTGTTGGACAGCAGGCTATATGTGCCACTGAGGGAGCAGTGTCAGCTCTGTCACCACAGCAAAGCCAGGGTGAGGGTACCCATAACAGTCCAGTCAAGGCATGTGCCTACAGTACATTTGTTATGTAACAGTGCTGATCAAAGAGTAGTAGGCGACATATAGGTAGCCTATAGGAATATGTGCAGAGTGTCCATACCTACAGTCCTTTGACTAGCTAACATGTGTAGCAGTTAATTCAGCAGCAGCAACCTGTTTTGATTAAAATTGCATGACTCAGTCATTATTTGCTGTATTGACAAGAATGTAATTGAAGTGCAACACACTGGATTTTAACTCAGGACTGTGGGTGGCAAAATGTACTGCATGCATGGCATTTAACAGACAGAACTACTGAGTCACAGCTGCAGCAAGTGTATTTGCAGGATATATGTCCGTGCATACAATCTGTGACACAGGAATTACATCAACATGTGGTTTCTGATGGGTATGAGGTGTGACACTCAAATGTCTGTCATGCTTTTCTAAACTCAGTCTTTAATGACTTGCCAATACTTTAACAGACAGATATGTTTTTGTGAAACCATGCCAAAACTATGGGGCACAACTGTGGATATTCTGCAACAGTCTGTAAAGCTGACAGCTATACCTGCTATCCCAGGCTTCATGTATATCCATTAATATTTATTTGGCTGTGTACTGGTGTAATGTCTACATCACAGTCCCAAGTACACTGCCAATTTCCCTATTATATGTACTTACAGTGTGTCAGTGTCAATCAGGATATGTTGGTGGAAACAGTTGCTGTTATTTAGAGCTGAGTGGCCTAGTGGGCTAAAGCACTGTGTTGTAGTTGACATGGACCTGGGTTTGAGATGTGGCAGGGGTGATTATCCTGCAGATGTGCCTACCACATAAGATGATTAAGGCAGTTTTAACCGGGTTTGCATGACATGCTGCTTAGCTCCACTTAAACCAGCACTAAAAAGAAAAGAAAAAAGGGTTGATAGGAATGTGGTGAAATGGGAGGAAGCAGGGGGAAAAATCATACTGAAAGGCAGGTATGGATGTGCAGGACAGGTGTAGGAAAGGACAATAACTCTCCATTTCTTCTACAGCAACAGCTGTGTAGGTTTCACAGAATTTGGAATTTGGATCCCCACACCCTAGAGAGAGGGCTGAGGACAACATAACTGTGTTGATTAATTCATGCAATAATTCATTGTGTCAAGTGGATGAGGGTGCAAAATGGAGAGCTATGTATGTGGCAATATTTTTTTGGGGGGATAGGTCCCCCTTTTTTAATGTGAGAGTGGAATGTTGGGGATGAGATATAGGTACATGTTGGGAGGTAAGTTGGGTAGGGGATGTTGTATTTGCAGCTGGACAAGACAGATAAGATGCATACAGGGGCAGTGTGTGACACATAAGGGGGTAAACACCTTGGAAGGGGAGGATGTTGTGGAATCAGAGAGCCATGTGCTCCCAGATGGCAGCAGTGTGACTGAGGTCCCCACCCAATGGCAATCAATACTGTTCCTTCACTGCCCCAAAGGTGGCTGTGCTGGAGGGTGGGTGCTGGGGCCACCTTGCCCCTCCAGGTTCACCAGTCTGGCCTCAATCTGGTACAGGTGGTTCTCATAACCATGATGCACTGTCTTGCATGCCATAACTGGTTGCTGATCCTGGGTGAGAACCCCTCGTCCACCCCCTCTCCCAAGGAGGGAACAGGCCCCATCCCCGAGGCAATTCCATTCATAGGTAGTGCAGGGCCAATGAAGGGGGCACTACTGGCTTGGGCTTCAGACATGCTGGGACTCAGAGGTAGGCTGGCTGACGTAGGGTAGACAGGTCTCCAGGATCTGGCCTACCCAGTCGAGCTGTGGTGTTGAGGTATTTCAATGTGTATAAGTTAGTAATGAATATAACAGTTTGTTAGTTATAACAGCATGCTAGAATGTTGCAAGTAACCCAGTAACATAACATTGCATAGTATATGGAATACAACATTAAGTGAGATAACAGTCAGTATAGTAACAGCATGTCAGTAACAATTAAAGCATAAGGCCAACAACATAGGTAATTCAACATGTTATGTTAGCATGCAGCCATTGTATTACATAACAATAATAAAACACAAGGCCCAACATACTGTTTAGAGAACAACATTTGTTAATAGTAAACCATAACTAATGTATAACAATATTAGATTATGATGAAGATAAGGGGTGGGGGTTAGAGAAATACAGTCCATTAGTACCAGTATAGGTTATATAGTTTGCAACAGTACTGTTAATTACTCTACAGGTCTACCCTTCCTTTATTTATAACAGTGCCCTATAGCTTCTGTAGCATTACATACCTCTCAAGCTGTCCACATGGGACAGTATGGGCCAAGCTGTAAGACCTACAGGTACACAACTACAGAGGACTATTACATGTCAGGTGGACCCATATGACTATCAAGGTGTACTGTGGACTGATGTCATTTGAAATAATGCTGGTTTTGCAATACAGCTGTAACTCCACAATTATTGCAGTAGAATCTTGTACAGCCTTACATCCACATTCATTGCATTACACAAATCTGTATAGTATGCACTTACTGACAGTGACTGAATTACGCTATTCTGTGTATCTCACTATAGATTTCAAATTAATCTGTACTCACCAAACGTACTGCACATCTAGGTTGAGAGTTCTCTCCTCTGCAGGGAGAGAATCACACGATTATGGGTACCTGTCTATCACACATTCAGATTAGGTATAGGTAAAACAATGCTAACAGTACATACAAACTTGTGGGGTAATCCCATCCTGAGCATCCTGGACCTATGTGTCCAGAAGTTCCCTCTTTTGCCACTTCAGATCATTGAAATGGTGACAGACCCGCTCACCTGTGTGGGGAATAACTGTTGCACTGGTGAGATCCTGTGCCAGCTGGTCCTAGGCCTCTGACTTATGCTCTGATCCCTATTATTGGCACTGCAGCAGCCAGACAACATGGTCTTTCATTAGGAGTCCAACCATGACCCTGGACCCCAGAATGCCCCACCCCTGTGAGAAGCATGCACCCTCTCCAATACCTGCTATAGTTCCTGCATGGTTCAAACTCCAACAGGTTATGCTATATTCCTGCCCGTTGCACTTAAATAAGCCTGTTTTCCTGCCCTTACACATCAGTGGGCCATTTTTAAAAATGCAGCGCATTGCTTGGCATCATGCAAACTGGCTTAGCTGAGCTCAGCATTGCTTAAACTGCCAGTGTTGAGCAAAACGTAATGGTGTGCAAACCAGCTAAGTGGTGCTGAAATAGAAATTGTTTTAGCAGTGCTTATCTTGGCTTAGCATGGCTTAGCAGAGCTTAGCAGAGCACAGCACATCATAATTTAAAAATAATTAGCATAATTAATATTTTGAAAATAATTGTTTGTTTCCTTCCCTGTATTCAAACCCCACACCTATTGCACATGAGGCTATGACTTTAACCACTTGGCTACATGGATATGGGGAATGCCACTATATTTTTAAATATACCTATGAGTCAGGTCGAAGTGCCACACTGTGCAAACCCGCTCAGCTATTCTTAAACTTGACCTTTGGATTTATAATTAAAAGTATCTGTTTTTCATTTTTAGATGTCTGGCACATGTTCATTGCTGTGCGCTGCTCAAACATAAAAAAGTGATAATATTTAAATATATACCCATACATTGCTTTACTGCACTTTGACAGTGCAGGGGGTGTGCTACTTATCTTCAGACACAGTAACACACTCCCTACACTGATTCAGTAACCATGTTACATGGCTCTCCCTCAGTAACATGCCTACATTAATATGCATGATGAACTACCAAGGGGGAGCCACATACATGGCCACAGTATCTTCCATGTAGGCTGTACACTATGCCTACATGGATGTTATTAAATCTGGGAGATTGTCTAGAAAGTAGTCTCTCCTTCCTCAGATGCATACTAAATACAGGTTGGTACTGAGCACAGTGTAAATGAAATTTATTCACAATGATAAGACAACTTGGAAAACCTACAATGTTCCTGAAATTGAGCACTGACACAATTATTTGGGTCTGTTTGCTTCAAACATTATATAAATGTAAGAATAACTGTTCCAAGATTTCAGAAAAAAATGGCATCTCAGTTGAATTTCATTCAGAAGAGTACCCTGGTGAATGAAGATGCAGCCAATTTTGCTGTTTATTTCAACAAACTCCTGAACATATTAATGACTTTGCTCCAGTCCAAAAAATGTAACCCATTTTGACAATATCATGTGGTTCATTATTTCAAATGCATAGAATTCCAACATTGTGGTAGTCCTCACACACACACACACACACACACACACACACACACACACACACACACACACACACACACACACACACATTCTATTGTGACTTGAAAATGTTCCGAAGGATGCACTTGGTGTTTATAGAGAGAATGCAGTTGCTTTGGTTGATAATCTCATTTCTTTCTTGATGAAGGAATCCTCGGGAAATGTTAAACTTCAAAACTCACAATCATACTTTCATGTGTTACAAAAAAATAACTGCAAACAGAGCACAGACATGTTGGCTTGAAGCTCCATTTATGCCTTGCCTGTCTATCATAATTTTAACACCCATGGTGAAAATGGATCCTGGATTTTCAAAATATGTTGAACTGTATAAAACTATCAGAGTCAACTTGAAAGATTGTAATTATCCTGATGTGGATGCATTTTATGAGTAAAATTGTATAATTTCAGATGAACATTGTGTGGATACAATTCACGCTGGAATTACTCGACCAAGAGTGTTACTGAAATGCCAACTCTCTGGGAAGTGGCATAATGCATTCAGTCCTATCATCCTCAGTGTTCTCCAATCAAATACCAACATCCAATTTATTCTAAAGGAGTATTCTTGTCCTGCTTATGTTGTAGAATATATCAACAAAAGTAATAGAAACATCAGTAATTTGCAACTTCAGATTACAAAAATAAAGAATGAACACCCACAATTTGACATTTGATCAGGTCACTAGAAAAATGAGTGTTGACATGATTAACACAGTTGAAATCAGCAGCCAGGAAGCAGCTTGGTATTTACTGCATGAATGTATGGCCAAGAATGAAGAATTGATTTTACAATGCCAGAATGAATTTGAGTCAGATTTGAATATTCAAAAGACTATTGAAACCTGTAGGCAATTATGGCATGAGACGGAAATCATGGATGATGATGCTGGAGTACAACACTTAGTCAGGAGACAGGCAGAGCCAGATCCATTTTAGCAGTTATATAAAGTACAGTTGTGTACACTTACCATAAATGCAGATGTTCAAGTGTATTCACTGTTGCAGTCATTACATTTGGGTTATCCTGCTGGCAGGTTTCCCTCAGTCGGCCTGAATTCCAGAGTCTTGGGTCCTGCATCGGCTGTCACCTCTTCCCTGATGTCAGGTCGTCAGGGGTATAAAAGATGCAGCCAACACCATTTTATTCAGTTTTTCTTGTCCCAGATGTCAGGTGCGTCCAAAAGGGTAGGCTAAATGTATGTAAATAAAACATACATGCACCAGAAATAAGCTTTACCTTCATCTCTAAGCAAATACACCATCTAGGTTGTATAGATTAGATAAGTAAATATAAGTTCCAGCAAAAATAAGGGGGATGGCAGGTGGGTAACCTGGACTGCAACAGTGAATACACTCGAACATCTACATTTATGGTAAGTGTACACAACTGTACTATGTTCTTTGTGTTTCACTGTTGCAGTCATTACATTTGGGTTGAGTCCCAAAGCTATGGTTGGGGGGCCTGGAGCTAAACAGCATTAGGAGCAGCTATGAGGCCCTGCAGAACTGCAGTGGCAAAGCCTGCCCTGGATTTAGAGTAAAGAGGCAGATTGTAATGTTTTGTAAAGGTATGCACTGAACTCCAAGTGGCAGCCTCTAAAATGTCTTTGGTTGGTACTCCCCTGAGAAAGGCTGCAGAAGTGGCTGCAGCTCTGGTTTAATGTGGCCTAATGCCCTTAGGCACTGGCTTGCCATGCTGTGAGTAGCAGAAATGAATGCAGTGACCTATCTACTTTGAAATAGTCTGCGTGGAGATAGCCTTTCCTTGTGATGCTGTGGCATATGCCACTAGTAATTGTTCTGTCTTTCTAAAACTTTAGTTTTGTCCAAGTAGAATCTACGTTGTCTGTGTACGTCCAAAGAATGCAGAATTTTCTCCCCCTTGTTCTGTGGATTTGGATAAAAAGTTAGCAAATGAATTGTTTGGTTAAGGGCTACACTGCATACTACCTTAGGCATAAATGTAGGCTTTGTTCTCAGAGAGACCCTGTCTGGATAAAAAATGATAAAGGGTTCCACGGCCATGAGAGCCTGTAGCTCTGAAACTCATCTTGCAGAAGTTATTGCTAGGAGCAGAGCTGTTTTCCAAGATAAGAATTTTATATCTGCAGTAGCAGCTGGCTCAAAAGGAGGTAAGGTGAGTTTTTCCAAGACATAATTGAGGTCCCATGCAGGTATTGGCGTTCTCTTTGGAGGCCTTAAGTTTTTGGCTCCTCTGAGGTACTGCCTTAATAAAGGATGAGAAATGAGTGGTGGCTCTGTATTGTAATGAGCCAAAATGGCAGAGGCATGGATTTTAATTGATGGGAAAGATAGGCCTTTGTCCAGCATCTCGGTTAAGTATTGCAAAATTTGAGGAATATTTGGGACAGCTGTATCAGTTCCTTGAGCTTGGTTCCAAGCATAAAATCTCTCCATTTCCCAGCATAGGATTTTCTAGTACTAGGCCTTCTAGCTTCTAAAATGACATCCATCACAGCTCTACTGAGAGGTGTGGTTTGTATGGCTACATTATCCGCCATGCTGCCATGTTTAGGGTCCTGAGTTGGCTGTGCAGAATCTGATTGTTTTGCTGGGACAGTAGATGAGGTATTTGAGATAAAGTCCAGGCTGGGCACTGGGACAAGTTCCTTAAGATCGGATACCAGTACTGGTGTGGCCAGTCTGGGGCAATCAGAATAATTTTTGGTTTCTCCTGCCTGATTTTTAGGAGTACTTTGGGGAGGAGAGGTAGTGGAGGAAGGGCATATGCTGATAGGTTTGTCCAGTTGAAAGATAAGGCGTCCACTTTCTAAGCTTGTCTGTGATAAGTCCTTGTGCAGAATCCTTTTAGTTGATTGTTTAGAGGGGAGGCAAATAGATCTATATCCAGGTGTCCCCATTTCTTTGTTATCATGCTGAAGACTTGTGGATCCAGGTGCCACTCGTGGGGATCCATGAGGTTTATGCTTAGTTTGTCTGCCAGAGTATTTTTCTTTCCTGGCAGGAATTGTGCCTGCAGATGAACTTGGTAAGTCAATGCTGTGTCCCATAAAGCTATGGCTAGTCTGCACAGGAGATAAGAATGAGTGCCCCCCTGTTTGTTTATGTACCACATGACTGTGATGTTGTCTGTCTTTATCAGTAGTTGTCCCAGATGAAGTAGGTCCTTGAAGGCTGTCAGGGCATTTTGAACAGCTTGCGTCTCTTTTTGATTGATATGTAGATGCTTTTGGTTTGTGGAACAGGTGCCCTGAATGCCTCTTCCTGCCATGTGTACCCCCCAGGCATAATCTGATGCATCTGTTGTTAGGCTCTGCCTGGCTGGGGGTAGTAAGAATGGCTGTCCCTTGTTTTGGTGACAAGCCTTTGCCCACCATCGAAACTCCTGTTGCAGGCAGGGAATTAGAGTAATCATTGTTTCCAGTCTGTGGCAATGTTGCGTCCAAACACTTTTTAGGTACCATTGAATTTTCCTCATATGCAGTCTTGCATATGGAATTAGTAAGATGCAGGATGCCATGAAGCCCAAAGCCTGCAGAATTTTTCTTGCAGATAACTGAGCCTTTGTTGCCATTTCCTTGAAATAGGTAGTCAGTTGTCTTTGTTTGTCTGGAGTGAGATAAGCCATCTGGGCAGTTGTATTTAAGCTTGCACCCAGGAATATTATCTCTTGAGAGGGTACTAGTTTTGATTTCTTTTTGGCATCAGTCTGGAGCATGAAAAATGTTTCCCCAACGGGGTACTTAGCTTTTAATGAAGACTTCGGATCTGAAACTCGAACATGAAAATCTCAGGAGTCGGCCGACAGGCACTTGTGAACTGCTTCTGCTTCGGGCACTGCGTGGCAAGAAAGACTGAATAAAATGGCGTTGGCTGCATCTTTTATATCCCTGATGACCTGACGTCAGGGAAGAGGTGACAGCAACTGACGCAGGACCCAAGACTTTGGAATTCAGGCCGACTGAGGGCAACCTGCCAGCAGGATAACCCAAATGTAATGACTGCAACAGTGAAACACGAAGAACATCAACAAAACATTCAGAAATGAATCATGACCTCAGATTTGCGACATTGAATAAACGTGGTGCTATTGCTATGATGCACAAGCATTTGATGCCTAATGAAAGATTTTATGAACTGAATCAGATGGCAAATGAGAAACAAAAAGCACTTCTGATGCATGTCATTTACAATCTTCTCTCTGAAAATCGTTCACCTGTTCAGGTATTCTTGACTGGTCCAGCAGGTTGTGGAAACACATTTATCATTCAGCATATGATGTAAATTTATAATTGATGCGAGAATACTGATGGATATTGTAATGCTTACATTACTTGTGCATTAATCAGCATTAATTGGCAAGGCTGCAGTTCCCATTGATGGCACAACAGTACACACTGCCTTAAAAATATCTCTTTCTAAGATGCTTCCATTACCTATCTAAGTCACTCAACAACATTGGGCACTTTTTAAGTATGTTCAAGTACTAATAATGAAATAAATTAGTGTGGTCAGTGTGAAACTCTTATCTGTGATTGACACAAGGCTAAAGCAAATAACAGCAAATTTTGTAACCAACTTTAGTGTAATGAATAGCATTTTGATCGGTGACACAGCATTTGCTGCCAGTTCGAGCAACGCCCATTTACAAGCAGATCAAACAGCAGATTGCAGGTTCTACCTTATGGCATGGGCTTAAATTCTTCAGACTGGACAAAGTCATGTGATAGTCTAATCGGGTATATTCATCACTATTGACGAAGACTGGGAATGGCATGCAATTAGAAGAGGCTGAGTTGCAATTGCTTGAATCATGTTTTTTTCTCAAAAGAAAAGACGAATCATCTCTGTCCTCATGAGATGCATTTTTTTCTTGTCAGATAATTCAGTCAATGAATATAATTAATCTAACCTCAAGTCAGCTAAAAATAAAGTGATTTCAGTGGCACAAGACATCTATGTTGGTTGTCTTACTGCAGAACAGGAAACATTTGTATGTCAAAAGCTTCACAAAATGTCATGTTATTGATTCCGGTGATTTAAAATACAAGATCACATTTGTTTTGCACAAATCATACATGATAACAGCAAATGTTGATGTCTCAGATGGTTTAGCCAACAGTGCTATAGGAAGATTAGTTCACGTTGAATGTGATGATGCTGGGGAGGTGACTCATGTATGGGTTGAGTTCTCTGATTTAACAAAAGTTGGTGAAAAAACAAGGAGAAAAATCAATGCATACATGGAAGCCAATAACCTCAGTCACACAGCTGTGTCTGTAGCATGACAGCCATGAAATACCCCTTTAAATAATAAAACCATTATTGCAAAATGCTATCAGTTCCCCTATTATCTGCTTGTGCATTTATGATGCACAAATCTCATGGAGAAACCTTTAATGAGATCATTTATGAGTGCAATACTCATTCTCAGCAGCTCCTGTATGTGGCATTATCTCAAGTTACAAGCATCAACAAACTCTATTTTGTGACATAAAACAATGACCCTATGTTTTACTACTGACACCGGATGGCAACATCAATGACGCTTGCAAGATAAGTTTCAGCAGCTGTCAGTTAATAAATTAACGATAATCAACAAAGTATTGATAGATTTTATCAGTGCTAGAAGGGGCATATCAATATTTTTGTTCAAATGTCAGAGTCTAAGGGGCCATGCTGCAGATCTCAATGGCAGAGTTGTGCAGAAACCAAAAATCTTACTTCTTTCAGAAATTTGTTTACCAAATGCATAAAGCTTGGATATCCCTAATTTTGATTGTGTGGTACAGTTCAAACAGCCTAACATAAGAAATGGTGCAGTTGCTTTGTATCACAATTCCAGTGATAGGCCAGATGTTGTCACCGCTCACATGAATGTGAACTTATGCCAGAACACATCTTTTGACTGTGAATACAATGACAGTTGGAGACATTTGTGCGGACCATTGTGTTCTGGAAAATGGTTAGACCAGTCTCATCGTTGCAATATGAATATCACCAAATCAGACAGTTTCTCAAATTATTGCCTTCATCCGTGAGATTTTGCTTGCCTATACTATGAACAGTGTGGCTCTACTTGGCAAGGATTTCAATAAAATGCCAATGATTTTGAGGGGTAGTTTCAGCATCAACTTTGCCTCACCAGAAACACAGCCACTGATTGAATTTTTACATTCAGAATTCAATTTGAAATTGAGCAACAATCCAATAGTATCAGCAACAAAATCTGGTACTATGAGTGACACAATATTTGTTAAATACTGTTTGATAATTTATGTGTCATATTTCACTTATCATAAACCAATAGTATAATTTTTAAATTATGAATTAAGTTATGAACAAATGAACACTTCAGAATAGAAACAATTTTTATTAACATTTTACATTTTCATTTTTACCTGTGTAAATAATTTCTCTCATTGTGTATCATTTTATTTATGTCTCATGGTATGTAATCTATATTAATAATAATCTTTGTATTTATGTATCATATTCTGTATAATATTTTACAGATCATGGACATGCAGTGGTGCAGTGGTAGCATTGTCATCTCACAGCAAGAGGCTCTCTGGTTTGATTCTCGGCTGGGGTGCCTTCTGTGTGGAGTCTGCATCTCCTCCCTGAATTCATGTGGGTTTCTTCTGGGTGCTCCTGTTTCCTCCCACATTACAAAGACATGTGTCTGGAGCATTTCTCCCCAGGCCTCTGCTGAACATTGGCTTTGTTCCAAGTCAGACTTTCCCAGTTAACAAATGTCAAATAAAAAATAAGATCATATTGTGTGTATTACAGATTTCAAACAGTTGTATGCCAATTTAACATTTTACATTTTTCACTTTAACCTGTGTAAATCATTTATCTCATTGTGTGCCATATTATTTATGTCACAAGGTATTTATATATTAATACTAGATTTTGTGTTTATGTATTGTATTCTGTATAATATTTTGTGGATCATATTGTGTGTATTATACATTTCAAATAGTGTATGTCAATTTTAATTACATTTAAATATTAATTACATTTAAATAAATCATTCTAGCTACCATAATCTGACTGTTCCACCTCTTCATTTATAATACCATTTACTTTCCTTCGCACTTCCTTACAGAAGTTTCACTTGTAACGTGTGTGGCAACCACTCACATTTTTTTTTTACTGGTCTTTATCTATACATTAACACCCTGTTGGAGAGCATTCCTTTTCCAATAGGGTGATGATGCCTGTTTTTTTCCATTCTCTAATAATATTTAAGGAATGCATTAACTCATATGAAGGAAATTGTGCTGGAACAAGGAGTAGAATAGTAGGATTGTGGCTCCTAAATGAGTTGTACTGGGGATCGAACTTACACTTGTGCATAGCTTTGTATACAGACGATATAAAAAGTGTACACACCTCTGTTAAAATGCCAGGTTTTTGTGATATAAAAAATGAGACCACAATAAATCATTTAAAAACTTTTCCAACCTTTAATGTGACTTTTAACCTGTACAATTCAACTGAAAAATGAACAAATCTGTTAGGGGAAAAAATATAAAAAATAAAAAACATACAATAAGCTGGTTGCATAAGTGTGCACACCCTTAAACAAATACTTTGTTGAAGCACCTTTTGATTTAATTACAACATTCAGTCTTCTTGGGTACATACCTGCCATCAATTAGAGACTCTGATTAACCCCAAATAAAGTTCAGCTGTCCTAGTAGGATTTTCGTGACATTTACTCAGTTGCCTGCTACAGCAAAAGCCATGATTCACAGAGAGCTTACAAAGCATCAAAGGCATCTCATTGTTGAAAGGTATCAGTCAGGAGAAGAGTACAAAATAATTTGCACAGCATTGGATATACCATGGAACACAGTGAAGACAGTCATCAAAAAGTGGAGAAAATATGGGACAACAGTGATGTTGCAAAGAACTGGACATCTCTCCAAAATTGATGAAAAGGTGAGACGAAAACTGGTCAGACAGGCTGCCAAGAGACCTACAGCAACACTGAAGGAGCTGCAGGAATTACTGGAAAGTACTGGTTGCGTACTACATGTGACAACAATTTCACATATAGGTTCATAAGTTCATAGGTTCATACTAGGCTATCTGCCCTAGGGCATTTATAAGCCTAGCCAGAATGTGTTTGGCTTTCGCCACCCATTTTAAATTAATTTTGCTATGCGCTTTTTTGAAGTTAGTATACCATGCCTCTGTCTAACAGTGACACAGAAGTGATACCCGGGGTAAACCTACGATCTCCCATCCACTCATCAAGATTCCTCTTGAAGAGAGTCAATGAGGGACTCTGCCTAACCTGGACTGGGATTTTATTCCAGAGTGAAGAGAGCCTCTGGGTTATGAATCTGTCCCTCCAGCATGTCCTATTTATTTCAGTGCTGAGGTTCAAGTCTCTCGAGCGTGTAGCTCAATGGGATTTGGATTTTCTGAGGTGCAGCATGTCCATTAATTCCAGGTTGGACATGGCTTTATACGTCAGGCACAGATCACCTCTGAACAGCGGTATGCCACTGAGTAGAGCTGGAGTTTTTTTAACCGGGCAGCATATGGCATCTGTTTCAGCCCTTTGATCCTCTTGGTGAGGTACTTTTGGGGTCTTTCCAGTTGCTGCAGGTGTCTGGTAAGGTACATTCCAAAAGGGGCATTGTACTCAATTATGGGCCTGATGAGGGATGAGTAAAGAGGCACGATGACCTTCCCTGATCTAGATGTGAATCCCTTCACGATTAGGTGGGCTATATAAAATGTTTTTCTAACCACTTTGGCCACATGGTTGTCAAATGAGAGATTGCTATCAACTTGGGTCCCCAGGTCCCTAATTACTTCTTCTGTACTTAATGAATTACCACCTATGTGGTAATTTGTGGGCACTTTGTTTTTGCCAAAGGGGATGACTATACACTTTTTGGCATTTAGCTCTAGGCCATGGCTCTGGCACCAGTTGTCTGTTTCTATGATGCCCGTTTGGAGGATGCTTGTGTCGGCTGGAGAGTCGATTATGGTGCCCAGTTTGCAGTCATCTGCGAACTTGGTCAGCCACAGTCCTTCCGTGTTTGCCTGTACCTTCGAGAAATATATACCAAACAAGAGAGGTCCCAGGACTGAGCCTTGTGGGACGCTACTTGTAACTGGTTTGGAGTCTGACATGGCTCCAGCAATTCTAACCATGTGGGTTCTGTCCTTGAGCCAGTTTGCAACCCATCTAGTGACATAGGGGATATATTTAAGCTGGTGAGCTTATCTATAATGCCCGAGTGGGGTATTGTATCGAAGGCTTTTGCGAGGTCCAGGTAGGCTGTGTGGACCACCTTCCCCTCGTCAATGGCCTTGGTGACTGTTTCAAAGAAATCAACCAGGTTTAAGAGGCAGGATCTGCCCTTAACAAAGCCAAACTGGGTAGGATCCAGTGTCTGTAGGTCCCCAATATCTTTATTTATGAGGTCCATGATGATCCTTTCCATAGCTTTGCAGACCAAGCTAGTCAGGCTTATGGGGTGATAGTTTCCAGGATCCGTTGAGGCACCACCTTTGTGGAGAGGGACCACAGTTGTTGTACGCCACTCTTTGGGTACATATCCTGTAGTAAGGCTGAGATTGAACAGTAGTTTTATGTTTGGGTTTAGCTCTTCTTGGAGTTCATGTAGGACGCAGCCCAGGACACCGTCTGATCCCATTGATGCTGTGTTTTTTGCTTTGGAGAGGGCGGCTCTTACCTGAGCATCTGAGATGTCAGGGGGGCAGCACACTGCTGAGATAGATATTTGCCCTTTTGGTGGGGAAGGGGGGAGAAGTTTGCACTGAACCTGTCAGCTAGGATGTTGGCAATGTCTGTGGGTTTGGTGTATTTTTTGTCATTTTGGACTAATTCTGAGCATATCTGGGAATTACCACCCAGATTCTTAACATAACTAAAGAAAGTCTTGAGATTATCCTTAGTGTCCTGTGCAATTTTTCTCTCAAATCTGGCCTTAGACGATTTTATGAGTGCCCGTAGTTTTTTGCTAATACTGATCAGAGATGCCTTCCCTTTTTGGAATTTTGCTCTATCATTTAGTAGCTTCCTCCTTCTATTGTATAGTTTGTTTATGACTGGGGTCCACCAGACAGGACGTCTGCCTTTGGAGGATTGGGTCTTGGTTTTATTTGGGATCGCATGATCCATGCATTCCTAAAGGTGTTCATAGAATGCGTTTATAAAGGATTCTGTGGTCTGGGCCATATTTTCCATAGGCCCGGGGGCTTTGAAGGATTCCACCTCGGTTTTGAGGAGTGTGAAATTTGCTTTAGAGAAGTTTTTCACTGTGGTTTTCTGGGCAGGGGTTGGTGTCGGGATGTGAATATCCAGTGAGATTAGTTTATGGTCTGATCTTACTAGTGAGGGATACACTTCTGGTCTGGAGCATAGAGTCCCCATGTTGGTGATGATCAGGTCCAGTATGTTTTTCCCTCTTGTGGGAGTGGTAACAAGTTGTTCCATAGCATTTGAGTTTATAAATTCTAGGAACCTTTGGGCTAGGGTGTTGGAGCTAGAGTAATGCTCCCAGTCTATGTTTGGGCAGTTGAAGTCGCCCAATATAATGGTGTTTGGAGAGACCTTCATATTTTCCAGTGTTCTCAGGAAGGCCGAGTGGGGTACCTGGGTTAGGGAGGGTGGTCTGTGGCAGACTATAAACTGGAAGGCAGTTTTACCCACTGTTAGTTGCACATGGATAGTCTCTGATGCTTTGTGCTGTGCCACCAACCTGGAGGTGTGGGTATCTTTGACGAATATTGATACTCTCCCTCCTTTTGTGGGTCGGTCCAAGTTTTGGGGCTGAAAAGCATGGCATGAGGTATAACTTGGTAGTGCTGGGGTGCTCTTGGGAGCCTTGAACCAGGTTTCTGTTACTGCACAGATATCGATGTTCTCCAAGCTAAGGAGAGTTTCAAGTGCGTGCATCTTGAGGTTTAGACTTCTGGCATTGAGTAGCATTACTCTTAGTTTTTTATCCCTTGTGATACCTATGGAGGTGGGTTTGTCTTTTAAGCCTTGCCTAAAAAAGGCACTATGGGGGTAGCAAGACCCTTTGCCAATATCCGAAAGCCCAGGGGTGACAGGTGCAAGCCGTCCCTAGCGAAGCATCGTGGCTTGTCAAGCATGTCATCCCAGGCTGACAGGCATTGGATCCCCTTTGGAAGACACCAATACTTAAGCCAATTGTTGAAATTGATCATCTTGTCTTCATATTGTGGCATCATTCTTGGTGAGGGTAAGATGCTACTCAAGGTCAGGGTCATACCAGCCTGGGCCACATGCTCAGAGAGCTCCTCTATGTCTCTTTTCATGTAGTCCAGGGAGATACGCCTCAGGTCATTCACACCAGCATGGACAATGACTGAGTCATATTTGTACTTGCCTTGGTTGTGACCTGAGTGCTTGTGTTATGTGGCGGATCCTAGCGCCCGACAGGCAGCTCACCATGAACTTCTCCTTGTTCAGCCTGGTGAGCGGGACGTCAGTGTGCCTGACGATAGAGTCACCTATTACAAGTGTATCAGGTGCGTTGTTTAGCCTTAAGGGCTATGACTGTTCGGCACACTGGCTTTGTGAGCTATGTGTTGCACGTGTTTTGTTTTGGGGTAGCGGTTGCTTGGGTGTCTGCTTTGGAGGTCTCTGCTGCTTTGGCAGATTTTTGTTTAGAGCCTCCGAGTATGTTTTTGTGTGTTTATGTGTTTGGTTTGCTGTCGTGGTAGGTCTATTTGAGACTGGAATTGTACTGAGTGTGGTTTACTTCTCCTCCTGACTGGTTACGCCAGTACTGAGTTGAGAGAGCTTAGCCTCCAGTTTGGCTATATGGATGCATCTCTCACATGTGTTGGAATTTGTTGGGAGGAGGAGAAGGTTGTCTGTGTACATGAGGCAGTTGTAACATTGCCTCAAGATTCCCAGATTCACCAGCTGGACCAGAGAGAAGATTGACAACTGACCTTTGGACATGCTAGAATAGTATTGGGAATTCCTTTATAATTGAAAAAAGGGCCAATGGGGAACAAGGTACTCAAGAGGACTTTGTGAGAGTGTAGTGCTTTTAATTTTTTAGTGCTGAGTTATATAATTGCTTTAGTGAGCAAGTGCCTTTAGTGAGCAAGTGCCAGGTAACTTAAATGCAATGTGTTAAATACTCCATATGTCTGGACTATGGGGTAGGGTTGCAAGACGGAAACCTTTTCTTGCACAGAAAAATATCCAGGCCCAGCTAAAAGCTGCAAAATAATACATCAGGTCTCCCAAAAGCATGTGGGAAATTGTGTTATGGTCTGATGAGACCAAGGTTGAACGTTTTGGCCATAATTCTAAAAGGTACATTTGGCACAAAAAAACAACACTTTGCCTCACCAAAAGAACACCATCCCCATAGTGAAGCATGGTGGTGGCAGTATCATGCTTTGGGGTTGCTTTTCTTCAGCTGAAACTGGGACTTTAGTCACGGTGGAGGGAATTATGAACAGTTCCAATATCAGTCACTTTTGGCACAAAATATTCAGCCATCTGCTAGAAAGCTGAAGATTAAGATAAATTTCACCTTTCAGCATGACAATGACTCCAAACATCCAAATCAACAAAAGAATGGCTTCACTAGAAGAAAATTACAATTTTGGAATTGCCCAGCCAGAGCCCAAACCTAAATCCTATACAAAGTCTATGGGGTGACCTGAAGAGAGCTGTGCACAAGAGATGCCCTCACAATTTGACAAATTTGGAGTGCTTTTTCTAGGAAGAGTGGGCAAATATTGACAAGTCAAGATGTGCAATGCTGACAGACTCATACCCAAGGAGACTGAATGGTATAATTAAATCAAAAGGTGCTTAACAAAGTATTAGTTTAAGGGTGTGCACACTTATGCAACCAGCTTATTGTATGTTTTTTTATTTTTTTATATTTTTCCCCTAACAGATTTATTTGTTTTTCAATTGAATTGTACAGGTTATAGGTGACATTAAAGGTGGGAAAAGTTTTGAAATGATGTATTGTGGTCTCACTTTTTTTATATCACAAAAAACTGGCATTTTAACAGGGATGTGCACACTTTTTATATCCACTATATATGGTGGGTAGTGGTGGTAGGCAGAGACTGTAGAATAGGAGTAAGATAAGAACTAGTTACCACACTTATCATTCTTATTCACTATTCATTACCGATTGCCACATCTTGCAGAGGGGGGGAGATGTTGCAACAAGCTACCCATATATTCCCAGTCAGTTATTTTACTTAATTGGAGGAGCCTATGCTTGATTTCAGGGGGGGTAGAGAAGAAAATATAAAATATAAAGGTACACTCTTCTGGTATTATGTACCCATAAGTATATATGGAAAAAAAGAAAAGAAAACATTTGAGGATTTTATTATTAATGATATGTACAGATGGTGGGCTAGTTATTCCAATCATATAAAACTAAAAGAGCATCTTCTCAAGTTTATTTCAACCTGGGAACTCACTGTGAATAATGTTTGAAGTTAACTGCTTGATGAGAGGAAGAGGTCAGGAATTAATGGATGAAGCCACTGTAGAATAGTTGTTGGCACAATGGTACAGAGGTAGCATTGTCCCCTCCCAGCAAGAGGTTCTCTAGTTTGATTCTTGGTTGGAGTGCTTTCTGTGCAGAGTCTGCATGTCCTCCCTGCATTCATGTGGGTTTTCTCCAGTTTTGTCCCACATTACAAAGATGTGCTTCTCCCTGGGCCTCTGTTGAAAACTGGCTTTGTTACAAATTGAACTTTCCTAGTAAATAAATTGCCTTTTGTCACTGACTGGATTCCTGCCTGGACAGAAAGAACAATCTAAATTTGGTAATAACCTAATCTTGTGGGTTGTATTATTTTCTTATTTAATGTTTTCATGAGCCTGTGAAAAATAAAACTGTGAAACTAGGAGCTGGATGTGAAAATGGACAGTAACTGCTAAGGGCCAAACTTGTTAAGCATTCACCTGTGCACACGTGACTGCTGTATTATTCTATGAGTAAAAGTGCTCAGTCTGTGAGGCTCATACCTGAAATAAGAATCAAAAAAGCGACTGTAGATACAAGATAAAGATTTATCAGCAGCAGATTTTAACCATTTCTTTGGCATTGTTTGAACTAGAGGAGTACCTGCCAATTCATGAAATAGATGACTAACTTTAGAACTGTCACAGAAATTACAAACAAGAACTGTCAAATATTTACTTATTTATGGATATAAAGCATTTCAGAATAATTTCTAAGCTGAAATGACTGAACTGTTTATTTTTATTTTACAAATTCCCTATAAATAAAGTAAAACAAAGCATTGTATCTTCAGAGATGCTAATAAATAACTGCAAAATAACCACACTTGAAATCATCTGTATTTTGCTTTGGGTATTACTCTTTTGCTGATGCTTTGCAACAAATACACCCACATAAAATAAATATGGAAAAATAAATGCTTTAAGTATTTCATATGTTTGCTAGCTTTGTGGTCCCCATAGATCATAGAAGATACAAAGTAATTGGCTCACAAGACTATTTTCAACTTGCCAATACTCACCCTTAAACCTTGTCTCCTTTTAAGGAGGACCAAGTCAGTTATACCAGGGGTGAATTTATGGGTACCCATCCATTTACCTCCTTTTTAAAGGGAGACAGCATATCATAGTGCTTAACTTGGTTCTAGAAAAGTGGTAGGCACTGCACAACAAATCTATTGCTCCGGTTTGCCTTATTTATTTGTTGGATTACATTTGGATCTCTGGTTCTAGAGTTAACTAGAATATTTGATATATTGAGGTATAAAAGCCTTGGACTAGTGGATCTCTTATAGCCCTATAAATAAGGTAAAGTATTGCACTTTTGGCATTGTTTGACCTCATTGTAAGTACACCATCTATTGACAAGTGCAAGCTCCTGTTGCAGTGCCTGTATGTCAGAGATGGACTTGACAGTAACCTCCTGCTTACAATCACCCATAAGCAGTGTTAACAAGAAATTCTCATTTGATAAGTGGAGATTTGAAAAGTAGATAATGAATAGCAGAAGTCCCAGCAAAGAACCATGAGGAACTCCTCTGGTCACTTTTCTGCTCTTACATTCATTGCTTCATATGTGTTTACTAGGCAAATGACCACACATTCCTTGTTAAGCTTAGCCATGCATCACAAATCTCTGACAAGTTCTGGTACCCTTGTGTAAGCAGGGGCTTGAGGGATGAAAAATTTACAACAACGGCCTGGGAGATAAACCATTTACAGGTTGCCTGTGTCCATTAGAGACATAGGAGCCAAGCCAGGGATGAATTTCCTGTTCCACATCCAATTGTCCAAGTTACACTTGATTTGGGTTAGGGACAAACTCTGCTTCACATGTATGAGGAGCCTGTTCTAGAGATGGGAGTAGTCTCTGGGATTCAAAGGATGCACCCTTGTCTCTTACTATGTGAGTCCTGTCCTTAAGCCAGTTGTCTGTCTACCTAAACATATATGTTTACATTGTTACATTTCTTGCACTTTAGTAGAGTTTCAAGGATGGACTGTTTCCATTGCTGATGTAGTGCTTAATTACATTGTGTCTGTTAGTTTTACAGGACAGTTGGATCTAGATTGTATGCTTTCCCCTGCACTCAAACTCTAAAACCAGCATTTTTAAATTGAGGGTTTTCCAACTGCACTCTTCTGGCAGAAGTGTGCTGCATCAAACCTATCTGAGTTGGGGGATGCTGGCTGAAAGCTTATTGTGCGTTTTCCTGACTGGTCTGTAGGTCTTGCTGTTGTGAAACTTGTTTTTTTTTTTGGATTCTATATAAACCCAGTGTTTGTTGGGGTTTCTGCTCAGTTCCTCAGACCTGCTCTTGTTTTGACTGCTTTGCTTGCCATTTACACTGAATCTGCTGAATCTAAAACCATCTGCTGCTAAAAGAATGAAAATAAGTATCATTTTCCACTTCTGCTGATGATTTTTACTGTATTTCATAAGAATCCTATATTAATTGTTACATTTCTCACACTTTAGTAGAGTTTCAAAGCTGAACTGTTTCCAGTGTTGCTGTAGTACTTAATAAGACTGTTTATGTTAGTTTTATAGGACAGTAGTATCTAGACTGTGTGGTTTTCCTGCAAGTGAGCTCTAAAACCAGCATTTTTACATTGAGGGTTTCTGCCTGCACTCTTCTGGCATAAGTCTGCTGTAGAAAATGTACCTGATTTGGGAGCTGCTGGCTGAAAGCTTATTGTGTGTTTTCCTGTGTGGTCTGTAGGCATCGCTGTTGTAAAAATTGCTTTTATGATTCTATATAAGCTCAGTGTTTATGCTGCTCTCTGTGCTGTGGCAGTTAGCAGTGCCCTGTACAAACACAAATGCTATCAAGTTAAAAGTCCCTTAGAATACCTATCTCTGCAACCTTCCCATCTGAGTTGTGTGCAGATCTGCATCGCCTTGTTGGATAACTCTAGTTTACACTGAGTAAAGTAACATTCTTCATCTGTGTGCTATCAGCCCAGTCCAGTTAAATTCTGGCACTCTTCTCCATGGTTAAACCCGTTGTGAAAAATATGAAACCATGGATGAGCACTTTCCCGCTATCTCTGGAGAGAGCATGGTGGACACAGGCATCCTGAGGCAATGTAGCAATTGTCTCTTGTATATTGACAACCACTTAATCCTGAAACAAGCACAGTATGTGAGAGATGTAGATACATTATGAAAACTGATACAAGACTCTCACATACTAACAAATTAAGTGACAAACAGATTGTCAGCACACGCACACCATTTCCCTCACTAAATAAGGTCTTGATACATAAACCCACATATGGAGAGGTACTCACAAGTAACTTATCAAACCTCAGAGGCCTCCCATATGCTGCCCTCAGAAACCACATGCAAACAAAAACAAGTGAACACCAACCACTACACATAAAAATACACATCACAGTTTCTCCACAAGCAAACCCCTAAGGTGAAACACCACACATTCAAACATCTTTGTCATAGGAGACTCCATCTTGAGACACACTGGTACTGCTTTGCCAGAGATGGTCTGTACCTGTTACCACTAGGCTTTTGAATACTAGCCAAGGCATTAGCCACCCTCAAAGTGCCTTTTTAGGCAGTACCAAACCAACAGACCTACCAGTGTAACAAATTCTTCTAATGCCAAGCTGAAGGTACTATTGCTCAACATTAGCAGTCTTAACAAGAAACTGCACTCCCTGGAAGCTCTCCTTCCCCTGGAGAATTCTGATCTCTGTGCAGTTACATAGATGTGGTTCAAGGCTAGAGAAAGCACCCCAGCAGTGCAAGGCTACAATGCCTATTACACATTCAGACCACCATATGAAAAGGAAAAAAAAAATATGAAAGAGAAGGTGTTTCCATTTGCATAAAAATCAATCACATGCATAGATTGGTCAAACAGGGTGATTTGCTTGAGCTTCTCCATGTCCAGTTGACCATAGAGAAAATCCTCCACCATATCATTGCTAGCTACAGATCCCTAACCAAGAACCATGAAAACCACACTGCATACCTGAAAAGTTGCTAGAATCACTTACCATTCAACCCAACACACTGCTCATGGGCTATTTTACCTAACCCTCCATAAACTGGGAAACATATACAACTAATAACATGCAGGCTCAGAGATTCCTGGACTTTATCAATGTAAATGCTCTGGAATACCTGGTCTTCACTCCTACTAAGGTCTCCAATATCCTTGACATAGTGCTCACAAACATGGGGTAGGGTTGCAGCCCCACACCAGCATTCCAGTCTCATTGGTAAGATCGGATCATAAATTGGTCTCCTTTGAAATAAATGTAACAATAGTAACCCATCAAACCATAAAACCCTAAAGTATTTTTCCAAGGCAAATTACCTCCTATTAAGTGATAGTATAGGTAATTTTAAAGCTCCACTAACCCCAAAAATACAGATATCTATGTAGAAATATACATGAATGCCATGTACAACCACTTAAACAACTACATAGAAAAGGCAATACCTAACCAAAATAAACCCAGGTCTATCTGGAAAAATATGTCACCCTGGTGGACCCCTGGTATGAATAGACTACACAACAAAAGGAAGAAATTCCTGCCTAGAAGTAAGTAGGAGGCAGCACAACAGAGGAAAAAATCCCTCATTAA
The DNA here is from genome assembly GCF_019279795.1 of Protopterus annectens. Classification (NCBI taxonomy): domain Eukaryota; kingdom Metazoa; phylum Chordata; order Ceratodontiformes; family Protopteridae; genus Protopterus; species Protopterus annectens. The sequence continues at coordinate 1,913,089,302 of NC_056739.1, forward strand.
TCTCAATAGGCAAATCAGGTACTAGTCAAGTCTTCAAACACTAAATCCAAGATTAAAGTAGCCTCCCAAGCAAAAGATAACCACAAAACATTTTTAGTTATGTCCAAAATCTTAAGGGAAACATTCAACAATGTGCTGAGTTGGCTGTATATGGCACTTTCTCTACTCAGCCAGAAGAAATAGCAAACCTGCTGGTCAATAAATTCAACTCAGATTTTACCCCTTCATTACCTCCGGTCACTCCCCATAAAATACCCCCTACCTTTCGTTTACATGTTGTCACAATAGAACAGGTCATCGTTGCACTCTGTAAAGCTAGAAATATGGCATCAATGCGCAATGAAGGAATCCCAGGGTGCCTATTAAAGCTTGAAACATGATCTAGCAGACCCACTCAGATCTCTATATAATCACAGTCTCCAGACAGGTTTTCTCCCAGTAGAGTGGGGGACAGCAACAGTTATCCCTTTGCACAAGGGGGGACAATCACTGACCCAGGAAACTATTGACTCATAAGTCTGACTAGCCTCATATGCAAAGCTATGGAAAGGAGAACCATGGACTTGATTAATGATGACATAAGAAATCTCCAGACCCTAGACCCAACCCACTTTGGCTTTGTCAAGGGTAGGTCCTGCCTGCTCAGTCTGGTGGGCTTCTTTGAGAAGGCCCGCAAGGCCATGGATGAGGGCAAGACAGTGCATACCTCCTAACTTGACTTGGCCAAGGTATTTGACACAATACCCCACTTGTGTTTTATAGATAAACTCACAAAACTGGGCATAAACCTCTACATCACCAGATAGATAGCCAAATGTCTTATGGATAGGATAGATGTCGTTAGAGTGGGGAATCCATATCCAGCAAGAGGTCTGTCACCAGTTGAGTACCACAAAGCTCAGTGCTGGGCCCCTTCCTGTCTGGAATATGTTTCTCAGATGTCAAGGCAAACACAGATGGCCTTTGGCTGACCATTTTGCTGAAGACTGCAAGTATGAAGCAATTACTGACTCTCCAAATCAGTTTGATATCATACTGAAAGGTCTTGCACAGACTAATGATTGGTGTCAGAGCCATGGCCTCAAACTAAATGCAAAGAAGTGCATAATAATACCCTTTGGAAAATCAAATACCCCTGCAAATTACACCATTGATAGCACCCTCCAAAGAGCAGACCCTGTGGTAAGAGATCTGGGTATTCAGATAGATAGTGACATGAACTTTAACCACCTTGTGTCCATGGTGGTAAGGAGATCTTTCTATGTGGCTCAGCTTTTAAGTATGAACATGGCATCCAAATCTAACAATGTTATAACAATACCACTGGACTCAACCATCATCAGACCAATATTCAAGTACAAAGCACCCTTTGGCATGTACCTTACCAGGTACCTGCAACAGTTGGAGTGTCCACAAAGGCTTCTCACCAAAAAAATACAGGGTATAACCAGCATGTCATGTGGGAACCAGTTAAAAGCTGTATCACTGTATTCAGCCTCCTACTGATTACTGAGGGGTGATCTGTATCTGACCTACCAGGCAGTCTCCGACCCAGCCCTGATGGGAATGCTACATATTTGCAAAACTAACTGCACTAAGCTTACCCGTTCCAAAGATCTAAACCTGATCTCTGACATGAATAGTTCATGCTGGAGAGACAGATATGTTTCTCAGAGATTGACCCTCCTTTGGAATAGGCTTACTGTTCAGGTGAAGTGGAGCCCTTCCTTGACCATCTTCAAGTGCAATCTAGACCGATGGATGAGAAATCACAAATTCATTCCTGCATTGGTGTTCATGTTCCTTATGGACAGAGGCATTCTTAAAAAATAGTCAAAACCCCAGTTGGTGACCCTTGCTAGCTTTCCCCAGGGGATAGAAAATCAGGTAAAGTTTAGACTTGTAAGGGCTTTTGAGCTGTTAGCCTAGAAATCTTCTATTAACCTATAAACCTATGAGTCATTTTGGAAGCCCTTCAGTTTGTTTATTATATTAGCATGTGATGCGGTGTTGAAATCCTTGGCAAGGGTAAGGTAGACTGTCTGGACAGCTTGCACACAGTCTACAGCCAGAGTAACCCTTTCAAAGAAGTTCACAAGAAAGGGTTAGAAAGGATCTACCTTTGACAAAGCCAAACTACTGGAACTGAATATAAGATTTTTGTATTAGAATTAATTTGGTCAGTTATGATTTGCTCAGTGGCTTTGCATATAAGACTCATTAGACTGATAGGTTTGTAATTCCTGGGGGCAGTGTTGGGGCAACTAATTAGATTCTTTCTATGACCTAGGTGTCCTGAGTTCGACTTATGACTTGATTAGCTATTGTTGATGGCTGGAAGGAAGAGGAATGACAAGACATCAGTCTGCTTGCCTCTTCCAGGTGGAAGAGTAAAGTGTGTGCAGGTGGCTGGACTGTGACACTGGCAGTGCTACTGCAGTGAAAACAAAATCCATTGCACATTGCTGCTGTAGCTGGGTGGGCAAAGAGGGATGCATTTCCATGTAAATGGGGCCATTATCCTCATGATGCTGTTGCATATCTTCCTGATGATGTCAGCCCTGTGTATCCATGGGCAGTAGCAATTATGATAAAAATCTCTGTCTTTTCAAAGAATGATGGTACCACTCCCAGAATGCTCAGTGCTTGCTTCAAGAGACAGGTCAGATGAGAAGCAGGTGTGATGATGTGAGCTATGCCAAGATGAGTAGGGCCATGGATGTGTAACATATGCCATCAGGGCTAGCTGGAGTTTTGTAAAGAATTACATGTCATTTGTATATTAAACTGATTTGTGCAGCTGCTTGTGTTGAACATTTATTTGTAAAGTTGCTTGTGTTAAAATGTACCAACAGTGGGCCCTGCTGGGCAGCAAAGAAATATACCTGTATGCCAGACTGTATTGTAACTGTTGAAATGAATATATTGCAACAGAAGAAACTGGAAGAAAAGAGGTTAATCTCAGTCCAGCTAACTTTGAAAAATAGCCTGCAATTAAATTACTTGGTATAAGCCATAAAGATTATATCTCACAGGTCTGAATGCAGCCATAGATGCAATGTCTATGAAAACAATGGCTAGGAATCCTCCTGTATTGTTCTTAGTGATGAACTAATTGCTACCCTGGAAGGGCAGAAGTACTGAAATGGTTTTATAGCTTCCAGATGCTGTAACACATCTTAGGAAAGCTTTATGTGTATGTATTGTGACTCATATGTACAAGATTCTGACTCTGCTTCTAGTAAAGGGGGTAGTGTGGGAACCACAGATTCAGGTGACCAGATGTACTGTCATTATGTAGTCCAGCAAATAAATTATGCTTTAATACTAGAAGAGACAGAAGTCTCAGTTGAGTCTGTTTGCGAAACCTGACAAGAAAAAACACTCACTCACATCACCTTGCCTTGTTCTGTTAAGTAAGTTGGAAGCAGTAATTATTTAGATCTGTCAGAAAAATATACTAAGATTAGTTAAGTCTTGTTTTTCTGTATCTGTGTGAATATTCCATCTCTGTTATTTTTAATGTTTTCTGTGACCGGACCTCTGGTGTTTATTGTAAGTAGATATTCAGTATTTTCAAGTTCTTTTATTTATTATTAAATATATTTAAATGTTTAATTGTGGCTGGTCTTTTTAGGAAATATTTAACCTTTGAGAGTACTTATATTTATTCAGTGATGCTGTGGCATCACGCTCCTAAAAGTCTTGCTGTTTGGTCAACATTACCATTGGTATTATTATTAATTTCACTCAGTATAATTGGATACCCTGTTAAGAGCTTTAGAGTAGCTGTCTGATGGCAGTGGAACTACCTTATAGCCTGGGCAGAGGTGGTAGAGTGCCAGCCATTCCCAGGTGTGTGAAAATCAAATATCAAAGAGTGTGTGTCAGCTACTTGGAAAAGGGACACAGAGCTCCTTAGTGGTCAGTGTGGATTCTTATTTGAGGCCTGGAGAGAGACAGAGAGAGAGAGAGAATGTCCAGCCCCATGACTGAAGTGTGTTCCCTGTGTGCTCTTAAGGGAAATTGTGTTTGGTGCAGAGAGCTGCATCTGAAAATACTGTGTGTCTATTTCTTTCTAAGTGAACACCCCTCACCATTATGTCAGTGGTGAGGATTGAGGCTACTTGATAACTAGACCAGAGGAGGGGCATCATAGAAGGAAAGAAGATTAATAGTCAGGAGGAGTGCAAGGAGAAAAAAAAAGACCAAAAAAATTGTATACAACATTTTCAGTCTTCTTGATTTTTCCTGAAACAAGCCCCATCCTTTCTAGGAAGACAAGCCTTACTGCCTGAGAACCTCTGAACTGTTCACCAACTACATTTTGAGTTTTGTACAACATAAAACATAACAATAGCCTTTTATCTGAATAAAACATTAAGATTTTATGTCCTCTGCACCCATACTACAATATCAGTTTCTATATTAGGCAAAACTGCAAAAGTAGTTAGATTTCTTTATTAAATCATGTATCTTTTTTATAGATGCCGTATCCACGCCCTGCCCCACCTCTCATGCATGTTGATTCATCCAAAGGCAACTCCCCTTGTTGGCTCACACTCCCTTAAGGGAGCATAATCAACAGAAGGCCTCTCACCCAAGATGGGCACACCCATTTCTCTCTGCGATCTCATCAGTCATCCAAGCAGTTTATCAAACCCAGGTCAACTTGTCCATAGATAGGGTTTTATCCCACTATATTACCAGAGTGGCATTACATCTTGTATCTTTTCCACAGGAGCAGAATACAGTTTCAAATTTTCTTTCATGTGATGCATGCACTGTCTTGTAATTGGACATGTTTGGCTGGTGCTATAGCTCAATAAACAAATGTAAATAAATAAATAACCCAGTTCCATCTGGCTAAATCTCTGTTTCGGTTTTTGAGTTTCATTCTAAAAGTATGACAGCCATATCCATCAACAGCATGTCTTGTCCTGCAAAGCCCATCCTCATTCTCCAGAATGTTCCAGTTTTATGGAGTACACAACACAATGGCAAATTAGGCTGACTGAACAGTGATATTCCCTCTTATACAAGCCCAACTGCAAACTTTTCTGCTTCACAAATCTCTCATAATAGACAGATTGTTGTCTGTGTGGAACAATATGAGCAATACATACACAAATAAATAAATACAGTACAGATAAATTCTCAGTCTGATAGATTCCTCCATTATATTACACAGAACCCACTAACACTATGCCATGCTGCTTTAAAAATCAATAAAATTCTCTATTGTTATCATTATAGGTTGGTTGCTTAAGTAATGTTAAAAAATCCTTGGCAACAGCATGTATAAAGCATTCCTTAGTGAATTTTGAAAGCTAAAAATGATGGTTGTATAATAGTGTACACTACTGTGCAGAATTGCTTGCTAAGTGATATATCAGTTAAACATAAGAAAAGCAGGCGTATAAACAGTGAATGAGCTCATTGACACAGAACAGCATGATGTTAATGAAGGGAGACGACTCAGTGAGCCCTGCTCAGTAATTACTAATTAAGGGTTACTGTGAATAGGAGGCCATTCAGCTGAATGAAGCCACAGTGGAATAAATTCTGCATAGCTCCAGGAGGCCCTTTAGGTCTCTATGGTTTCTTCCCTGCTGTCAAATAAAAGGCACAGAGACCCCTATAATTTAAATTAGTTAATATTTATTTAGAAATGAATTCAGCAGTAATTAGTACTGGAATATGGCTAAAAAAAGTATCCCAAGTTGCACTTCATCGACTGAGTAGAGTGTCATCAGCGGAGTATGCAGAAAGCTAATTCTGTAAGTAATTTGGAACTGAAAAGGATGATGCATAGTTGAGACTCGCTTCCCTGGATGTGATGTAGGCCATATATTTATTCTGCTTGGGGCCTACATTCATACAGAGTACCTGAGAGTATAGTCAGGAAGAAAGTAGGAATCTTAAGAAAGACAACAGGAACAATAATGTGTATGAGAAAGGCAAAACAAATGGAAGAAGAGAGAAGAGGAAGTTTTTATTTCTCTTTACAGATAGCTAATGAAATGTCACATGAAGAATGCTGTATTTCAGAACCTGATTCTTTGCTGGGACATAGAAAGAATTGGGACAGTCTAGATGATCTCATATCAATAGCCAGTCTTTTTCCAGAAGTCATTTAAACAGGAAATACAGACGCTTTACACGCATATCCACACAAAAAGTCAAGGGGGTTTATAACACAAAAGTTCATAAGAAATCACAAAGCCATTCTTTTCAGAACATATACTGCAGAAACAGAGTAATGGATGATGAATCACTGCTTGGGAAATGTACTAATCAGGAAATTATGCAGAACTCTTCAACAAGATGCACAAGGTCAAGGAGCATTAAGTAAATTCATAAACACAAGAAACACACGTAATGCTATCCTTTTGGGAACCAGGATTAAATAGGTTACATGTTAATAACTTATTTAATTATTATTTATACTATGATAGTAAATGTCAGACTTGGCAACAATCAAAACAGGCAGTGCTGATCCATTAATAGGTTTGATATCTCCATATTTCATTTTGTAAATATTCCTTTACCATCCACAGGCTCACTGTTTAATTACCAAAATAATATGGCCATGGATACCCCTCACTTAAGAGGGAAAACCTGCAGGTGCAGTGCAGCTAGAGCCAAGCCACTGCATTTTCTGAAGCTGGGTGGTTATTTATGCCATACTATAAGGAAAGTAAAGCAGAATGTGGATCACTGACATGCATACAGTCATTTGTTTACATATTTGTTTTGTTTGTATGGTTAGTTGGTTGGTTTATTTGCATGTTTGTGCAGTCTGAGTTGCAAGATGAACTGGACCATAAGGGCCCCCTTTTAGCCATGATCTTCTTCTTCTTCTTTTGGCTTTTTCCCAGTTAGATGTCACCACAGCGGATCACCTGTCCGCTCATGATTGGCAGTGGAGTTTTACAGTGTTGAGTTGCCAGCCCGGCACCCAACCTTCCACAGAAGGCACACACACACTCACACCTAGGGCCAATTTAGAGTGTCCAATCCACCTACATGTCTTTGGGATGTGGGAGGGAACCGGAGCACCCGGAGGAAACCCATGCGACCACAAGGAGGACATGCAGACTCTGCACAGAAGGCACCCCAGCCGAGAATCGAACCGGAGAACCTCTTGCTGTGAGGTGGTAATGCTAAACCGCTACACCATCGTGGCTGCCCTACAAAATATAAAGTCCAGGTATTTGAAATGGTACAAAATAAACCATTGGTAAAGATAGAGGTACTGTATGTAAAAGACAGATGTTTCCATGACATCAAATAAGTGCAAAGAGAAAATAAAATTAAATAATATAATTAATATCTGATGAACGTGGTGAATGATAACAGACAGACATAGCAACAGGTACAAAGAATGAAGGGCTATCACCAGAAGAGGAATAAATAAGACACCTTGAAAAATATTAAGAGAAGTTATTAATAAATAATTATACCAGCAACACAAAAGGCAGAAGTTAAAGTGCAAAATAGACCAATAAATAGTTGTTTTAATTATTTTACCCAGAATTGTACGAGTATTTGGTCGAATGAGTTTAATAAATGCATTTGTTAATTGAATAAGTAAACTGGTCATCACATATCCTTTTCAACCACAATGATGTGTAAATAGAGAATATGTAGACACTTCAGAGGTGCCAGTCAACCAGCCTGTGTTAAATCAGAATACCCAGATTAAACCCTTGCAAGCATGCAGATAGTATGCACATTCCTCACAGACAGTGACCAAAAATAAGGATTGAACCTCAGACCCTAGAGCAATGATACAGAGATTTTAAACACTGAGCCATCAGAACATGCTATTCAGGTATGCGTGCAACTTTCATGTCATTTGGAGGAAGTAACATAACAGCACAAAATTTATGCCAAGCTTTTCAGTAAGTATGTAGGAATAAGTCAGATGCAAAGGCAATCAAAAGAATTATGCAGTTCTAGTACTAAGCTTAAATGTAGTTTGCAAATTCAGACTAGCTGACAGCTGACAGAATGGTGGCAAAGGTAGGTTTCTGTCTCAAGGAGGATCATATTTCCAGAGTTTAGTTTTCTGAACTGAAAAGGCCCGATACCAGTGAAATGGGCATCCTTTTGTTTGCATATTGTTCGACATTCTGAGTTAATAGAATGTAGATGCCTGGTAAAGGGGTATAAAGGAAGTATTGTTTTAAAGGAAGAACAGTGTCCAGGACTGAGTACCTTACAGATTACTATGTAAGTGAAGAGGGTGGCATGGATATGCAGGCTGAGCCATCTTGCATTTTTCAGGGCTGTTAGCATGGCAGACAGTTTTTCTTGCACTTTGTCAATGTCCAGCGAGAAGAGAAATGTGACTTTAGCACAATATTTAATGGCTCATTAAGATATAAAGTGTCTAGTATGTTACTTGTAGGAGAAAAATCTGCCATTCGAGATGGGGCCGTGCTTCTTTTAAATGTCATGCCAAACAACATTGATCTTGTATTATCAAATTTAATGTTGTATTATTCAGTCAAGCAACTGGTGAAAATGGCAAGGTTATGTTTTAACAGAGCACTAATGCTACTTGCTGACTGATTTACTCTTACAATACCAATAATCCTGGCACATAAAATGCAGTTAAAGTTCTTGTTAGCAATCAGAATGGCATTTATACAAAGAAAATTGAAAGGAGCCAAATATACATCTTGAAGTATCCTTGCATGAACTTTAAAAGATTAGAACAGTTTGCACTAACGAAACCAAGGAAATCTGAAAACCATTAAACTATTATGTGTATGAGTGCTAAGCACAGAACCAGAGATTGTTTTGAGATAAAGCTAATGTCTATCAGAAGTTGGGTTGAGATAAAGTTGAAATTTTTCTTCAAGTCTAAAATTTTGACCACAGTAAATGGATCCTGATCTGTGTTGTTGTATATTTTATTTCTCAGAGAGTTATTAAAGGTGATAATGTGGTGTGGTCTCTCCTATGTCCATTCTGGATGCCATTTGCATGACTGTACAAGTCCAATAATTCTATGATGTGAGTGGGGCGTGCGTTTTCAGGTGTTATTGCTGCTTTCCGTTAACTCTTCTTAATTCATAAAACATGCATCTTCTCTTCAGTTTTAGTTTTCTCAGGTATTTTTTTTTCAGATAATTATTCCTTTAAATTACTGCAGTGCTAGCATATGAATTAGGGGTCACAGTGATGGAGGACAAAGGATAACCCTGAAAATGCTTTGTAAAATGATGTTCTTCTTTCTCAGATTCAATACATTTTTCAGAGTTAGACAATGGGATACAGAAGTACTTTCCCTCAAAAAATGCCTTTTGCTGATTTTCATGTGTAATGTGATTTTTCTCTTTTTTTTTTTAAATAAGCAACAGTATTGTTGAGTTAATTTTCTATGCATTTCAGTCACAAACAGTTTAACTTCAAGGGACGTAGAAACATTTTCCTGATACAAGCAATGCATAGATAATGTAATGACTTGGATCTGAAAACAGAAATGGAAGTGTCAGAATTATTTAAGGAAGAAGGATTATAGTCATAGGTTTCCACAGAACAGAGTAGTCAAGTGGCGACAGACATACTGAATGTGTGGAATGAACAGATGTATAGTTGTGTTACAGACATTCAAGAAGCCTGTCAAATGGATATCGGCACCTGTATGACTGCAATTAAGAATCTGTTTTATTATTTTTTTGGTAGTCATTCTAAGGTGGTAAGCTAAAAAGAAGAAGGTGTTGTGAAGCCCAGGTACCAGGATGGATTAAGCAAGGGAGAGATAGAACTGCAAGTTCAAGATTGAAACATTTTTGCTCAGAAGTCTGCAAATGCTTAAGGACTGTTTCAGAATCATGTAGAATACCAGAATCAACCAACTAAATTCATTAGAAAACAATGTGTTGATTGAATGTGGGTGAGCCAAATATTCAAAGCAAGAAACTCAGTTCTTTGGTGATGTGACTAATGCTTTTACAAAGGCTTAACCCATGGCTCGGCTTCCAAACATGGATGAATCTGGAGTTTCTCATCAGTCGCATACTGTCTGCTCAGAGGTGACCTGTGCCTGACATACAAGGCCATGTCCAACCCGGAATTAATGGACATGCTCCACCTCAAAAAATCCAAATCCACCAAAGCCACAAGAGCAAGAGACTTAAACCTCAACACGGATATAAATAGGACGTGCTGGAGGGACAGATTCATCACCCAGAGACTCCCTATGCTGTGGAACAGAATCCCGGTCCATGTGAGACAGAGCACCTCGCTGGCTCTGTTCAAGAGGAATCTTGACCAGTGGATGGGAGATCGTAGGTTTACCCCGGGGATCATCTCTGTATCACTGCTGGACAGAGACACGGCAAACTAATGGGCATAATATTCTTCAACCTAAGGGGTGGTGAAAGCCACACAACTCTGGCTAGGCTTATAAATGCCCTAGGGCAGATAGCCTAGTATGAACCTATGAACCTATGAACCTATAGCCTTCTAGGAGACAGTTTCCCTTCAGAACAGTACTTTGATGAGGTGACTAAGATGATGCGACTGGCTATATAGTAGGGTATAAGCAAGTCACTACTGCAGCAAAATAAGGTGGAAAATGTACATGAAATGCCTCTCGAACTATACCTACAGCCAGCAATGGAGCCAAGATTGCTAGTTGAGTCCAGCAACTTTTCAGAGCCCTGCAGTTTTTACATTATTCAGGAAAATATTATTTTTGAAATTAAACTTCGGGTCTATATTATATCCTCGAACGCTTAAAAAAGCGAACGCTGATTGATCAGACTTATTTTCATGAAACTGCAAAATATCAAAGCAGCAGAAACTCAATTTTTTTCCTAGGGAAAGAATTTGGTTGTCCGTTACTGTTGCTTCGGTATTTTCAGTGTTATGGTGGAAAGTTACCTGTCTGATTTAGGTAAGTGTGCGATTGTGTGGATGTGAGTGTTAGGGTGATTTAGGTGAGTTAGGGTTAGGGCTCAGGTTAGGTGTATGTGTGATTGAGTGGACATGAGGGTTAGGGTGGATTTAAGTGAGTTAGGGTTAGAGAGTGGGTGAGGTGAGTGTGCGATAGTGACAGACCTTAGGGTTAGGGTTTGGGTTAAGGTAAGTGGGTAGTTAATGGTGTGTGCATAGTTTAGTGTAGGGTTAGGTATCAGATTTTAGGTGTATGTGTGTGGATTTCTGTTTGTTTGGTGTGCTTGTGTTGTGTGTATGTGTTTTGAATCAGCGATTTTTTTCCCTGGGAATTCAAGAGAATCTAGAGAATTTGAAAGAAAACAGCCTTAAATAAAATAGTATCATAAAGGATATGTTACAATACCAACAAATAAAAATAACTGACATTGAGACTACTTTGTCAGATGTTGAAGGAAGACTTCAAGAGGAACTGCATACTTTCTTCTAATGCAAAACACTTGGTTACAGAATAAACTAGATAATTTAGATAATAGAGAAAGGAAATGTCATATCATAATTTTCAGGCTATCAGGGAAAACTGAAGGAGAAGGGGTGATCACCTTTTTTGTCTTCCTGAATCCCAAGATCGTAAATTCACAGGAAGAACTCTCCTTCAGTTTGGAAAGGAGCCATCAAGCAATAGGTATGCCAGCATATTTGCTCACTACTAAGAGCTACAGTAATAAGGTTTCTTTCATTTTTTTGATAAAGAACTTGTGCTAAGAGCAGCTTGGGCAAATTCCTCTTAACGTATGGCCAGCATAACATTCAATTTGATAATGATTATTCAACGAAAACTATCAAAAAAGAAGACAAATGCTGGCCTTCACTTAAAACAAAACATTAAATTAAGCACCAAATTATCTTTTCAGCAAGAAAACTCACTCAAACACCAGAGAGTGGGGGGTTAGTACAACAGAAATGTGTTGTCAAGCCAATTGGACTGGATTACATGTGACCAGTGGACACCTGTGCAAAATGGACAGCTATGTATGGGGCGATGATTGTTTTGGGGACAGATGCCCTTTTTCTTTGTTAAGGTGAGAGTGGGATGTTGGGGAAGGATTGTAGGTACATCTGGTGGGGGGTGGGCTGGGTAGGGAGACAGACAGGACAGCAGACAGGGGCAGTGTATGACACATGTGGGAGGCAAACACCTTGGATGGGGAGGGTGTTGGGAATCAGAGGCCCATAATCCCCCATATAGATACGGTGGGACTAACATCCCCACCTGCAGGCAGTCATGACTGCACCTTCACAGCTCTGACAATAGCTATGCTGGGGGCTGGACAGGAGGGGCACCCTGCTACTCAAGGTGCACCAGGCAGCCACCCAACTCAGAGCAGATGACACTGTGCACCATATCCCAGAACTGAAGGCGGATGATGGAGTCATCTCCACGACCGCCCCCATGTGGTGCAGGGCCTGCAGGAGATGAAATTCCATGGTGGGTCCCAGACTTGCTGGGGCCCAGTGCCATGGCCAGATGGGGTGGGACAGGTGGATCCACTGGGATTGGCCTTCCCAAACACGCTATGGTGTTGAGGTATTCCAAGATATATTGCTTAGTTATGAACAAAACATTTCAATATTAGATTTAAAGGCATGCATGGGTGTTCATCTACCCCAAAACAACAGATGTGAAACAGTTGCATAGCAAACAGAACACATGCATAACTGGAAAAACAGTAAGCATTGTAACAGCATGCCAGTAACAATGACGGTAACAGGCCACCAACATTGGTATTTGAACAAGGTATGTTAACATGCAACTAATTAATTATATGAACAATAATGCAACACATGTCCCAACATTAGGTTTGGTAACAACATACCCATAGTATATAAATAGCAATTAGTGATGCAGATGAGGGATGGGGGTAGAGAAGAAAAGTCCATTAACAACTGCATAGGCCTCTCTTTTTACAACAGCACAACTCAATACTCTAGAGATCTGCCCTCACTTTACAACTACTAAGGCCTACCTATGACACCCATATTTGTGAGGTGTGCCATGTTGATGGCCTTCTGTACAATGGTGCCCACATGGTGGGAAACTGACAGGTTGCTACCACCCTCAGTGCACAAGTTGCCTCACACCTGATTACATGCTCAGTACATTATTGCTGTCATACTTAGTGTGGAAAAATTGCCTGAGTCTCCTTGTGCTCTGATTGTGCTTCTCAAACATTTTGAAATATAGAGTATATTTTAGTGCATTTATTAAAACTGTATTTGCCTTAATAATGCTACAACTCAAGTGTTCTAGGTTGCACTTTATCTGAATTGTTTTAGTGTTGATTTAACTGCTTTTCTGTATATATAGACTTTTCTGTATATGTAGACTAGCTACTTATTCTACTGTATTACTGCCTCTTAAAACTTTTTTTAGTTGTGCACTTGCCTTACTTCATTTAAAAATATTTAATTTGCTAATTTTGTAGAGTTTTAATTACATTTACTGTTTAGGGCTACACACTCAAGTGTGTTAGCATTTTCTGTGTTTATTTACTGTATTATTGCATTGTTTAGCCTGTTTTAACCAAAAAAAGAAAAATACTATCTTGTTTGCTCGTTTCCCACATTTCCTAGCTAGTATAGTCCAGATCCCAGGCTTTGCTGGTTTCAGGACTTTATTTTCTGTGTTCAGAGCTATCCAGACCTTGTTGTCATAGATGGAAGTCTTACTGCTTACCAGTGGGAGTGGTGAGCATTGTACTCAGGGACAAAAAAAAAAAAAAAGGTCTTGCAACTGAAGACCAAAAAAAAAAAAAAAGGTCTTTAATGCGGAACATAGTGCCGCATTAAAGAGCTGAGCTAGCTCACTCTGCCTGCAATAAACACTGAGCTTCTCGTGTTTTAATGCGGAACACAAGAAGCTCCGAGTTTAGCAATTTTTGATTGGCCCGTATGAAAAAAAAAACAAACAAAGTGGAGGCTGGCCGGGATTTAAACCGGCAGGGCGGGACTCGGGATCAGGCTACTGATCTCGGGACAGTCCCGCCCAAATAGGGACGTCTGGCAACCCTGATTGTACTGCATATCTCACACTAGAGGAGTGGTTTCCAGCTCTGAAATTGTAATTTTATTAGCCATTTTGGGCTGATTTCCATCCCTTTCTTCTTTCTGCCTTAAAAACAAGTGTGTTTGCACATTTTTCACATTGTGCAGCACCGTGGAGCTACGGTTAAACTATTCCAGGTGCCAGAAAGTCTGCTCATCAGATTTTCCTTTAGAACTAGCTGGTTTCTCCGTAGTGGCATTAAAATCTGTGCCGCTGTGACTAGCACTTGCTCTAGAACCTACTGGAAGGCATTAGGAAGCCTTAAACTGATGCAAGCACTCAACTCTCCTTGTTAATAAGGAGAAATTAATCTTAGGCACTAAACAGCCTATAATTGCAAAGCACCTTGCAAAAGTAAGGGAAAACAGCTCTTGTACTTTACAAAAAAAGCACCTAAACAGGCATGTCCAAGGGTCAGCTTCTGGTGATTTCTCCTGTCCACCTGGTGAATCTGGGCATACTGGGGCAATGCAGCAACTGCCTCATGTACACAGAGTACACAAAGTCCTTCTACCACCCAACACTACAACCTGCGAGAGATGCACTTGCATAGCCAAACTGGAAGCAAAGCTCTCTCCAGCCAAGATTGTGCTAGACAGTCAAGAGGAGAAGGTTAACACCTGCACTACACCTCAAGCAATACATAGCCCTTCAAAACCCACACCATTAACACCCAC